>NC_040901.2:4077423-4403256 GCF_900634795.4 Betta splendens | reverse complement strand
AATTCTGTTGGTTTATGTACAAGTTGAATGGCTCTGTGACCTATGACCTTGAGCTTGCACACGCACTGGCTGGCATTTCATTGTTTATGCTGTGATGATGTGTTAAAGGTCTGACCTTTAACTGGGACTACACCATTTAAGGTGGTCCATATCAGTATCCGCTACTTTGACTCTGACATTGATCTGAGTCTCTGTCTTTCACCAGGACTGAAGACGTGACACGTAACGAGACCCCCCGCTCGTCCTTGCCGAGAGCTCGTGATGACAGATCAGTGGAGAGGAGGCCGAAATACACAGGTTCCTGGCGAAGGTGTAATAATGTTGAACGTATCCAGAGCAAAGCCTGTGGTGAGTGATTAGTGAGTGTGAGTGTGTGTGTTTGTGTGGGGGGGCGTGTGAATGTGGCACAGTAGATTTGGGAAGCTACGGAGGCAGCCTGAGAGATGGGATAAATCAGAGCGCCGTGCAGTAATGGCGCGTGGGCTTCACCGAGCATGTTTTAAGTCAAGAGGTGTGTGTGTGTGCGCTTCTTTTATCGCTGGCTCTCAGCTCCCTTTATTTTAAGCCACAATGACAGACAGGGAGGATGGGAACCGAGGTGGTTGCTCGGAGAGAGAGGAAGAAAGGGAACGAGAGGGCGGCTGGCGCACACTCAGATGTTTCATTCATTACTCAGGGACGCGGGGAGGAGCACAAATATATACAGTTGGAGTGAGAAGCTGCATTGCTAGTCAAAGTTTGGGTTTTTCCCGGGTGGTCATCACCAGTCGGAGCGAGTACAGTGGAAATAAATGACGTCCGGGGGGGGAAGGCGCTGGACGGTTCCAGCTTTCAAGACCAGAAGTTTAATTACATCAAAGAGTTTTCCAAGTGTAATTAGGCTTCTCCCTGGAATAAAGTTTCCTCACGCAAATTGTTTGATTTGCCCAATCCAGCCCATCAACAAATTTTCCACTTGGCCAAACTTGAAGGATTAGTCAGGTTTATTGCAACTTGACCTCCTTTAAGGCATCACTTAGTTTGAACAATGAAATCACCGCCGTAATCAGCGGGATCCCGGCTGCGGAGCTGGGCCCGTAAGTCAGTCAAAGCCCGAGCGACGGATTTGTCGGGTTCGAACCCCCGAGTGCTCGGTTCCCGCGAGTCGCCGTGACGTCAGATTTAAGTGTGGTGCTTTTAGACCAACTGTTTCAGATGCAGAGCCCTGCAGCTCTGGAGCAGATGGGAGTATCTAAGCATATATGTGTGGAGAGTGATGATGAAGATGATGATGGTGATGATGAAGATGATGATGTTCCTGAGACTTGGAGACCCAGTGCCCTGTACTTATGCTTTAACAAACATTAGAACAGACTCCTCATATCGAACGTCTCCTCCGCAGGGATGGCGAATTCAAAAAGCGAGCGATTGGGATGGAGGGCGTTGATTAAAAAGTGTAATGCAGCGAGCGAGGGAGGACGCGCGAGCGCGGGGAGTGTTTTACGGCGCTCCTGAGTTATGACTAGATAAGAGCAGCTGCTTGGGTTGTGTTACAACCCAAGGAGCCCCACCCCCCCCTTGGACACAGAGGTTAACCACGGGTTCGCGACTCAACCTTTTGAAGTGCTGAGTCAGCAGGCCGGCTTCCTCTCGCCTCCCTCTCCTCGTTCCGTCTTCAAGAGGTTAAGATCAAACTGTGCCACTGACTCCAAAGAGTCGCTTCCTCTTTCGACTCTGACTGTCTCGTTCTCTGGCTCCTTTTCCACCTCACCTCATCCCTTTATCACGGTACCAGAAGCCAGAGAGGAAGAAGAAATCCTTTATTTGTCATATGTCAGTGGACCAAATGATTCCCTTATTATTTCCTTCTGTCCGTCATCCACCTTGAACATTTCCATAAAACATCAGTGGATTTCCTGTGAGCTTTTAGTTGAACTCTCACCGTGTTGAACCACAGTATCTGTTCCTTGTTACTCTGAAACCACTGTCCAGGACGGTAAATAACTCTTTTGTGTTTTGCTGTTTGTTCCAACGAATTCTGAGCCCGTGGCTTTGACTTTGAACCATCTGGCTTTAAAGCTGCACGGTGGGGAAAAAAAAGCATCAGATCCCATCGTGTGACACTTTGTACTTTTACAAGAACAGGTTTCCTGATTTATTAAAACAATCCCAGCGTCATCTTGGCTCACATCCCTCCCATCTGGCCTCAAGCTGCCCCCCCCCCCCCCCTACTGCCGGGAGCCGTTAGGGGTTATCGTCCGTGAAAGCTCCCCTCCACATGCGTGTCTGCATATGACGGCCACATTGTAAAAGACTGCGTTTCCTAGTCCACAGAGGAAAGAGAGAGCATTGTTCAAGACACCCCCCCCCCCCCCCCCCACCACCACCCCCCACCCTCCACACGGGGGACTTGGAGGGATCTTTTTACGCGGCTGTGGTTTCACTGTAAAACATCTCTGTTTCTGCGCTGACAGTGTGTCAGACAGCAGGAAAAGCTCGTCAGGGCTTTATTGGCGGTCGCGGATGTGCAGATGATGGACAAATGCCCCGCTAAGACGCAGGCCTTGTAAAAAGGCAAAGTCCGCGGGACGCTGTTAAAATGGCGTTTATTCCTTTTGCATGTGCCACTTTTCACGCCGCACTGTTACGGCCCTTCAGCTCTTCCAGAGGCTCCTCTATTGGCTAAGCTACAACGGTACTGGAGCTGCAGTATAATCCTCACACACGGTTTTAACACAGTGAACATAAAAGGGAAAAAGCTGTTTTTCTGAGCAGATTAATCAGTTAAGCAAATCAGCAAGTTAGTTTCATTTCCCATGATTCCCTGTTGTATCAATTTATAACCTGGCGTGTTGTAAACTTCTGAACTGATTGGCAATTTCCTCCTGACATCTGACACAACATGGTAAACCAGCAAGGATGATGTGTATGTTCACACCATGCGATGAAATATCAAATAAATAGATCAATTTAATTATTTGATAATTAAATTTTATTTTAAACTTTTTTTTCTCAAAGCGACAACCAGGGCATCAGGTACGGTTCCCAGCATCTGACAGATGTTGCTGGAAGGATTCTAGTTAAGCGTGACTTGACTTGGCGAACTAGTACTTTATACTTTATAGGCAGCAATATACAGTATTTACAATACGCAGCATGTGGAGTTCTCTGAGGAGCCTTTAACGCAATCGAGCTGCGTCTTGAGGAATAATATTTTATTTTGCGCTATTCGTCTCGTCGTCCAGATCTCAGCTGATGCGGTTAAGGCGTGATTCTTTTTTTTTTCTGTATTTAGCAAAACAACGTGCGCCCACCTGCACCCAAACAGGTGACCACCCTTTCATAGATGCACTTCTGTTCCGTTTGGCCATTTTAATCTTAGCTGCTTCTTTCATGTTGTTGTTGACTGATGCCTAAAATAACTCTGGGTTTGAAGTCTTTACTTCTTTTGTACAGTCGCGGTGACGACAGACTCGTTCTTTAAAGTCGACTTTACAGGACGGGAGGGTTCTCAGGCAGGAGTAAAGAGGAATGTACTTTTTTATATTTATTTAGCACACACTTATGAATAATTTCCTTTCCTTCAAGAAACACTCTTCCAACCATGACACAGATCTGTTGAAATCTCAGTGGGGCCACTCAGCAGTGTTCAGGCATGGGACTAATCAATCAGTGGGGGTGACAACTCACGGGGCGGGGCGGCGCATCAGAAACCTTTGAAGATGCATCACGAATGTAGGTGAAAGATTCCCGGTGTACAGTTTCAGAAAGTTTTCCAATGAGGAAAAAAAAAGGAAACTTCAGCAAACAAACCGTGTTTATCATGTATCCCACGTGGCCCCGAGTCAAGTGAAGAGGTAATAAAGACAAGACTCGATGCAGCCAGGACCAGCTGGAAGCTCTATAAATATCCAATTCAAGGTTTGCGTTTCCTTTTTTCATCTCATCCACATTTAAATCACTGCAGCATTTCAAGAAAATGTCAACACGAATAAGCAACTGTGAAAAAACAAGCCCTCGTCGTTTATCCCCAACAGACGACACCACGTTATGTTTACAGCAGTTTTCGACAAGTGAAGCGTTTTTCTGAGCGATCGTCGCTCTCGACGTTTCACAGCGATTGGCCTCCGACCGCATTTGATTGTCACCACTGTGAATAAAAACCCAAACCATTTATCATACAATGTAAGGAACGGAAACACAAGCGCATCAAGAGTTTGGGAGTTTTAGCAACCATTTTTCCACTGAAAGAGTAAAGTCTCTCTATACGTAAAGATGCTACTAATGGAAACTAACCGCGAAAGAAGCCGTATTTCATAATATATTTCTTGTTGTGACGCGTTATGGTCACAGATGTATGAACGTTTACTGTGAATCAGTAGAATGAGAGGCTCTGTCTACCAAATGATTTCAGGTACAGGGCTGCAACCAGAGGGGGCACAGGGTGGAGGCCACCACATAGTTGACTCCACCCTTTTCCCCCTCTGCCCCCTGACATCCAGTCAGCTGATCTGAAGAATGTGCCCTCTAGGTTGTCATCAAGAGGTGTTCCCCTGGACTCCAACGCTACTGTAAGTCTTCTTCACCGCGGTAGAGAAGTATTTACTGTACCTCCTATTATATGAGTGCAAACCCTAAAACCTAACTATTGCATCAGTAGCAATATTGGATTGAATATTTGCTCATACACAATTCTTTCAAACGTGACCCTGGTGTCAATGGGAAGCTTCCTCTGCAAATAGCATCTATCCCTGAAGTCATCACACCTTCATCACAGGTGAGATTTCTTACTGGTTCTACAGTGGACATCAAACGAGAGCTTTGCTTTGGCCGATCAATGTGGCAACAACAACAACTCTGATTCATCTTGACACGAGGTCCATCTGAGTGCCCTATGAATATACTCTAGACAATTATAGACTCAAATCTATTCTTAGTTCTTAGTTTACTTCAAGGGTCACTTTGTGCATCTACTAAATCCCACATTAATTTCAGCATATATGTACATGCATGTACATGTACATGTACAAGTATGTTTTCAAAATACTGGAAATAACCAGAAGGATTTCCTCTGGCAGGAGCCTTGTTATTATGAAATGTCATTGCAGTGGTAATTCTTGGTCGGTAGACAATGTTCTCTTCACGCTGTAATGACAGACGAGATGCTTTGACTCATTTCTACGTGTTAGGAATTTGTGTCTTTCACAATCTTTCACACAAGTCACAAGAAACAAGGTAGAGCCGCGTTTTGAGGGTCGACTTACTGTGAACGCCTCGCTGTCAACTGACTGTTTGCATCATTCTCTTAATGTATGTGTTTTTATTATTTATCATTTCTGCTCCAATAGGTGACGTTCTGTTTCCAGTTGCTGCTTTATGATAATAGTTGATGACACACGCTGAGGCTTCCAACTCGCTGCTCTGCTGATATGTAAACTAGACGTTCGATTTATTCACCTGTTTGCTTCCCCCTCACTCCGGTTTTCACCAGTCGGACACTAGATCACGATGCCCATCTCCGTCTCTGTCTGTTGCCATGGCGCCACGCTCCCTTTTGTTTAACATTTGCCAGGCTGTGATGGAGTCAGCCACGACCCTGAAAATAATTAAAAGGGTGGCGGGAATGAATGAGTAATTGGTTACGTCTGAAAGGTTGACGAGACAAAGGCGACGAGTGTCCAGCTGTTCCACATCAGGGCCCGATCGGATGCACACTTCACCTCCTTCAGACTCGGAGGAGCTCAGCTGCAGCCCGTGGGGGGGAAGCTGGAGTTGGGTCCGCTTCGCCGACTGACAGCGAACTCACCTTTAATCCTAGTCCAAGCTGGAAGCGAGTGCATTTAACCAACGCTGACTGTACGCGTACATTACAGCCCGCTTTAATCCCAGATCATTATCTGGAGCCATTTGCACAAACAGCTACCTCCTCCAGACGGTGAGTCACATGCGGTGACTCTGTACACTAAGCCTCCAGATGAGCCTCAGCTGGTGATCAACTCATTATTAGACAGAATGAAACCTATGATCAAAGCGCCTGCGAGCATATTGTGATTCACGGTGTCAGACACGGCGGCTAATTCAGCACAGATTTACCCAAGCGACAAGTATTAGGCATAGAAACGACTCCCTGATTGTTGAGGTCAGAGAGAAAAAGGACGTCCAGCGGCCGCAATCAGCGCGTCCGTGCCTCAGATGACACATAAAGAGTCATCCAATGTTTTCTCAGGTCCGGGTTATCTCATTTCTCTCCTTCCATCGCTGCTGAATGTTTAATGTTGAGTCACACGGCTTTCATTTCCTAAAGTCAACACCCACGCGAAGTGTCAGAGCAGTCACTCAGCCTGGACAATGCTGTGGCTCAAAGGCAGAGGAACAGGGGAGTTTCTCCTTCACAGCACACATTTATATTTCATGTCCAAAAGAACCATTAAGGCGCCTTTTCTCCCCCTTTTTCGCTGCTTGAGGGGAAAAATGCAACCCTCAGCTGTAATGTATTGTTTGGTATTTATAAAGAGCGACAGAATACTTTAAACTTTTAAAGCCATGCTGGGTTTCGGGAGCACGAACTGGACTAATAGTGGGTGTTTTTGCCCTTTTCTCAAGCCATGGAAGCTTCCCTGGCTTTGGACGGGCAGGAAACTCCACTTTGTGAATCATCGTTGCAAAGGACGAGCCGCTGGGTTGAAATATATCACTTAAATCAATTGAAAAAATTATGTTTGAGGATGGATCGCTAAAAAGATTTAGATTTTTAATGTCCACGTGAGGCTGTTCATGAAGACACTGTTCATACGTCTGGTTGGAGGGTTGTACAGTTCCCGTGGGCTGTGGTGGCACCGATTTCATCCTGACACCTGTTGAGTCACCGGCTGCCGCTGAACCTTTAAGCCTGGCATTAAGTTGTTGTTTGCCAACGCGTCCGGATAGACACCCGACAGATTAAGGCTCGATCGACCACGATCAACAGTGGAATTATTCCCTTTTTCGTCACATCGAGCAATGGCGTCGTGTCCTCGTGGTGCGTTCAGGCCACATTGTACACGTCTGCGTCAAATCCAGTAATGTTAAACGGCGGGACTGTCAAACCTGAGCAATACAACGCAATTAGCGGAGCGCAGGGAGTCGCGGGGTAACGCTGGTGGAATCATCACTCAGGACGAGAACTGCATTAACCCCCCAGGAGCTTGAATGCACTGAACGAGCCAACGCACGGCGTTGAACGTCTCACGCCCCTCGACGCTGTCACAGTATAAAAATAAACACGACTTATGTTTTTTTGTTTGGTTTAATTACCATTTTGACAAGTATATAATTAATCAGCGCAGCGCTGGGGCTGTGTTTAAATCTACACTAACACCACCTCTCCAAAGCCTTTTTCTCACCACACGCAGCTATTATAAAACAATCACCGCAGCTCATTTTGAACGGGGATACGAGTTTCCAACATATGCTGTTAATAAAACATTAGCTTTGCACATCTGCAGAAGTGGTTCGGCCGGTCATTAGCTTCCCCAGGTTGAAAACTGCGGTTTGGACAAATGAGATTTTACATTATTTCTCCTTGGAATCTGGATCCGTGTTCGACACTAAGTTTATGCTGAAACATGTGGAGGCTTGAACACGTGTCTGTCTGCTGTTGACCAACACTGGGGAGAGATAATGACTCCAGTGCTACAATGACGCCAGCACCACAGGGTTTCTGGTCTCGCCTCAACCTCCTCAGTCGCTGCCCTTCATCCTCCCTCGGCCCAAAACGCCCCCGCACGCGCTTCAGCCGCCCCGTTAAGCCCATCGCTATGTGAGAGGCAGAACCACGGCGCTCGTCAGCCTACCTGTCAACCCCCTCCAGAACCGGGCTCTCGAGCAGCTAAATGCAAACCTGTCGGAGGCCCAGCGAGGAGCCGACGCATACAAAGACTGGACCCTTGTCTCGGTTCTGTGCATTAGTTTGACTCATAGGTCGCTTTTTTTTTAAGATGACATGTGTCATTTCTCAGCTTCACGAGCAATAAAACAAGCGCCTCCAATCTAGACGAATGAAAAATGCTGTCGGCGGCGTTATCACGAGAGCGCAACACAATCTGTAGTGAGTGGATTAGTAATGAGCCGCAATCTGATTCAGGCGTTTAATACAGATACAGCAGATTGGTTGAAATAATATTCACATGCGGCGTTCTCGGCGTCCAATAAATACAAGATCTGTCGTTCAATATCCGTGAAACAGCCACGGGACGTTTGGTTCGTCTTGTCTGCGCTTCCAGTGATAGGGATTTTTAACCCCCCCCTCCCACACGCCTGCAGATGGCGGATGCCATATTAGACATTTTCTTTTTATGCACAACAAACCACAGGTCACAGCTGCACCGCTCCCAAACGGGCCGCAGATGTGTCGGCGCCGTTACCTGACAACCGGTGCAGATGGAACCCTTTGCACCGGAAGGAGGGAGCGCACGCAAACACAAACACAAACACAAACACAGCCTGACAAGTGTCGCCTAGGCCCCCGAAACCCTGCACCCTCACACCAACAGAGTCAAGACAAATTTGCAAAGTTTTGGTGGAGAGCGTTGCCACGTAGAGCAACCGGAGCACAAAAGGATCCTGTAACCGCTTAGACACAATGTGTTAAATGATCTTGAATATGAACGCAGTGATTTATTAAGGGCTTATCTGTGACAGAGCGCAGCGCCCGCGCTGTCGGAAGGGGGACGGCCTTGTCAGCATTATGTTTGGTCTGTCAGACAGATTAACATGTTCAAATATGCACATACTAAAAAACACTCAGCGATTTACACAATCAGTCCCGGGGAGCGTGATTTCTGTCCCCGGAAGAGCAGGACCGATCGGCCACAGCAAGAGAAACACGCTAATAAAGAAATTTGCATCTTGATTTGAAGCAGCCGCACATCAGAATACTTTGCGTGTGAACCGTACATGACTGCGACCCCGTAAAAACGTCTCGTGAATATGGATCGGCCCTTTAATCAAGCGTGTGTGCAGAATTCATAAATATGTTGTTTATCCGCCTTATTTTGTTTCATTAGGAAACTCTGCGGTTTGGAGATGTTTGACGACCAGCGATTCCTCACGGGATTCACGGTGACATTATTATTATTCCCGCTCGATCCATTAAAAGTGCGTCGTTGCGCAGCGCTTGCGTCATGATGGGAACTTGTCACGTTTACGAGGCTACTTTACGCCGCTAAATCAGCGGCGTCGCGGGGACGCCGATAAATCTCAATGCGCCGGATCCGTTTGATAAAGGTTGTGCATTTTCCAGCGATGAAAAACGAGCTCCCCTCACACACACACACACACACACGCATGCACGCACGCACACACACACACACACACACACACACACCCTCCATCGTTCAATATTCTGCTAAAATCCTTTGACGGCGGGCAGAAAGTAAATACAACACGGTATCAGAGAACCAGAGTTATTATCTGATAGTGACACTGCCGGGGAATAAAATTTGAAGCAACAAAGCACATATGTGGTTTGTAGAGCATCATAGAAGGAGCTAACGACGGCTCTGTTCTCCACCGCTTACTGTTATTGTCCTACCACCGTTTGACTACGAGGATCAAAGTCATTTTGATTCAAGCTTTTATTTATGACGATCCTCATAAAAAGAAAAAC
This sequence comes from Betta splendens, assembly GCF_900634795.4. Classification (NCBI taxonomy): domain Eukaryota; kingdom Metazoa; phylum Chordata; class Actinopteri; order Anabantiformes; family Osphronemidae; genus Betta; species Betta splendens. The sequence goes on along the minus strand of NC_040901.2, from coordinate 4,393,631 downwards.
AACAACAGCCGCCGTGCAACACAACAAAACAACTTTGGGGAATTTCAGCTGGTGATATTTAAAATGAGCCCCCGTCTACTCCACCTGCTGCAGCCCGCTGCCCTCCGGACGTCAGCCTTTGTGAAATCACAAGAAATGAGAAGCCACGAGAGAAATGTATATAATAAAAAAACAATGATTGCTCTGAAGGATGATGCTCACTCTGAATGTGCCTGCACCGCTGGGAGGCTGTTCAGCACGTCTGGGTCACACAAGCCTGTAGATATACAGTACATAGAATGTCTCCCCAATAAGATAAGATTTTACAGTATCACTGCTGTACAATAAGAGAATATTTCATACAGTATATATATATAACATTGAAATGTAGTGTGAACTTTACACTAACACTACACTAACAAATGAAAGCAAAATAAACTTGATAAACGCCTGATGGTGCCGGACACCATTAGGCGCCTGTGCAGGTCTTTCAGAGTCCATGTTCGTGTCAGATTGGAGCAGTTACGGCGCCACACGAAGGACAGTCAGCACATCAGCACCTCTACCTCTACTGGGTGGGTTTATGAAGTTATTAGGCAATATAAGTCTTAATATGATGAGCCTTGACTCATAAACAGAGGGATGGTTGAGTATTTACAGCCATGTGATGAATGACCTTTAGTGACCTTTAACCGCAAATGCAATTGTAGATATATTTATTATGTAAACACCGAACAGATACTTTGTTTCCTGTGACTCAGTGGGAGAATTATTTTACAGCTCCACTTATGAAATATGGATAAATGCATGCACATATGGTGTTTACTGATGTTAAAACGCTGTAAAATTAATAAATCAGGACTTTCATCCAGGCGTTTTGATGTCGTGTGATCCACTTTGAGTCATCTGTATTCAAACGGGCGACACACAGAGAGAAACGCACGCGCGCCCAGACGATGTGCCTTCATTGATGTCCAATGGAGCCAGACGAGATGTAGTCCTTGACCCCGACGATCCCCAAAGGGGTGACAGTTGGAGCCGGGCCCGTTCGTGTTTCCGCCCTGCCAGTCAACACCGACTCAGCTGCCAGGAAAACAGCTCCGGCTTCCACTTCGACCCCTCCGCGCCGCTCTGAGGCCAGACGACCAGCCAATAAGGAGCCGGGGGCCCGGCCTTTAGAGGCCTGTGTGGTCTGGGTGTGTGTGTGTGTGTGTGTGTGTGTGTGTGTGTGTGTGTGTGTGTGTGTGTGTGCGTGTGTGTGTGTGTGCGTGTGTGTGTGCCTGTTCTAATGTGTCGCTGAAAGCATAATAAAACAAATATGCATATATTATCATCTCCCACCAAACCCAGCTCCAGTCGGGGTCTTTTTCCTTTTTCTATTCCAGTCCTCGCTTTCTCCTTTTCATCCTCGGGACGGCTTCCTAATTACAACCAGTTTGGTTAAGTGGAAATGTGAACCCAGGAAACAAGACGTGCCAAGGAGGCCCGGCCTTTGATCAGCTCACCGGCCGAGCGGCTGGTGGTCTGGCGCGGCAGCGGGTTCGGGAGGCAACCGTTTCCTCAGCCCGTCACGGCTCTGCCCAAGAAATTAGTTTTTAAAAGAGTCGATCATTTCAAATGTACAACACAATTTATTGAATTAGCAATAAAGGACAGACGCTGGCAATAAGAGCATCAGCATGTGACACGTTGGTTTAATGTGGGCCTGTGAGGGATGGGGTCACCCTGAATGCACACACTGGAGATCCTCAAGGCGACGGAGAGCATTAGCGTCAGACACTTTCATCAGATCAGATTAAACTTCCTTTTTTGAGAAATCTTCACCGAAGGAAAAAGACAGAACTACCAGACGCCAAGTTAAAGCCCAGATCTCACGTGTATGTGTGTATTCCACCTTCCCGTCAGTTGTTAAAAAGCCCCAGCGCTCAGAGCGATCGAGGCAGCTCAGCGCCGCTTTACTCATAGCGATCATATTTACTGAGTGTATTAGCATTAAAAATGCCATCGCATTCATCACAGCCGCGCCGTGCGTAGCGGCACAAATTCAAGAATGTGCCCGAAGTGGCATTGATGCAAGGACTCGACAGATTCACCATCTGTATCAGTCAAAGTGGGCGGAGTCGGCGCCGCGCGTGTAATGGGGACGGCTGGAAGCCGTTCAGACTGCTGGGAGTGGATCGGGACACGTTTCCATCCAGCTCACGTCCAAATGACAAACCCCCCTCCCCTCCCCTCCCCCCTCCTCCCCTCCTCCCCATCCATCCTCCCGTCTCCTCCTTTCCACCAATTAGCTCCAGTATTAGCATATGCACTCTATTTGCATGAGCAACAACTAATTCCTGGTGTCATCGCGCAGCTGTCGAACCAGATTACGGTTGCTAGATACTGTAGCAGTCGGAGTGATGGCCGTTTCAGCTCCTGGGCCGACAATAAATAACGTGCGCGTACTCCATGATCTGCTCGCTGTGATCGCGGGCGAGGAGCTTCACTGTCACTAGTGACAACGGTTCCGGTCCGCGCTAAAAGCTTCGTCAAGGCCCCGGATGAGAGTGAGAATTAATGATGCTAAATGATGGATCTCAGGCCGACGCAGGGATGAGGTCCGAGCGCGGCTGAGGCATTTCCTGTTTCCTCGCGCCATGAAAAACAGTGGCCTGGCTCTCGGCCTGCGTAAATATGAACGGGGAAATATTTGCGATTATGTTTCAAGGAGAGCAGCTCGTTACGATCTTCTGCTTGGGAGGATGCCCGGATGTCATCTGAGGTTCCTCTCAGCGAAAATGTTTACGATTTAGATCAAGATTCATTTTCTTACAGCCTCCTGTCGGCTGGAGGCCACCTTGTGCTGTTTAAACGCGTGTAAACCGAGTTGAACGTGGAAAATTATGCAAATGTAAAAGATTAGGCTTAAGACCCGCCAAAGCCCCTGAACGCCACACGTCCAGCATATGGAGGGAATGAAGGCAGGGATGAAGGATGACGGGAAGCGAGTGAGCAGACGCTACGGTTTACATCAAGTTAATGACGGATCTGACTCTTGAGAAGGGGACATTTGGAAAATGTGTTTGATAAGTTACACATAAAAAACATTTACCCACTTTATGCAATAATTTTGAAGTAGTATACTATTAGAGCTAACCAGGTTGTCTTAGAAGTATTTACAGTACAATAATTAATGCAAGGCAAGGAGTTAAACAAGAGAGAAAACATAATCCTACTGTAATTTAATATTTCACAGGATTTTTAATGCACACACTATGGTTTTCTTTCCCTGCTTTCGTAGAAACCAGCTTCCACATTCCTCTCCCAGTGTCACACACCCACTCACATGACGTCCACATATACATTTGTACAATCTTTCATTGCCGCTGTCAAACCAATAAGAGTTTAAATAAACGCCGGGCCGTTATTAATGTGAAGGACGTGCTAAACGCCTCCGTGATGGATGACATCTGTGGTCTCATCACATGGAAGGAAAGCACTGGTGTCAAGGGTGAGGCCTCCCCGGCTGCACTGACCACTTAGCCCCGTCTTTACGGGAGACGCACAAACTGTGAACTTCACTTCTGGATCCACTGCAGCTGCTTAGATTTAAGTTGTGTTTGAATCTTAAAGAGAAAAATCACACAACACAACACAGAGCTGGTAAAGGTAGAATATAACCTCAGACGAGGAATCGGAATGTCGGTTTTGATCATTTTATTAATAGGTCACACAACAAACACAGGTTGAAATAATACCCGCGAACTCGGCGGAGCTCCTCCTGGAAGCGAGCCGGGTCCTCGCTCATTATCGTAACGAGACACAGAACGAGCTGATCACCGGCGCTCGCTAGTTTTCACTTCACCGACGTCGCGGAGGATTATTATTAGGTTGCCATCGCGCTGTAATGTCTCACAATTAAGATGGAATCGCTGCCACTATCAACGCGGCCCCACCGCTGATCCAGATGAGCAATGAACGCTTTGATTCCCGAATGCCATCCACAGCCACTCGCCGTACCCACGTTCCACTGCCGCCATCTTTTATCCCACGTTATACTCGGCCTCGGGTTGACATGCAAAGCAGGGAGAGCTGGGTGAAAACACATTCCTTCCCTCGGCGTGGGGAATGTTTCACTATTTTTCCCCCTCAACCTCAACTTTTGTTCTCGTCTCTGCCTTTGCAATAATAAATAATGCATCTGGTTCATTAGTTTGTTCAGTCTGAGGTGGTTCACCTCAAGGTCATAAATCAGGGAGGGAGCGCTGTCAGGAGCGGGAACGGGGAGTCGCAGCACGCCTTCGCCGTGCCCGCGTGTCCGCGCAGGCCTCCGCCGCCGATCAAACGCACGGGGCGCCTGGCAACGAGGGATCGGGTTTGATTTGTTTGGCTTCGGAAGCCGCGTTTCGACCTCCAACAGACTGGAGGGAGGACGCTGAGCGATTCCAGTGAACGACGGTGGGAAAGGAGCCGGTGAGGGGCAAGTCGGACGTAAAGGTTTGGGTTTATTAAAGGGACAGTTCTCGCAGTCGCAGCCAAGGATCGCACTATGACACCTTGCTCGGACACACACACACACACACACACACACACACACACACCAAGAGAGAGAGGGACGAACAAACCATCATCTCCACACTTCCTGCCCCCGATGCCCATGTACTGCCATCTGCTCCCTCCACCGCGCTCCATTCATTCAGTGGGAGCGGCCCGCTCACATTCGCTCTCCATGATTAGGTCTTAGCGTAATAAACACTATCTGATAAGGCCACGACAGCGCGCGATCGTCACAATGAGCTTAGTAGCCGCGTGTGCGCCCACGCAGAGAAACAAGAGGCGAGCGTGAGGCACGAGTTCAAATTCCAAACAATAAGAGGTAAAAAGTGGAAAAGCCTCATGGCTGCATCGCTCACTGGTCTCTCTCGCTCGCTGTAATGAAGTCTGGAGCACACTTTTAGTCAGAGCCAATCAAAAGTTTGGTTTAGGGTTAATCTGGTGACACTGTGTCTGAAGACACTTTATATGGAGCAATAAAGTTGAACTTATTAAGACATACTTTATTGATCCCTTTGAGGATAATGGGGAAATATTATTATTATTCAACCAATTCTATGTCACACACACACACAACTAAGGCTTCTGGGAACCGAGTTTTGAATTGTTGAATCTTTCATCAACTTGGAAAGTGAGGTATCGTTCACATCCTACTGTCTCGCCTGTACAGTCAGCGTGATCCAAGCATCAATCATATTGAATCACACCACATGAAAGGCCAATGCATTATTGATGCCAAAGCCTTGTAGTGGGGGAATGATGTCACGTTTGATGTCGCCGGGTAATTTATTTACTCTGTTTGAAGGTACGGGGACAAAATAAGCGCACATGTAACCGATCCTGCAATTAGCTGGAATCAAAGGAGGGGACAAAACTCAAGAGGCGGAAACAAAATGTTAAACCCAAACCCTGTGGGACTTTTTAGCGACGGCGAGCAGCCTGTAAACATTTTGTTCAAACTTAATCAGTAGGACTTTGATTAATTATTTCACTTCCCTGCCCTTACCACACATTAATAATTAAGTCTAACGATGACAGGGACACCTGCTCCTCGGGCCTTTAAATCGACTCTCCAGCGGCGAGTGTTCGCAGATGAGGAGTGGGCGGGAACCTTTTGTGACCTAGTTTGCGCTCAGCACCTGAGTCAGAAGAAGAACTACGAGATCTGACATGGAGACAGTTTGATTGGAGCCAAGTCCATCTGTTACAGTGCGTCTATGAATTATAAAAACAGAGCTGTGCTCACTGACTAATCAGCCTGCTGATCAGATAAGAGGCTGCGAGTCGCACAATGCAGCTTTGTACGCGTTTGTCACTGTTCAAATGTCTGAAACGCTGCAGCAAACACAAGCGGGCAGACGGGGGTCGCGGCACGTGCAGCTGGCTCCCGTCGCCGCCGTGACCCCACGACCCCTCGCGCCCGACGACGACAGGGGGGAAAACGGGATTTGTCAAATCAGAGCGGCCGCTGATGAAGGAAAACACAGGTCCCGCACTTCGAGCGGCCAATCGGAAAGCGGATCTGCCCTGGGAGACGGCAGCGGAGCCAGTGTGTGTGTGTGTGTGTGTGTGTTTGTGTGTGTGTGTGTGTGTGCACAGAAGAGAACGGAGCAGTCCACAGGCAAACGCACACCCACACTCACTCCCTGGTTGAGTGTCAAGTTACATCTGGCTGGATTGTGCGCGTGCGTGCGTGCGTGCGTGCGTGTGTCTGATGCTCACCGTAAGCATCAGCACGCGTGACCGGACAGGTCACGTTCCCCTTCTCCCCATAAGACGGAGGATGCAACGACAAGTAAGAGTCTGATTAGTTCCTTCCTTAGTCAATGGCACAAAGCCTGTTCTAATCCCCCAGCAAATACACTGTCTACAGAGAGACGGAGGAAGAGCTGCAGGGAGGAGAGAGCGCAACCTGTGGAGTGTTTGTCATTGGCAGAGATGGGAGAAGGAGAGGAGCAGAAAGAACGGTGGGTGAGGAGGAGGGGAGGAGGGAGAGGAAGGAAGCGCGGAGCGGATGGAGAGGCAGGAATCAATGCAGGGTGGAAGACGTACAAACAAGATGGAGGAGACGGGGAATGAAACATGCAGGAGTCCAGGTTCTGACCCGCGTCCAGGATCAAACCCTGACGGGAGGCGAAACCGTACGAACGCACCCTCGTGTTTGTCGAGCCTAATTAAAAAATGGCCGCGTGACCGTGCTCCGTGTTTTTATGAACGGTAACTCTCACGGTAGCAGGTTTTCAAACCAATTGCGTCGGGCCTTTTACTCACAGAAGCAAATACGCCGCGATCTCTTGACTCCGAAGGTCAACGAAGGTCAACGTTTTGAAAGCGGCCTCCTGACGCCTTGCAGGGAAGGAACCAGCAGCGAGTGGGAGCCGTTACATAAAACCTGTCTCTCTCTTTTTTTTGTACAAGGTTGAGGCAGAAAATGTGGAGCAGATGCACAGTGGATCAATACATTTGAACTGGGCCAATAAAAATAGTGGAGTGTGTGTTTTGGGTCCCTTCTCTGCAACAGAGTGCAAGCTACATACAGTGTAGAGCCTTTAAAACGGTCTCAACATGCAGACGCCACGCAGAGTCACAGGCCTGTGGACCTTTCGCACATGCACCGGAGGGTTGAACCGAGACGAGCTGCAGGAGCAGGAGCCTCAGAGGTTTCCTGCAAAAACATCAGGACTTTTCTCCCAGTGAGTCTCTTTTTAAACAGCCGGGGGAGTTGACGTGCCGTACGGAGTCGTCTGAGGGAGTCCACAGCCGCCGGTGAGTGGGCGGGTTGATCTTTTGGGTTGATAATGATGATGTGCCAAGACCCACAGACTGTTTCCTTGAGAGGAGAAGTTGCCTTGAAAATGGATGTCAGCTCGAGAGCTAAATCCATCAACAAACAACTGGATGTAGAGCTCCAAATCAATGGTGATTATTCCCATGTGAAGCCATGACGACAAATACGCAGATTCTTTGGAAAAGAACTGCCTGAACCGCTGCACTGCACTGACTTGTATATAATAAATACATAATAAAAAGAACAGACCAACATTATTGCATTTTCTGTGCGTCGCTTGTTTAGCTGCCGTTTCAGTGTTTGTTCAAATGGAGTCAAGAAGGGAGGTTTTAGTGGGAGCAGCTTCAGTGAGAGAGAGCAGGTTTCATCGACGCTGACATTTCATTGCAGGAACCCATTCGTTTCATAGCGGTTCGCTTTTTTATTTTTGCCCGCATCACTACAGCTTTATACAGTATGTGGGAAAAGTTATTTAGTAACTTTCTAATTGAAAAACGAACAAAGTTTAAGCCCCTGCCAAGAAAAGAACAAACACACCTGTCAAAAATAAATGAAATATTTAGAATTTATGAAAGTAATAAATACCGGTTAACGTATAAACAAACTTTTGTTGAAGCTCAAGAAGCTCAACGTACATATCTCAGTAACCGTGGGCGCCTGTGTTGTGGTGTTCAACACTGTTTGTGGTTGGTTAGTGATGTACTGTTTTGAACCATTTGTGTTTCTAGATGTATAAAACCAAGTTGTTAATTTAAGATATAAATAATCCTTTGGTCCAGGCAGCTCTTGTTTTCCCAACGAACCCTTCGCTCTGTGTCTCGCGCGCTTTGCAGACCATTAAAAAAACAATTATGATCTTGAACGGCGTCACACTGTGCTGAATGTGTCCTCTGTGTTTTGGCGTGTTTGACGTGTCCACTTGCTCACGCTATAAAGCCCTGTCTGTGTGTGTGTGTGTGTGTGTGTGTGTGTGTGTGTGTGTGTGTGTGTGTGTGTGTGTGTGTGTGTGTGTGTGTGTGGCGCGCGGCAGTCGTTAGCCAGGAAATGAATAGTTGCCACCATCTTTCATAGTTCCCTAATGAGGCGACTGGGTCCCTGCTTCTCCTAGTGTCTCCTTGTTTTATATCTTCTGTGCGGCCAGGTCTCCTTCTCATCTCGTGCCCTCTCAACACCCGGGGGCCTCATTACCCTACCGCCATTGTTTATTTGCTGGAAAAAATGAAACGAGGAGAAGGAAGATGAAAGAAAGGTCTGTGATTAACCACTTCCTGTCATTGAACCTCTCACCAGGCCAGGTCTGCACACACAGGGGAAATTTAAAAAACCTAAAATAAAAACACGCCCCACGATCGCGGTGCCGGCGCACGAGTGTGTCCACGGCCGAAACGTTGGGTTGGAATTTATCCAGGATGCTTGCCAGCGTCACCTAATCCTCTCTGAGGGTCACTGTCTGGCTCTTTCTGGGGAAACTCGGCTCGAGTCTCCTGTGAGGTCTTCACTGACGAAGGGTGTCTCGGCCCAAGCCAGAACCAGGAAAAGTTGCAATAAAAAGCAAAGGGTTGTATGATTACTCAAGATGTAGCTCATAATAGGGAAGGAAGGAAGGAAGGAAGGAAGGAAGGAAGGAAGGAAGGAAGGGAAGGAAGGAAGGAAGGAAGGAAGGAAGGAAGGAAGGAAGGAATTTAAGGAATCCATTGAGCAGATATATGCATTATTTGTATGCACTTATACACACACACACAAAAGATTATGAGCACACAAAAAACTAGATGCCTACGACCACTTTACCGTAAATAGACTACAACATAGACTAGAATTCCACCCGCTTCGGATGTTATCAGTCATAATGAATGGGCTGATCGGAACTTATCAGCGCATTCGTACGGATCAGTAGGTGCCTGCTCTGCCTCCTCGCGAACAGCTAACAGCTAGCTAAGTTGCTATGTTAAGCAGCTTTAGAGGTTATTGTGGTTGGGGTTAGGGCTGGATAACGGGTGGGGGGTTCAGGTTACAGTTAGCTAACACAATACCGCTAGCTACTTGCTAAGTTATGCTCGCTAATAAATCAAAATCAAAAACTTCGATCCTCCCGTCGGAACAACAACCGCTCAACAGCGCCCATACTGACTCTGCTGGTTAAATCATTCGAGCCGTGATCAACCTTACCGATCAATGAGGGCGACCTACTGCACCTATTCACCGCTGCCAGCAGGTAGGGGGGCACCTATCAGCTCATACGTATGGGCTGATAACCACTGATAATGAGCATTGAATGGCGTGATAACGTCAATTAGTTCAGTCAGACTCCATGCCAGTCACAGTAGGCTAGGAAACAAAGCTCTACATGAACTCTGGTCGTCTGAGACCCACTCATGCCACGTCTTCTTCTGATTCTTCTACACGTTACATTAGGAGCGACATTGATCCCATTTCTGCTGCTCCCCCTCCGCATGGTTCAGGCCCGTTCCGCCAGGTAACAGGGCATGTGGCTGAATTTCTCCTTTGGTTAAACTTTCTGGTTTCTGCTGTTGTATCTCTGCCGACAGCGCTTACATGTAAATCAACAGCATTGTCGGAAGAGACGAGGCGGTGTGTCGCGCAGCGTCGCCGCGCAGAGGTCACCTCAGAAAAACAGTGGGACTGATTATAATGATCACCTTGTGTCGCGATGACAGCGCTGGCTAAAATATCGAGTAAATCGTCGGCCCAGTTCTTTTTTCCGCTTGTTTTTCTAGCTGCAATCTGCTCTGCGTACGTAAACCTCGTACTACACTCATTACGATGCACCTTAACACATTTGCGACTTACAATGCGGGAGTTATTAAAGTCAGATATTGATTTTCCATTTTCCTCTATGTTCTCAGATAAAAGCACCACCTACCTCCGTCAGAAGAAAGTAGCGCATGAGTCAACTGGCTTTAATAGGAAGATTAGCATTTCAATAGCACATTTATGTCTGTAAATGGACAATGCATAATGAACCATTTACATAATCAGGGCCAAGGTGATTGGAAATATTACGACGCTACAAACACTATTATTTAAAAACCAACAGACTTGTGTCTGTGAATATTAGAAATGAGTATTAACTGAAGGAGATGCAAAATGCGTGTTCCATTTAGCTGGATGTTAAACAGACACGTGTTTGCCACACATACAGCGAGTAATAGGAGCGAGACAATGTGCCCACGCGCAGCAATCACGCTAATCAGGTGGTCCTGCATCAGAGGTCAGAGGTCGCGCTGCAGCCATTTAGTCAAATTGCAACCAGAGGGACAGATTATGATTGTTGCAATAGTTATGGGGTGGATTGATTCTCGGAGGGAGGAGATGAGTTCGTTTTTGATGAGTTCTTAATACAGACGTCCTCAGATCAGCCGACAGCTGATTCACCTACTTCCTCCTGAGATTCTGTGCACGTTTTCTTTGCTTCGGTGCCTGATTGGTTTCTGCTGTCTTGGTCGGAGGGGGGTGGACTTTCTGGCCCGTGTTTTGTGTCTCTGTAGGAATTCGGCGCATGTATCTGCACACGCGCCTGAAATGACAAGTAGAAGCGTCGATTTAAAGCCGCCGCGTCCCACCAGTTTAGTAAATTCCCCAAAACAGTCTACAGCAACTTAGTTAAATAAGTTATCCATGTGTATTCAGGTGCGAAGAGCTCTTAAATAGTCTGCAGCCAGGAATAGATTCAGGGAGAGTGTTTACATTTACTGGAGTCTAATAGCTTCTGCAAAGTAGACGACCTGCTCTGGTGGAGTTTAGTTTCACTCCTGCGTTTCTCTCCGTGCTGTCGAGCCAACAGCTTAAAGCGCTCACTGTCTGCTTCTTTCCTCCGCTCCTGCTTTCAGTGCCGCGGTGGTAAACGCACCCTCAGCTTCCTCAACGTTTGACGGTTCAGATCTGTGGAGGGCGTCCGGGGTCGGACCGGTGTGTGTTGTGGCGAAAGGCAGCGGAGGCCCAGTGTTTTGGATTAGCCCTGGCATCCTCGGATCTGTGGGGACTTGAAAGGGATTGCTGCCATGCTCTTGGACTAATATTGGAAGGTCGGTCTCTCCTGGAAAGAATTTCTATTGATCCAAGTTTCCTCCATTTATAGATGGTGTCTCTCACCGTGGACTTCATCCACACATGTAAAACAACAGCACTCAGTACTATCTTACGCACAACTGGTTGAATCAGTGTCTGAGCTCTTCTGGTTTCTGGGCTCAGCACAGACCTCCTGTTATTTTAATGGGGATTGGGCCTTTGTTAGTGTATGGTCTGCAAAGCCAGCCTCGCATGCCACCTAATGAAAGTTATAAGGAGGCTGAAGCAGGATTGCTTTTCAAATAAATGTGGGAGCAGGTCACAGAAACTATGCAGCCAGATGGAGACGGAAACTAGACCCGTACGACTGAATAAGCAGCCTGCAGAGGTGCAGACCTGGAGTATGTGGGCATTGAGTTCTTTTTTGTTAGAAAAGGGACCAATACTGGACCCAAATTACAGCTTTGGGGAAAAATAAAGCAGTTTGTGTTCAGGAAGCAAATATTTTGGCCTAGTTGTTACTTAATTTTAGAATTAAAAAAATGCACTTATTTAAAACTATTAAGTTAATCAGTACATAAATGTATAGACTTTAAATTAGTTTATTGCTGTATAACAATGAATCTACTGCATAAAGTACAGTATTGCTTAAGGAAAGAATTCCTCCGTGTGCTTATTTCCCCTTAAAACTAAAATCCCATCATAATCTACATCATCAGCACAAAGCATTAAGGTTTAACTGAGGAGTAGCTGGAGGTAATGTATCGCACACAATGAAATCTTTGTTCTTTCAGAACAATGTCTCTAAACCTGGATGTGGAACTTTTTTTGTGCTGACTCGGAATCATTTCAAAGATGTAATGGAATTTATTGTAGTTCTGACACGACGGGGCCGATCGCATCAGAAAGCACCCAGATCTGTTACAGACGCGGCGAGACTAGAGGGAGCGAGATGAGATTTCCAGTTAAGCAAAATGCAGCCGTTACATACGTTTCATATGCAGCAACAGACGGGGAATACCTGAGCCTGCGTGTGATGCCAGTGGGCCCGCCGGGTCCTGAACCAAACCCAAACAAGAAGAGTGGGAAATTTAGCCCGGCCTGACTCGCTCATCACTTCCTGTCAGGACCTGTCAGATTTGGGGGAGCAAGTGTCAAGCTCCAGCCTGGACGCCTGATGAATATTTTGGCGGGGTTTCATACAGAGGGATTGGGGGGGGGGGGGGGGGGGGGGGGGGGGTGGGTTGTGGGGGGGGGGGGGGGGGGGGGTGGGGGTGGGTGTGGGATGTGGGCTGTGGGGGCTGGACTGTCGCTAGTCTGAGCACGGAAACATGCTCTCGGTCCCTCGCTGAGCTACTTCGCATCGGGAGGAAGATGGAAGCAATTACCAACGCCGGCAGCTGAGAGAGGGCCAAGCCTCGGCACATCAATCAGCATCCACCGCAACTGTGCATGTGTGGGGAGAGAGAGAGAGAGAGAGAGAGAGGGAGAGAGCGAGTGTGAAGGAGCGCCCCCAAGTGGTGACACGCTTCATTGTCACACAACCACAATCTACTCAAGGGTCTTAAATATGAATAGAGGTCCTTTTTTTCCTCTAAATTAATTTTCATAGCTTAATTGCCATGTTCATTACCAGAGTACAATGATGTCAAAAAAACACTGTCCTCGTTTAATTTCCATGGCTGAATGTGAAATGAGTCGGAAAAAGAGGCAAAGCGCCGCATGTGCTGCTTGTCATTTGGTTCACGCTGAACGGCAAACCAGAGGCAATTTGGGTTAATGTGGAATGAGGAAGAGGGGAGAGGTTGCAAAAAAAGAATTATAATAAAAAAAAGCAAGGGGTAATTTGGTGTGGCAAATTAATGAGTCATCTTTTGTTCAGAGCCCCTGATTGACAAACGTGCCAGACAGCGCGAGCGTCGGAGGAAGTGGAAGGGGTCGTGGTGTGAATTTATCATCCTGTCATGGCTTTTTATCTCCCCTCTCTCACTTTCTCCCCGGTTTTACTGTAGTTCCCTCCCTCTGTTGTGCCGTCCTCCGTCGTCGGGGCTAATTACGCTTCGACTGAGCTCAAGTGTGTCAACTGTGACAGTCCTGCCGCTGGAGTGGCAACATTATCGCTGCTCTTCTATTATGTGCGCGTTAAGGACATCACACATTAGTCCAACTCTCCTCTGGCAACACTTAACAAAGCGTCGGGGAGGTTTGGGTGCAAAAATGGGGGAAAAAGAGACGTGGCACGCTTTTAAAATGTCATATTATCTGAATTCTGCATTGGCACTTGATTTAATGTCCCTAAAATTGCGCAGCCAAAAGGTAAGTGGGAACAATCATCCTCCCCTGATTAGTTCTCTGCTCCTGGAGCGCGGTTCGCTCGAGCTCCGTCCCCTCATGCATACTAAACCGGCAAAAAGAGCACAAACAGCCAACACGTTTAGGCTTTGTGTCTCCAAAAGGTGGGGCGACGTGGAATAAAAGCGTGTTTGTCGCGCGCGTCGAGGTGCGCGCGCGCGCGTCACATCCAGGTCCAACTCCGGGGCCAAACTGGAGCCGGATGAAAGCGGGCAGGACGAGTGATCGTTCGATAGAACTCAGCCCCGGAGGTGCGCGAACACGGCTGATTCTTCACGGGGCTCCGCGGACTCCGAGCGCGTCATCCGAGGGGAGAGACAGCGGAGTGTCACTGAATTAAGGCCGGCGCCCTCTGATCTGGGCCGGAGCGTTTGTGTGAAGCATGTCGCGATCGATGGTGCGTTATTATATCATTAGGTGACACCGAGAGCTGAGAGATGACCACCTTTCAACTCCGCACCTCGTGGATGAGGCATCCGTCTGTACGTGCGACGCCGCCCGGCTCCTCATCCATTAAAGCGGCCGTCAGAGCCCCGCGGAGAGCGGCGGGCTGCTTTTAAAGGACTCAGACGAGCTGACGCGATGCGCCGTGACTGGCACCAGCCCACAGCGCACCTTCAGCTAATTTACGCCTCCTTATTCCACCTCTTTTATAACGGCGCTACTTGACATCAAGAGTGATGCAACCAGATGGTGATACATAAAAAAAAAGAAAGAGAGTGAGAGAGACGAGAAGTATTGCGTGACGTAACGCGCAGCATTGTGCAGCAGAGGCGCGCTCGGTGTTACATCAGTGGGTTTTTCCGAAGAGAGGGTTCTTTGCGATTTAAGAGTCTGGCGTCGTCCTTCAACCTCCGGGAGGTAAATATGCTCTAAATAAGCTCTTAGAAATCACAGAATACATCAGTGCAGTATAGTTTTCAAGCGTCTTAAAATGATGATCCACAGTCTGTGCAGCATTTAGAGCTCTAGGCCTGCGTTTGACCTTTCTAAACGTGACCCACTTCCTGTTTGTGCAGTTCAAGACTATTTGTTTCATCTCTGTTCTACAGAGGGGCTCTGAGCCCTTCCTCAGGCAAACTGTGTTCTGTGGACCCAGGATCACTGTTTATTATTAGTCTTGATTATTACTGCTGCAATTTCTTACTTACTATGTGTTACCACACACAGGAAGTGCTGAAATCTTAATTTCAACAGGCCCTCAAGAGCTTAATCCATAGAACTTACAGTTTTGTATTTTGATGAAAAACATATATTATTATTATGTACTAAGTAATATTTTCCCTCCTTGACAGATTATAGGTCACATTAAAAGCTGAAGTACGAGTTTCTATCTACATTATAAGAATCGATTCATCCATCATTATCCCGTGAGGGTTGCGGAGGTGCCGTTAATGGGTACAGGGCCACACATAAACACAAAAACTCAGCCAGGACAATCTGAACAGACAGAGAACATGCGAACGTCAAACGCAAGGACGTCTGCTGGGTCGATTTAAAATCCAGGCGCTTCTGTAAGAACATTAATTAGGACTGATTCACACTCATCCCGTCCTAAAAATCACCTTTCATGTCACTTCCTTACACTAACAGCCGAGCCGAACAGGAGACGACGCGTTGAACATTCAAAGCCCAGAGCTTCGCGTTATGTGAATCGGCTGAACGTGTGAAATACGAGACGACGCCATAGCGAAGTAGGACTGATTAATTCATTTGCGAGTAGCACCTTGGAAATAATGGGAGTCTTCGCGACGCGCCGGCGCCTCCGTTCGTCGAGAGCTCGCGCTCTGTGAAGGCGACACCTTTTCACCGAGCCTGCAGCTGCCTCCGGGATCCTGTCCCTCTCATTGCTGCAGTCCACTGTGTGTTCCTTGTCCCTTTGTCGTCGCACGTCTCCATCCATCTTGGTAAATGTATAAATGCTCTGATGAGCTATTGTCGGGATTATGCTTCAGTATAAATGTAAGCAGCTATAAAAGTAGCATGAGTGAGATTCTTATCTGTCTGATCTATCACCTTCTACTGAATAAAAACCTCTACTTCTATTCCTAACTTACACCTGACCTAGGATTAGAAGCTTCTGAAACTAAAGTCCCCATCACCTGTTCTCCATCATGTCCCGCTCCCCCCATCATACATCTCTGATTACAGAACCGTCCCTTGTTTCCTTTCTGGCGAATTCCTAAGTGAGAGGACAGCAGATCACGCCGCATCCGTGACTCAGAGGCCGGGAAATGACCCGCATCGGCTTGGCAAGCTATTACACCAAGAGCCGTTCCTGGTCAGTCTCATCAAACAGACGCACGCCCAGCGGAGGAGGCTATAAATGTGCATCAGCATGCTCATTCCCCGGTGACATTAGCTTTAAAATAGCATCACCGCAGGCCCAGGATGTTTTAAGAATCTTCAGAAGAGTGACTGGTGGCTGCGAGAGATAATGAAGCACAAACACCACCACAGAGAATAAGAAAAAAAACCCCACCAAGACGTGAGTTTATTCCCAGGGTGTTAAGCTGCTGCTGCCGCCTTTTCCGAGCTCTGGGCCTTGTGTTGCCAACCTGCGAAACTTCTAAAAAGACTTAACGAAGAACGGATTTCGCATTACATCACCTCTTTTGTGGCTTTGCTGGGGTCCAACATTTAAAAACACTCCCTCTGACCATCCAGCTAGCTTTACAACCGTTCGGGGTCGTCATATTAGAGGAACAACCGGGGTTTTAATTCTCTAGTTGGTTTAAAGTTCTTTCCCTTCATTATTCCCCACACTGTGTATCGCCCCAGGTGCACCAGTAAACCCACGTCAAGCCACTAGCCTTAATGGCTGGCGCGGCGCTCTGACAGCTGAACGCCTTCAGCGAACCTCTGGTCACTGAGCTGCGTTTAATCTACAAACACATGCTAATGAAGGAGACCTCCAAAATGTGAGCTGCACTTCACTTCGATACCAGCAGCGTTTGCAGCGCGAAGCTCGTCGGAGGAGCGCGGCGGTTCAGCTGCGGCGCTTTTGACTTGAACAGCGTTTTCATTTCCGGATAGTGTCGCCACGAGGTGCAATAACACGTCGTAACCTGCCACCTGCGTGTTTTACAGGCGCCGAGCCTCGCCCGGTTCCTGTCGCCGGCAGCCTCCTTGTGTGGAAAAGCAACTGCCCCCCGATTCTCTAGACAGTGTTCAGAGCTCATACGAGGACACGGCTTAAGGGGAAGCGCTTTTATTTTGACACCGACCGAGCTGTTGCTGGTCTGCTCCCACATTGATTCCCTTCCCCTTCAGTGGCATCAGGTTGTGAGTTATGTCACACATCAAACCTTTTATTTAAATGTTACACTAATATTAAAGCTCAGCCTGTGCTTCAGGTTAAAAGGTGCATCTGTTCGTCAGTACGAGGTTTATGCTTTTTAAAGCCTCACAATCGAGCTTGATTGGTTTCGCCTGCCACTATGAATGAAGGCACTGCAATTAGAAAATGTAAATTTGTGCAGCCCTAATGGAAATCTGAATGATTTAACATATCGATCGGAATTCAAGGCTGTGGACACAGGTGTGGGGAGAAAAAATCTATGCAACAGCATCTGTACAATGAGACGCGTTGGGCGCCTTCTGCCTTCTGATGTGGACTCAAGTGGAGTTTATACTGTTCGCTGACCTTCATGGTCGGCAGTGATGCCTTTATAATCTCTTGGACCCGAGGCGATGCGGTCAGCGGGGACTGAATGATGATGCTTGTTAGCCCTCACCCCAACAAACATCTGAGGGAAGCGGTGAAGAGGCACATACATTATGCTGCACTTATCAGGCTCCCCCCTAAAGATAAGATGCTTGCACGTAATGCACTTTTGATGGTCTGAATTTTAAGCAGGGTCGTATGGACACATTAGAAAACGACAGGAGTTGATGTGTTACATGGACAAGGTTGAATAAGAATGGATTGATATGGGACGTTGTACACACACACACACACACACACACACACACACACACACACACACACACACCCATTCCTTTCAGCCTGATTAGCTGTACAAGCAGCAGCATCCTTAGGAGAAGAGTGTTTTGTTCCACCCATTAGCAGTTTCGAAGCAAAGCGGGAGATTAAGAGCAGCGCCTTTGATGAGGGATCTTTCAATATACATATTATTTTGATGTTATAGCAGATCAAATCAATGGAGACATGTTCCTGCGATAATCCTCGATTTACATCAAAGCCTCGGCCTAAGATGAGATAAGAAAGGGTGAGAAATGAAACACGTTTGACTCGTGGTACTGTCTCAGCGGAGGTGCTGGGTGAGAGCTCCCTGTAAAATCCTAGAAATGCCCATATATTATTGATGAAGTCAATACATTTCTCCCTGGCCCTTAAATATTGACTTGAGGGAATCCAGGGCAGGGAGCTCTGGGTTTCCACATGTGCAGCGTTAGTGCATGAATTTAAAGCAGACGCTTCCACCACATGACACACTGGATGTGCATGACACATGTACATTAGTAAATGCTGTATATGTAGTATAGTGTGTACTCGGCTCATGTGGCTTCAGCTGCGACTGACTCACGACTTTAAGGCGACAGTTGGACTTCAACTCGCATATGTATGTCGACGATGTCATTATTTCTTATCGTGCGTGTGCACCTTGGCAAAATCGTCTCGAGCCCGAATCAATAATTTCCTCCCAAACTATGTGCCTGTCATTTCAACTCTGCATAAGCGCACTCTGTGCCATCATGAATTTTCAGGACAAAACTCCAGTCATGTCAAGTCACTGCAAGATTTGCATGGGGGGGAAAAACTGGATGTCACTACCAAAAACTCCCCAACTACAAATTTGCATAATACTCCCACTGCCACTATAATCGCTCCCAAAAACTCACTTTGTCAAAATAGTATATCATTTCCTTCCTTTAGAGCAGCTGGCATGATACATTCCATTACTCATCTAAACCAGGGGTGTCCAGGTCCAGTCCTCGAGGGCCAGGATTGGACACCCTGATCTAAACGTACGCTATATATGACGTTTAACCAAGGTTCGTACCTCAAATCTTTCTCCAAGTAAAACATCAAAATGGTATCTGACATCTTAGAGTAAATAAATAACAGAGTTCCATCCAACAGTAAACATTACGTATTCCCTTTACACAACTTGATCTCCACAAAAGGACCTAAACAGTAGATGGTGGTGAGTATTCAAACTCAACTTACACAACTTATCTGCTGATCAAACCATTTTGGTCTGATTTTCTGCCTCCATTTTGTTGTTTGCTGCTTTGAGCACGTGAGCAAATTATCAAAAATTCCCACCGAAGCCCCAACGCCTGAAGCCAGAATGCCAAGAAGTGTTGGTGCTGAATGTTAAGTGGGGTGTGGGACGTTCATCCACTGCTTACAGGACATTTTGTATCATTTCGTTGGAATACTCTTCCAAATCAGTACAAGTTAACACCTTTCTCAATGTCAATGCCTTTCGCTGCATCCTTCTAGAGGTGACACTACGGTGTGCTAATAGCACAGACAGCAGGATCGCAGACTTATCTCTGGATTTGATCAAAATACGAGAGAAAGCGAGAAACGAGACCACAGGCAGACGCTTTGAAAGGGGCAGAATAATCAGGAGTCTCTGAGGAGAATCTGCAGAGTATGAAGCCAATTCCACCCTTGTTGTTATACTCCTCTTTGTATTCTCTCAGATCTGTGTGGCCTTAATCCCTCTGTGTCCTAACTCCCCAGTATTTCTCTTCCTTTCCGATAATTAATAGGTTGTTAATATTATAGCGAAGCGCAGAGCACACTCAGTGAAATAGGACTTTAATTCGAGCTATTGTTTCTGGGCTCAGCAGCGGCACAGTTTTGTAAATTGCTTTTGAATATCTCTACTCGACTTTAAAGAGAGTTGTTATTGGACGTGACTGTACAGGGGCAGTGGGCAGAACTGATTATTAAAGATACGAGGGGAAAAGTCTGCTTTCTGGTAGGATTTCCAGCCGCATAATATACAATCGGGCGTCTATCAATTCAAATGAGTGACTCAATGAGTGATATAAAGGCCACGGCTAAGAGAGCCTGATTAAAGGCACGCTTTCTGTCCTCCACATGCATGAGATTACTGTAAATAAGAACTCATCTCAAGTGGGAGTTTGGCTTTTCTCGGGAGGTTTAATTAGACAGAGAATCTGCGATGATGAGAAGTGCTTTTAGGCGGATTTTCAGTGTATATGGGATTAACGGTACATTACATGGAGCTTCTAAGCCGCAGACACCCCGATTCGAGAATTAGCATGCACGATTAGCATTTTAAGACCATTATTAGATGAAAATAATGCTGTGATTCAGTCCAAATGGCTTTCCATGTTTTGACTGTTCCATAGTTTGCATGATTTCTTTCAATGAGCTGAAACAGAGACAAAGTGACTTTTGGAGAATAAATTAGAGGAGCGGCTTGTATTTGAAAATGCTAATTTTCTCTGAAGATTTCCAGGGTGACTTACCTTCTCCTCGGCGCGAACCTGGTTCTCACTTGCGTCGTTATGCATTTTACATTTTTGGAGCTGCTCATTACAACCAGGCTCCTGCTCTTGGCTGGTGCACAGCTCCTCTGGAGCAAATGGAGCTTATTAATATCAGCTGTGGAGAGGGGAGGAAGAGGGCGCTTCTCCCTCACTGTCTCGTCTCAGGCTAGCAGATGGTCTGGATCTGAACTGGGTTCTCTTCGGGCGCGAGTCGTTCTCGACGAATGATGCAGATCACATGAAGGAAATATTTGTGTTTCAAAGGCTTTTAATGTTGTAGGGTGTCAAACGTGTAATTTACCCTGATGATTGCGCCAGGTGAAATTCCCAGAACCTACCAGAACCATGCAGTAAATCTAGAACCTCTTGACTGGATAAATAATGTACTGATACACAAATGAAGCTCTACATTTCACTGTAGAGTATATTGAATATACAGAAATCAGTTGTCCAGTCAATTTTGCTCATTTGTGAGGTCACAAAGTTTTATTGCCACTGAATTTTCTGTCCGTCCAAACTTTTTTTAGAGTTACAACTGTGTTTTCTTCAGGAAAAACTTTTACCAACAAACAAAACAAAACAAACCCCCTGAAGGTCATTCTAATGCTGTCCCCCCTTGAACCTTTCCAGCGTAGCCTCCCATCAATTCAAACCACACTCCAGTGTTTTTGTTCTTCTTTTTTTTGATTCCTTTGCAAACATTAAGCCTCGCTGACTGTATCTTTAAGGATTCATCCCCTGGCCTCCACGCTCCTCAACCCTCCTTTGAGCCTGCCTTGCAGACGCCCATGGTCCTGCATCAGTATTCGACATGTGGAGCCTGGCCACTCACTGTATGATTGTGTTCCTGTGCAGGGAATGAGATCAGATGTGGCTGTCTACAGGTAGACCAGCCGCTCTCCAGAGTCCTGCCACCGCAGGAGGGCCAGGCCTCGACTCCTTACACCGAATGGACACAAAGTGCACACAGGAGCAGCGGGTGCATGTACATGTGTCTTGATCTGGCCTGCATATATACTGTACAGTAAGAATGATTGACAGATGGGCAAAGAGATAAATGTTACGCGGAAATACTCTCACACACAAACACAAACTCTGACATATAGAGCCATAAAATCCTTGCGCAATGTCAAGACCTAATTTCCGTAATGCTCCAGGGTCTGATTCCCTCAAGGACACAGCACATAATGTAAGAGGAATGTGATTTATTTTATTTCAACACTATTTTAATATTATTACTAGACAGTGTTAAAGAAGCAATTATTTTTTTTATGAATGCTCAGTATCTACCAGACACATATGGTCCTGTAGCTTAAGGAGAGCTGCTAAAAGTACCCCGATGTAGGCAGGGATCCAAACAGTACAGTATGGAAGGTTTTATTGTAAAGGCAGCGCGAAGGCGAGGGCTAGCGTAGCATGCTAACGGGCAGCAGCAGAGCGCTGCTAGCATGAAAGCGTGCTGGGAAATGAACTCAGTCGCCACCTTCAACTGCTAGCTAACCGCGGCAGCGCGCGTAGCGTTAGCGTGGCAGCGCAGGGGAGACGTGTCCCACAGCAGACTGCGTTTAATTACATCCTCAAGAATAGAATATGAAGGCATCAATTATTCCCATTCGCCTAGTGAATGTTCTGCATTAGGTAAACAGGAGGCTACTGTTTACTCTTGACAAATGCGCCCGGGAGAGCGTGAATAATTGTGAAAGGCACAACCTCTGCCGCGCATAGATTAATATTTATGAGGGCAATTTTGCGTTTTAATTTGGCGTGAGGGCTCAGCACCAGCCGTGGTTTATAGGTGTTCATAGGAGGGAATGAAACCTCTGTGGAAGCGCCGGGCCGCGTGATCCAGATGTTTTGGGTCCGCACTCGTTTTTTTCTTCCTCCTTGAACTGCACCTGGTCGACGTTGTATCATGTGAAACGAGAGACTTTCTCTCTCTCGCTCTCTTTCTCGGGCTTCTCGTGTTTCACCTCGACCCAACCTCATCTCAATAACACCTCTCCTCATCTGAACTTTCCCGCGGACGACTGAACAGCTCCTGCTCGTAGGGAAGCTGATGCACAATGTATGGGATCGATCGGAGAACAAACACGGCACTTCCCTGCACCTCTCGCTCTGCCTCCAGAGACCTGCTTTATCTTGTTTATGTGTCGGCCCGCTTGCCCGGTCTCGGTGAATCAGTTTGTTGTTTGTTACTTCCCCTGGCAAGAGTCACGGACGGCGAAGCTCCGAGATCTTGTATCTTCTCACTGCTGCGTTTCACTCCATCAGAATGTCCATCAAGCCAACGCGAGGCAAAACACGAAAGACGGTTGAGGACAAGAGGAAAATGAAGCTGAGGCCCGTCGGTGTTTTTACACTAAGGTGAGATAAAGATTGAAAGTGGACACTGGAGCTGGATGTTATTTCTAGATCTTTACAACAAAGTTCCTACAACTCACAGTTCCATCATCTCCGCAGTCAATATTTCAAATTAAAAGCCATATAAAACATAATGGAGGCAAATAAAACCTAATCGTAGCTACTTTCACTTACCTGATATTTGAACAGTCAGATTTTTCCCACTTCCACCCAAATGAAACTCAACGTCCCCTCAACAGTTGACGGTTTTAGCGGCGCCGCTTCCCTCCAAGGCAGCGGGCGTATTATTTTATGTGCGCGCTTGTGCTGCTGTTGTGGTCATTTCATTTCACACCGGGAAGGAGTGGTGCAATTGCGAAGCGGCATAAACGTGACTGATCGCCTGGGTTCTCCACATTTACGACGGCAGCGGAAACTCTTTATTCTCACGCCGTCGCCTTCGGAACCTCCGGCGAACGCACAGCCGAGTGCATATGCAGTTATTTAGAGCACCCGCACTGAGTGTGGGAAATATTAAGCACATATTTCTGTTATCATACTGGGGCTCATATTTTGTACAAGTCGTCCTCCTCCTCTTAATTTACATCTCCCCCTCAGTGATTGACATGGATTTAATAAGGCAAATCAGAGAGGGGATAATGGCTTTTACCTGGATTCACCTCATCAGTATATTTCAAGTGAAGAGCATATTTAATGCATGTTAAGTGCGCTGTATATATTTGGCACTTGGCTAATACCACCGCTGTGTTTGCGGGGCACTTATTCTTCATCAATGGAGAAGCTGTCTTTCTGGAAGGATGAGTCTGTAAAGAGAGAAAAATACGCGAGGAAATGAAGGTGATCATTTGGAAAAGTTCTGCTGGCAGTGATTAGGATGCACTTCGGCTCCGTCTGGATAATTACGCTGATTACGTGTCAATAAACGCTCCCTTCGTTAATTCCTGAACCTGTACAGTGTCGACTGCAGAGAGAATTTCTCCCTGGAAAAGTTCCTAATGCCTCAGCGCTGTTTAGTCTGCAGGGGTTTCAATTGTTAATGGAGCCTCAGCAACTCTACTACAAAGATTATTATCAGAAAATGTCACCTTCATCTTCATCTTCATCATCATATCACTCTAGTCAAGTGATGTGTTGCAGTGATTGGCTAAGAGCTCAAATGACTCATTTGGACTTTTCCCCCAGTTTTGGTAGAGGTGAACCAATCGGGCTCGTGCCCTTGTGCTACGCTTTAACGCGTGTCACCGCTCCGCCGTCAGCCCTCTATTAAACTCCAACATGGATCATCAGGAGACAGAAAATTTAATTAACAGTCTTGGTTTATTGCCCGTTTCTGTTTTTCCCAACGCTTACAATGTTTGGGGCGGCGAGATGAACAGATTTGCCAGCTTCATCAAATAAATAGATGAAGGAGGATTAGCTTCTTGTTGATTTATAATATTGAAATCATCTGTGATTTGTTTGTCCCCCCAATTACATAACATCTACTCAGATGCTGTGAGTAGTCGTTTAAAAGCTAAAGCAAAAGGGAAAACTGTCACTTCCTCCGACAGATGAACGAGATGAATGAGTTTCCCATAACGGAACGGACTGTTTTACAGATGATGTGAGATACTGATGCAGCACTTGTCCACGTGCATCAGTCCTTTCATCCAGTGTTGCCGAGGAGTCCTTGGCCCGCGTTAAACGCTGCAAAGCCACTCTCACCTCCCTTAAATCGCAGGCATCTCTGCAGCAGCTGGAAGTCGCTTCCATTCAAATGCCGTGGGTCCCCTGAGCTCACATGGCAGATTGTTAATTACGACAAGTCTGGGGGAAAATTACTTTATCGATTCGCATCAGGCCGGCTACTGTGAGAGTGAATGCAGAGCGGCTGAGGACAAATTTGACTGAGTCTGATGTTTATATAAAACAACCTTATCTTGCCCAGCTGCCATATCGAGTGTTTTATGCCACTTGTAGCGCGTTTACCTTGGTCTTTATCAGTTATGTATCGCTGGCGCTGTTCCGCGGAGGTAAAGTCACCCTGCTCCGAGGCTTCAAAACGCCTGACAGCCTGACATGCAGTAGGACAGCTGGCTGCTTGGCTACTGCACCTCTGGGACAGCTGCAAAAAGGAAAGCAAGGTTGTGTAAGAAGGGTTAAGCGGCAAAAATAGAAAAATGGATGAAGGGGAAAATATTGAATGGAGGAACTCTAAAAGAAATCAAAAGGAGGACAGATGGAGATGCACTAAGGCCAGAGCCTGATCGACAGAGCTACTCCAAGCAATGGAGACATCAGGACTGACAGAGCTGGCCAGAGTCCAGGTAAGAAGAAAGAAAGACAGGCCAGAGGCCACGTCTGGAGAGCCGACGACTGCAGACGAGCCAAAAGACACTGAGGAAATACAGAATGTCAGGTGATGGTCTCTTCCAGGAAAACCTGGGCCAAATGCTCATATGTACAGGACACACGTCAGTCACGTTGAGAGAACTCACCAAGAACCAGGGTCTTTTACTCTATAATTGATCTGATATGGACAGAGATGTTTAGCTCTTGGCTACCACTGTACCAACCACAGCCAGCGTCTGACATAAGCCGGCACATTTGCCAAGACTAAAAAGATCCTCACGCATTCCCTTTGATGATGTGATACGGCCGGCATGATGAAGTACTTTAGCTCCCCGTGGCCAGCTGTTAACGACGCTCCTACAGTTCTGTGGAGGGATCGAGCCTTTTCTTTCTTTTCAAGTCAGGCACTTCGGCCCCCAGAACCAACAGACGCGACTTTTACCCTTGTTGAAACTCCAGAGGACGACTCCTGCGCGTTTGGAATGTTGATGAGTTCTGATTAAACAGGCTCCGTGCACAAACAAAAAAATAACACCTGTGGCAGCCAGCGATATTTACTGGATGCTTACGTACCTGAATGCAATCTTATTATCTCATTATCTCATTATCTTTCCATTCTGGTGAGCCTTCGTTCGCTGCATTGTGCTAAATGAGTCTTAATAACGACTGTCTCTGCCCTTGAGGAGGAAAGAAGAAAGGAGTAAGTCTTCAGCTTTTCGTCACTGTGAATTGTTTAAGTTTAACAATGTTGTATTATTTATAGTTTCAACCAGCGTAATGATTTGTCGCCCAGGTGTCTTTTTGTGGAGTTTGCGTGTTCTCACCCTCTGGGTCCTGTAAATAGACTGGAAACCTGTTCAGGGTAAACCCCGCCTCTCGCCTGATTGACAGCTGGTTTCAGCCCCAGCACATCCACGAGCTTTATGAGGATAATAAATTAAAGAGATAGATTAAAACGTCCAATGAAGTTACTAAAACTGAGAAGGAATGATTTCCTACTAAACTCACATAGAAGGTGAAGGTCTAGAAACATGAATACGTATAAATAGATTGGATTAAACACTCATTTTAATGTGTCCACATTAAACACAATGCCTCCCAGTAGACTTTAAGACTAATGGAGGCTCCAGTCAGTGTCTTTCATCAATCATCCCTCAGTCAATAAGTCAACACATGCATCTTATTTTTCAAACACACGCTTCTAAAGACAGACTTGTACAGAAGCACATGTTTGGAATAAAGATTATTAATTTCCTTCTTGTTGCTAAGCGCATTACAGCGCGGCGGTGGCCTTGCTAACGCGGTTAGCGCAGCGGCGGCCTGGCTAACAAACACAGCATCTGCTTTCCCTCCCGATCCTCTGCCTCTAATGCCATTAAGCGCGATCCCAGACGCTTTGTTATCATCGACCGACGCGTAATGATGCATGGTTACCGATCACTCCGATCGTTTCTGTCTTTATAAGCTCTCTGCGCTGCTCTCCACTCCCAAACAACCCTTTCTCGTTTTTGTTTTTTTTCTCCTCCAAACTAATAATCCACCAAACCAGGAAAAGCCGGAGTAATTAAATATTGATCACAGAAAGCAGGTAAAGTAACCGATTGTGGCTCCGTGGCCAGACATTTGTCAAAAGGTAAAGACTAATGAACGGCCATGATTTCCCCATGAGTCAGGGATGAAATATGGGATTTGCTGGTCCAGGTTTAAGTTCAAATATAGCTGCGTCTGCTTGATGAATCATTCGCTTAGAGAATGACTCATTTCTGTATATCCAAGGTTAATATCATTCCTCAAAATGAATCTTTCATTTTTCTTCCCAACTCAATTTTATTCCTTAAAAATTGTATGAACATTCTTGGACCCCGCGCTCTAAATAAAACCCTCTGTGCATTATGAAATATTACAGTTTGATGAGTGACGACGGTCAGAAGACTTATGAGATGGAGGCAGCCCAGTGTGTGTGTGTGTGTGTGTGTGTGTGTGTGTGTGTGTGTGTGTGTGTGTGTGTGTGTGTGTGTGTGTGTGTGTTATTATTGAACAACCTAATAGTATATGTCACTCTCCTGCTTTTATAAAGACTATATTTTCTTGAGTGGGGCCTTTACTGCATGTTTGCTCCCGGGTGTGTTTTACTGCTGATTATATCACGTCAGGGTGTTTTTTTTCTCCCTTTGAGCATCTACAACCCTTTCATTCTGCTTTTTACACCCACTGATACTAGTCGAGCGCCAAACCTCGACCTCATGTAAATATTTTCCCATTGACACGGGCTGGCCCGTGGAGAAAATGACAAGGTGGATGTTTCTGAAGCATAAACAAGGGTCTGGTGTGAAACGTGCCTTCTGCGTTCGGTGCGTTGCTTCAGGAACAGAGGAACGGGAGGAAGTGAGAAAACAAGCGATGTCTGGCTCATGGAAACAATAAAATATGGAACATTTTCTGTCTAGAGCAGAGCCCTGATGTACTGCATTAAAACCTGCAGCACATCAATAGAGACTGTATCAGAACACTATAAATCCTATTCATTAGGAGATTCAATGTGTTTGTTTTATTAACAACCAATCAGAACATATTAAGTCATTTCTAATCATTAGGACAGAGTGTATTTGAATCACGATGGCAGCTGAATAAAGTCTCCCACATATTTACGCGTGCGCCTCCCGCTCGCTGTCTCGTGTTTGTGTGTCACTACGCAGACCGAGCGTTAAAAGACAGACTCGCCGCGCCCCGCAGAGGCCGTGATTAGCTGGTCGCCCCGGGAACGGGACCTCAGCCGGCATCTGTGCTGCCGCCGTGACCTTATTGTTGAGCTGCCGTGAGCTCCGACGAGTGCGCCTGGTGTCGCAGTGCAGAACAAGACGAGACCCTGCGAGGGACCCGGGCCTCCTCCCGAGACCACACTGTGAAACTAATTTCTTTGTTGCTCGGGCACCGTGGGCAATAAATTTAGAATGAATAAGAGCAGGGGTTTTTTTTATGGCCTGAGCTCGGTGTAGTTTAGTTCCAAATGGTGTAACATTAGCCTGTATAATTAGCCACATTGGTCAGAGAAGCTCAAGGACAGTTTCCTACTGTATAGTGAGAAAATGTGAACGCTTATTCTAAGGCTTCAAGTTTAAAATGTCTTTCACTGTCAAAAAAATATAAACGAACTGAATTTGTCTTCATACATTTGTTGATCTTCCACTGCTTAGTCCCAGCTGCCAGTCAGGAGAGAGGCGGGGCCACAAATAGCAACAGACAAACTCACCCTGCATTTGAAGCCAGCGCCTTCACACTGTGAAGCAGAACTGTATGTGACTGGCTCTGTGTCCACAGAACAAACACCTCCTCATGAAAGTAACTCTTTTTAACCCTCTACCCAGAGGTAGATGCGTCGTTTGGGAAAAGCAAGAGGCGGCAAAAATACCTACAGAGCAGAAGCAGCCGGGTCCAGGCCGCGCTCAAACGCTGCATTTCTCTCGCATGTGCATCAGATACCGGAGGTTCTATTATTAAAAGGATCACCGACCGCACTTTCAATCTGCAGATTGTTACTTTGCGCACAAATGCTTCTGGCCTCGCATCAGCCTCTTCTTGCTTTTTATTTTTATTTTTGTCAGTGTGGACAATTTATGTGTTGACTTTGGCTCTCATAAAGCCCGGAGTCGGACAATGCCGTGTTTTCCCAGCCCGTGCAGTGAGGGGAGCGTGTAAGGATACGGAGTGAAGGCAAACAAAAGTGAGTCAAAGGCCAGTTTGTAACAAGCGAGGCTTCCTGCGGGGTCCGCCGTGTATTATTTATGCAGCAGCGCCGTGTGCCGAGAGTGTGAGCCTTAATCTGCCGAGGTCATTCTGAAGTTGCCGACTACTAGTTCCTGCAGCAAACAATTTGATTCACGCTATTCTATTCATCTGTCTGCTGTGTATCTTCCCCCCACAGCGCAGCCCTCCTCCGTACACTGGTGAGCCTCTTATCTGGGCAGCGGCGTCTTCACAAGGCCGTGGACGCGGATATCAGGCTATTGCATCACTCACTTTCTACTGGAGACAGGTAGAAGAAAAGGAGGCACTACAAAAGGAGCGGGAATAAATCATCCGCCTTTTGTTATTGAAATCCAAACGAGTGGAGACAGAGGGGCCGGCTGCTAAAAATACAGAGCCGAACATGATTAGAGGCGTTATCGTGTTGACACTACTGTACGTATTCAGCTGAAAAGTTAGCAAAACAAGTCTCACAAGGATTATTGTCGGAGAATTAATCTCACAGATGGAAAATTGAATTTGCAAATCGTGTGTGTCGGAGCTTATTTGTGACTTTTCTAATATAAAATACAAACTAAATTAAGAGAGGCACTGGCGAAGAATGCGCTCATAGAGTCGATGGAAGCCGTCTGTGGGAAGAGGTGAAACGAACAACAGTACGTGTTTGTCTGTGGAGGTTCCCGTTCATCCAGAACAGGCCGAAGGTTTTGTACCGTGGCCCTGTGACGTGGATGGAAGGAGCGAGTCCATCCCATTTCAAAATAAAGTCCCAGCATTGCTCACCAATTACTTCAGTGTAACCTACTGTTTGCTGCTTAGCACTAGTGTATCAAATGCTAATGGGCTGCAGTATAATGAGACTCCTGCCGTGTTGGTCCTGATCTACAGCGAGCTGCGTTTCTTGTGTTTAGCATGTTAGTGGTCTTGTCCAGTCTGGTGTCTTGGACGGGATCTATTTGTTACAACAAAGCAAGCAGTACAGATAATTAAGACGATTTAGGCAGCGATATCCGAGGACACAAGTTTCGAGAGGCTCAGCACCTTCTACAAGAGCATCGTTGTTTACATTGACGCCTGCTTCAACTTTCCCGACGACTTCTGTCACCCCCCTCAGCCGTTCACTGTGCTCATTCTATCAAACGCGCTCAAGAACTGTCATAAGACATTACATCCTGTCAAACTCTCTAACCAGCGATGCGGCTATGAGGGCTGGTCCACATCTCAGTAGATTAGCTTATTATTGAGACACAGCATAAAAAAACCCAACAGGTTCAGAAACTCGCCCTCACCTTCGCGTGTTGTCAGGGTCCATACATGAAATTATTTTTGTATTTGAAAGGATTATACATCAAAGACTCTCAAGTGTATTATTTCACACGTACCTGAGTTGTTCTCAAAGTTCATCCAGTTCGCTTTGTTTATATGCTGCTTGTTAGTCAGCACTGGTTAATTTGGGAAACATCGTTAATATTTAAGCATATTTGCCTAAAGTATGTGCTCTTAAATCACATCAGGGTCAATATGTGAATACGTTTGGAACGCTCAGCACAAAAAAATGTAAATAAATGTAAATATATGCTGCTGAAAAAGGCCGTTAACAAAGTTAATGGAAATTGATATTCAGATGCTAAACCCAGATTTGTTTATAATGATTTAGAATGTTTGTTTATCTGAATATTATCAAAATCATCTGGAGACCAGGAACGTCTTTCACGTGTTGAATCTGTGTGTTTTCATGCACTTAAGGAACCAGTGAGGCTGTTTTTTTACATGTAAACGGTGCAGGATTAGAGAGTCAGCTGCTGCATGAAAGAGGAGATCGTTACAGCAAGGGAACCAGACACTGAACCTGGAACATCCAAACACGCATCACACATCACAGCTTTGATGTTTCTTTAATTCAGGCAGTTTGTGCTGAAACTAAAAACCCTGTGTTTATGTGCATCTCGCTCTCAGTGCTTATTCAACTTCAGCACATTAAAGAGTCTCCTATGTCTGTATTTGGGTTAAATCTGTAATATAAGCCCCAGGCAGAGGAGGATCCGCATCTCGTCTTCTGGTAACCTGGTTGGTTGTGCAGTAGTAACATCACTAACTCTGTGGTTTTTACTAATGGTAGATACTAACTTGGATTCACCCTCTGGGCTCAGTGATGGTGTCTGGCCTTGAGACGCTCGGCCTTCGTGTTTGCTTTCTGCAGCATATTTCTCTCCATCGCGCGCTGGAGAACAGCAGTGGGTGGGAGGGCGTCTTCTACAGCGAATGAAAATGACTTCTGGCTCGAGCGGCACGGACAGAGCAAACGCAGGGGGTGAGACAGAGTCCGAGGGGGGAGGTAAAGCGAGGCGGATGGAAGGAACCAGCTACTTTGCTTTTCTCCAAACTCCAAAGGAAAAGTGATGCTAGTGGAGCTTGTGTAGCTGTTCATATGTAATTTGACATTATTGAACATCGTAGAAAACTGCACCGCTGCGCGTCAGATGATGCTAATAACTTTTTATGTCCAATAAAATTCATTACAGGCCGTGGACATGCAGTGTCTCCGCCACTGCAGCCGGCGAGCTGAGCGGCTGTCGCAGCAGAATAAATAAGCGCTGTGCTTAACGCTCCCCTCAGCGCGGTCGCCGCATTCATCATCATCATCATCCGTTTTACCTTGAAGCCAGCGTTTAAGGCGCGGCGCGGTACAGTAGAGAAGAAACCCCGGACGGCGCGTAAACAAAGCCACCGTTGATGTTTGTTTTCCCGGCAGAGGATGCAGTGACACCAAACCCCGGTCGACTCGGAGAACAAATGGCGGGGGGGGGGGTTTGGGGGCGCGAGCAAGCAGCCAAGGTCCTTTTCTGCCCCCATGGCTGCTCGCTGATCGCGAATGATAAATGGCCCAACATGGCCGGGCCCTCATTTGGCTCTCACAGCGTCAGGTGATAAAAGCTGAGCCCTTGTCAGGGATGGAGTGCGCCCTGCTCTGCAAGGACAAGGCCTCACACCCACAGAGACACTGGAGGAGAGTGGACTTAATATTCACTGCAGGCAGGGATGCAGCCTGTTTGGAGACTAGCAATGGGAATGCGGGAGGGAGGAAGCGCTGGATGAGCTGTGTATCTATGGATGGATGGCTCTTCACGAGCTTATGAGAGGATGAGGTCCCGTCACAGCTGTTTATGGATCAGCTTGAACGCTTCTATCTATGGGTTACAACAGCAACAATGGATTGAACATGGACGGTGCCGAGGCCACTTGGCAAACGAGGCACACTTCCATTCGACTGGGCGATTAATTATCTTAGTGGGCCTCACCGGGCTAATCGCTAATCAAGCATCCTTGCATAATGAGGATCTAGTCCGGAAAAGTGACAAGAAAAATCTTTTAATTAAAGGAAGCCAGCAAACAAAGTAAAAGCCAAGACTAATTATATTCAATCAGTTCGCAATCATAATGTTGCATGTCTCAATTACAGGACTTCAATGGCCTCTCCGCTGTAATCGCACACAGCGTGTTTGGACTGAAACCTCCAGCGCGTCCTGTTTTAGAAGCCTCCACCCAGCTTCCTGCTACAGCGCCGCCGCCTTCGGGATAATTGATTTTGTTTAATATAACAGGAGACAGAGAGCAGGGGAGTCTCAAAGGGAAACGGGACTGTCATCCGCCTTCCATTCTAATATGACACGTCGTAGCCTCACCTCCATCTCCTCAGCCTCCCAAAACTAATGAAGTTGTATTTGCATACAGGCTGACGCCGCACCGAGACACTTTCTACATGGCTGCAGATGTTCAAAATGATTTTTTTTTCTCAAGCAGGAATATCTCTATTTTTGTCATGTCAGAAAAACGTTTTCTGTGTAAATGAGCTAACAGAAATACGACAAAGCAACATCAGCCTTCTGACGACAGCAATACCGGTGTCTAACACTTCATAATGATCACGCTGGTTGTTGGGAGATATTAAGCAATTATTCACTATGACTTGAAGCTTCAATTCTGAATATCTGAAAATATCTCCAGTATTTACCAGTGTATTATTGGATCAGTTTTTTCTATCTTGTTTATCGCCTGTCAATCTTCTGCTTGCGACAGTAGATTGGCCTCCGTGTATTTTGTGCAGAACAGCATCTACAGCAGATTTCAAAGTCATGTTCTGTAAAGGGACTTCTAACTACAAACTCATTGCAGTTTGCATCTGCACCATTGAAAAATGGTTCTTTGAAGTAACAGTGAGAAGAAATAATTGACATATTTGTCAAAATTACAAGGGAGTAATCATAGTAAAAGCCGTTGGCGTCGCTCAGTCTTAACTGAGATGACGACAGTATGTTTCTGACACCTATCTGTCAAATGTTGATTTATGTCTTGAGGTTAAGTACAAAATAACTGATGAACAGCTGCAGAAGCCCAGATCTATCTTCATGGTATGTTGTTTACAGTATTGTAGACTAGTTTACTATATATTGGAAAGTAGTGACCTGATCTCGTAATAAAACAGTATTTGCATGTATGTAAAACATAGTAACAACAAAGGGAAATGGTTTATTTGATTATCAGAGCTAATACTTAGTAGCCAAACTTTTTTTCACTCCATAGCCTCTTATTTTGAAGTTTGTGAGCCAGACTGTGGAATGCTGCAGATGAGAAAGTTTGTGTTGTGAACGAAATGTTAACTCACCCACAAGAAACTTTCTTCTTTTTTTTTACTTTGCTCGTCGTGCGAAGTAGCTCATTAACTTAAAAGTGTTATTTTCCGAAGGTCCGATGTAAAATAATAAAGTATTTATGGAAAATGTTTGTTTACCAACAACTAGATCAGATGCTTCAAATCAGATTACAAGACCTCACTTTTGTTCAATTAACGTGTAGAACACCGTCCAATGAAAGCAAAGATTCGTCATTTCATGACATTCTACTCTCTGCAGGCATGTCATGAGGTTATCTATGGGAAAATTCAAGTAAATCGTTGAGATCAGGATATGAAGTCTGCGCATTCTGAATCTGATGTCATAAGCAGAGGGTTTAATATCCTTGATTTAACTGCAACATGTGCAGCGTACTTCAAACATAACGAATCTCTCGAGTGTGTGAGGACAGTTATCAGCTGTCTGCTCTCACAAATCCATCTTTAGTATACTATATTATTTTGGTGTTTACAGCATTTATCAAAGGCTCTTTCCGTGGTTCTGTATGAGTATGAGTGACACTTTATAAACACAATCCAATAATGAGATTATTTCCTAGCACTGGTGTGGATCATGTGATGTCAGCTTGAGAAAAAAGAATGGATCTGTTTAACATATGCCGCGTACATGATTGTTCTGATTATCCTGCTAAGCCATAGGTTTCCCTGCACTGTTTCGAGCCAGTATTAATGTCAATATGTCAATGCGGTAATTTACCTCCTGTCACCCTGTCGCTGCATGCAAATATTAGCCATCTGCTGCACCAGTGTGTAGGGGAACAAATCTACCCTATGTGTGTGTGTGTGTGTGCTGAGGACCTGATTATGGATGATGTTTAATAGGCAGTCGGCTGAAGCGTTCACGAGTCAGAATTTCCATATCTCATTATCCAGCAAGTTTAATAACTGTAATCGTATTAATCCGCTGAGTAAAGACACATAAATCAGAGACATTCATTTCCAAAGGATGAAGAATTTCTGATGCGTCGTTGTTTATTATTTTCTGATGAATGGATATGGATGGAGGCCGTCATTTGTCTTCTGTCAAGGCCGGTACAAGTTAGAGGGAAAATCACGTCAAAGTAAAATGTATGTTCTGGTCGTACTGTACAACGTGTGCAAACTTAATCTACGTGTCAGACATGCACTGATTTCCATGTGCAGGGGCCTAGTACAGTAGGTCTGCTGGGGTCGCTGGAATTTGAACCTCCTGCACAGACCAGAAACATTAAAGCTGCCGATTGTCTGAGCAAAACAAAAAGCTAAAAGACCTTGAATTCAATTACATGTACGGAATATCTCGAAATGAAACCCCCACTCGACAGGCTGCAAGATTAATATTGTGAATTGATATTTAAAAGAGACTTCCTTTCACCTGCTCCCTGTCAGTCATTACACATACTGTACCTGCAATTAAAAAAATGACTAACTTTTAAAGAACCCATTAATGAATGCAGCTGTTGAAATGACTATAATAACTTATATTAACTATAAAGTTATGCACTAGTCGTGCAGAGTATCATTCACCTTCATTTATGGCTGACAGCTAAATAACAAAAGCCCATATTAGGTTTTAGCTTTGACCTTTTAGCGTTCAGCTATAAAAGCGTTTCTTTGCGGATTTTTGCCAGTAATTCCGTTGCCAAATTTCAAAATAAACAGCGTCGCCTCACTCTCTTCTCAGACTGTAATTAGCCGCTGAAGCTAAGTTGCACCGGTTGGTAACTGATGACATTCATTAGCTGCAGCAGCGCCAGTTGAATGTTTCCCTTTTTGGTCTCCTGAGGGAGCAAATGCAGTTTTGACGTCCATTAACTGTCGGGCTGACAGTCACCTCATTAAGAACATGTACAGTTGACCTTTCGGAACGTAAAGTGACATGCGGGTAAATTTGATGGAGTTTACACAAGCAAGCTCGGCGTAGCTGTGGCTATTAGTGAGTTAGAGGCTAATGCTAGCATTAACGTAGCTCATATGCTCCAATAGACTACCTCCATAATGTCATATTTTAAGATCCCAAAGTTTACGAGTGTTTTTCAAACTCTTTTTTTATGTCTCTTCATCGGGCGTAATAATTTTTTTTTCATATCTTCATCCAGCGCAGGAACATCTTTAATTACAGAGCCCTGTGCCCCCAGGAGACTAATCTGCAAAGCAATTAATAGGCATTAACCTCAGCCACGGTGCCTCTCAGGCCACATTCGCAGAGGCAGGGGGAGACGTGGTGATGAGGAGTGGCAGATGAGCCCGATGTCCAGCTGCAAGGTCAGAGGTGGATATTTACAGGAATGGGCCATCAGCTTCTGTCATCAGCATATGCTAATGATGTTTATTCTCCAGGGGATTCTTCTAAGTAGTGTTAGGGTGCATCGTATGCCTTTATAGTCACATTGTACAGTGCTTTAATTCCGAGCAGGTTTCTCCTCAGCTTGGACACATCTGGACAAGATCAAGGTCACAGTTCAATATGATTAAAAGTATAGAAATGGTTCATAAACTGGTAAATAATTATATAATAGGTATTATTATTTATTATTAGTTATGATTTATTAGACTTCCCACAGTCACTGTCTTCGTAAATGTCCAACTCTTGACCCCATTTGAGTTGGACAAACTTCCCAGTTGTACGCAGCTTAATTAAAATTGTTCAGTTTAAAATATACTGTATGCAACAGTCTGAGACAGTGTATAACTCACTAAATGTCACGGCAATGATCAGTGGAACCCAAATTCATCAACCCAATAAGGTTGCATTCGGCTTTGAGAGAGCACACAAAATCAGTGTGGAAATTAGGAATCATAGGCTCATCCAAGTTGAGTGTAATTCAAGTGGATCAGGTCATCAGCTGCACAGCCTGTGGTGGTGGCTGCTGGTGCCAAATGCCAACTGTGGTGTTCTCTGGTGATTGCCAAATGAGCTGTGGGCTGTGTTTGTGAGAGCAGGTCGTATCAGAGGATGTTGGGCCCGTGGAGTCTGTTTTCTGATTGCACAGCAGCAGGCTGCTGGCCCTCAGTTTGGACGGTTTCTACAAACTTCTATTTATATAGTTCCACAATCAAGCTTTGATAGCGACAGTGTTGACGAAAAAAAACTCCCCTTTATGAGGGAAGAAACCTCCAGCTGAACAAGGTTCAGTGTGGGCGGATATCTGCCTTGACCAGTCGGGGTGAGGGGATAAAAAGAATAGAACAACAACAGGAAGCAGCAAAAGAACACAGGTAGGATGAATAGGCCAGTAACTGAACACAGAGACACACAGCTGAGTCTGGAAAAACTGCAACTCAGTCATATGTACTGTACTATAGAACCATGGGGGCAGGTTAGTGGATGGATGGATGGATGGATGGATGGATGGATGGATGGATGGATGGATGGATGGATGGATGGATGGATGGATGGATGGATGGATGGATGGATGGATGGATGGAGAGTCACAGACAGAACTCACAGTACAGTAAGAAGGTGTTCGGAGTTTCATCTCTAACTACTGTACATAGCATTATCATAATTTGTTGTCCTTCAAAATTATAACTTCATTGTCTAGAGAACATATTTAATGAATTCATAACATCCTAGATGTCTTTTTAGTCTTTCAGTTGTTCAGCAGGGCCTAGGTTTGCATGATTGACAGCCCACATTCATACAATGGCTCTAATTGATACGTCCGCTGGCTTTCTGCATAGCCGTATAATTGTGGCCTAATAGATTGCACATGAGTTAGTGAGAGGCTGAATTTAACCTCTAATGCAGGTCAACGGCTAATGCTCGAGCTTGAAGTGGATTTATTGACCACTGCATTAGCGAGAGTGCGCATCCGCCTGTTTACTAAATGACAGCTTATTCAGAATCGGCACAAAAGAGCTGCAGACAAATGTGCAATTTAGTAAATACTTCGTTAAATACATCATTTTAAAGCCATAGTTAAAAAAAATAGCTCAGAATTATAGTAATGTGTTCGTTGCTCTAAGGCAGTGAGAACATTGACTTAATAGACACGCGTTAGAAGCACTTTGGGACTTAATTTGACATTTTCTTTGTATTTCTATGCATAAATAATCCGCACACATGCTTCATGTATTAGTAAACAGGTTCCCCAGACAGAAGTAAATACTTGTTGTTTACAGGCAAACTTGTGTGAATTAACGGTCAGAAATGTTCACAGGAAACTGTACATCAACGGATCTGTTCCCAAAAATGAATGCCTAATTACTATTAATGTGGAGTAAACCCGTTTGTGTTCCACCTTCCTAATGTGCTACATCATCACTTACACAAAGGCCTCAGATGGAAAGCCGGCTATTGTCTTTGAGAGCGTGTCTCTGAGGTGCTGGGGGATAAATAATGCATGGTGTTTACGCTGTGTGGCGTCTCCGCGGGGTTCGCGTGAGCGCGGTCCTGCAGCAGCCAGAGATGAACCGGGCCACGCGCTTCCTCTCCGGTCCTCAGAACATCGCCGTCGTCACGGGCCGGCGCCGAGGACAAAGGAGCAGCCCTGAATGTCTGTCGCTCCCGCTGCTCCCTAGCTGCTACTCGCTTGCCTTTGCCGTCTGTCTGTCTGTCTGTCTGTCTGTCTGTCTGTCTGTCTGTCTGTCTGTCTGCCTGCCTGCCTGCCTGCCTGTCTGTCTGTCTGTCTGTCTGTCTGTCTGTCTGTCTGTCTGTCTGTCTGTCTGTCTGTCTGTCACCATGGATTGGCAGGCGAAGGTGTCTGCGTTACCTGTGTGAGCCGGTTGATTGGCAGGCCGGGCTCTCACAGGAGCGCCACAGATCTGCCACCGTCGTTGATGTGCCGGCTTGTGTTGTTTGACACGGAGAATGGGAACTTACATGATAAATACCGTAACAGCTGGATATCGGCGCTAATGAATAAACGCATAACTAATTAATGTGACTGTAAATTTGTACATAGATAAATTTTATATGATCGCATCCTAATTGTTATATTTGTGCATCACAGTGATGGGTTCTATCATGAAGATGAAGTCCGTCCAATCAGAGACCAGGACAATGCCTTGAACTTCTACAGTCCTTTCTACAGTCAAATCATAATACAATGGCTTGACTTGCTGCAGGACATCCTCTAGCCCTCGTCATCCCTCGGACCACGTGCCGCACGGTGAAAAGTACTACGAAAGAGAGAACGAGCGTAAACAGCGTCTCACACCCCTCTGATTTAATGAAGATCTCACGGAAGCGGCGCCACCCAGTAAAAGCCATCGAGTAATCACTCTGATGATCCACTAGTAAGTCCTCGCGCTGATTGCTCGTTTAAGAAGCTAATCTGTGAATCGTTGCAGTTCCTGCTCTGAAAATAATCCCCCACTGTCTGCGTTCTGCTGCCGAGTACCTGTTCTCCGCCGCCTGTCACTCTCCGCTGATTGGCAGCTCGCGTTGTGGAGGTGAGCCATGAAGCTGTCACCTCAGCAGGCGCCCGGGGGCCTGGCTGTGCTGATATGATTTATGTAGGCGCTGATTGTGTCAGTTGCTCTGCAAATTGATTGTGTCACTCGTTGCTGTAAACCAGTGCCCTGCAGAGGCTCTCACCTAGGCAGGAGCCCAAAAAAAGAGACCTCCAGCACCATTTTAAAGAGGAAACTGGGGCAAAGGGTTTTCAGCAAAACTTGTAAATTTTTAAATAAGTGTCAAATACCCTGATAGCACTTCTGAGTGTAAATTTTGACTGGGAGGATGTAGGTCAGCAAAATCCTTGAACATGTTGGAGTGTCTGTGAGGCTTCAAAGGAGGAGAAAGAGGCAGCTCTGTAACCAAACACACATTCATCACAGGGTTCAGTCTCACTCATTTCGCTCTGCTTATGCGCCGGGGCGGCTGCAGTCAAGAGGAGAGAATTTAGATGAGTGCACCTCTGGCCCTGATTTGCTTTTCTAATATACCCCCGAGGACGTGTGCAACCGGAAAAAGGAAAACGGTGTTAAAATCCAACGGAGTGCAGGTTGATGAGGTTGAGAGGCGAGGCACATCACACACACGCACACGCACACACACACATGAACACACACACACACACACCGGGCTGAATGAAGACAGATATTTCCCCTTCATTCCGGCCTAATTAGATTTCACAGATGCATTCTGAAATGTGCAATAAAAATGTAGGTGTTGATTTAAGATTCAAGAAAATATTAAGTATGCTTTTATCTGATGATATGACTTTTTCATTAATTAAAACCTAAAACATCCCCAAAATAATCTTCATTAATCAATTATTTTAGGATGTAAAAATACTAGTCACTTGACTAGTATGAGTGACTGAGACTAGCTGCTTCTAGGCCACGTTTTCATGATGCCTCCTATGGATTGTTGGTTATATCTATATTTTTGAGCCAAAACCATTAAGTATTAACTTCTCAGGTAAATATAACATCAGAAATAATAAACTATTGGAAATGCTTGTCATGGATACAAGTTTCACAAAGTCTGGCTTCCCTGCAGCGACAGTTGCTGCTCCATCGTGACAAGATACCCATCTATTCCTGGTTGGCATTTGAAAACCAGACTGGGCAAAGACATTTGCATTCAGACTCAATTTGTTGGGCAAAACCCTATGAATGGATGCATAATGAGTAACGTTTTGTCATTCATTTGGGCTTCATAAAATGCACATTACCATATTACCACAAATAATGTTGCTTGCAAAGTGCTGTTCTAACCTGGCATTTTAACGAGGCCATAATTAAGCTTTTTTGTTTTTTTTTTCTTTGTTTGAGCAGCTGAAATTGGAAGTGTTTGAGGGTTTGCTTCCAAAGTGCCGTATTTGCCAGAAAACATGAGCTCGTTGTGCAAAGCTGGGCTGAGCGTGATGGAGGCCAGTTAAGCAGAAACAATATAAGGTCATTTGGACTGAAGCTGCACCAAACATAATTTATAGTTTTATAATACAGTAATAGAAAGTAGAAAAAGTTACTGATAGTGGAATAAAACTAGTTACAGGCTATAAGCAAAGCACATTTCAGACAGTCACTGGTAAATAGCTAACATTTGATCAAGAGAGCAAATCAAGTCAAAGCAGCTCTATGGCTGCAAAAACCCACAAAATCCCTCACTCTGGAATATAAAAAAGCTTGGCCGCTCCTGCATCGAGCTGGACCTGAACCTAGAACAAGAGACAAGAGACCATGCACAAAGCCTTACATATAGGGACCACGACACGACATGCGACAGGTGGCGCCACAGACTGACTGTCTGACAGAATGAACCACCGAGCAACAATGTGATGTGTGGCAGGAGTGCTTAAATACAGGCTACGGCAACAGGTGGAACTGATGAGAACGGACAAAACAGGAAGTGACATCACACCACAAACAAAGCCACAGCGCCCCCAGTGGCTGGAGGTCGGGTTGTCACAGTAAAAGAGTGATTTCTAGATATTTTCTAACATTGTCCAATTGAAAAGTAAATAGTCTTTTTTTATTCTTTATAATCAGTAATATTTTAAATAATTATTCAGATGTTTGGATTTGATTTTTTTAAGTTTCTTTTAAAGCCCAAAAGAATTGAAATACCTGACAATTGCATCTCATGCACCATGTAATTCAATTGGCTCCAACGCCTCAACGCAAGTGTGACCTGATGAAGCTGAAACGTGTAGCCGTGAAAGCGACACCGGTGAGGTCAGCGGTAAGTGAGCGGCGATAATCTACAGACGGCGGCGCCTGTGTGGTTTCAAAGCAAATTAAACCAATCAAACGGGTCAGATGAGCCGCCGTGCAAACCTGCGTGGAGGAGGCCGCCATTCTGCCGCTCGGCGCTGCGTTCGCTGCATATTGAATTAGCTGTAAATACGAGCGCCGGTGCCAATCAAACGCGCCAAAGTGGGGATTTTTACGGCTCTGATGCGTCCAGTCAACAGCCAACGATTAAAATAGCAGGGTGTCAACTTGTGCCTGTGAAACGGTCCAACCGGTACAAACAAAGGTGACGGTGCCATTTTGTGTTTGTACTGTCGCGTGACCGCTGGCTTTTTTGTGAGTGGTCGGTTGGTTTTCTCATAAGGAATATGAGTAAAACCTGCCGGGTGTCAAAATAAAACTCCCGAGACAACGGTGGGTTTGAGACGAAGCGTACCTAACACGGGGTTTTATTAAGCGGGGGCACGTCGGCGCACTAACGCACACAGACAGCCACGTTACTCGCACTCCTCGTCAGGTCGGGAGCGGATTTTGTCAGTCACATTTTGTGTCTCCCCTCCGTCTCGGTGTCATAACGGCGCTTCCCGCCACCGCAGGCAGCCCATCGCGACCCGATCGCTCGCCCACGCGCTTGTCACGGCCTGTAATTTTCTGGGGTGAAGGCCTGCTGCACGCGGCTGTCGATTCGTGCTGTCGTCTCCTTTAGGGATCGTCCGTTACAACTACACCCTGTTTTTTTTTTCATAAAAGCAACTGAAGAATTTATAAAGCAAGGATATATGAATGTAATAAAAAAAAAACACCAGGCTGCAGGAAACAGAACACCACATTGCCACCTAGCTGAATTCATGCTAAGAGTCTTGAAAAATCAAAAACATTCGCCGTATATGTTTTGCTTAAAGGTATTAAAATTGAAGGGGGAATTGGCGTCGTCTCCCCAGTCCAACTGTCTGAATCTCCACCCCCCCCCCCATTTCCTTTAATCCTTGGCTCCTCCACAAAGTTGGGGAAACTGTAAAGCTCTTAACGTTTAGCAAATGACGACAGCCCTCCACGGGTAAGAGATGTTGGCAGGAGTATCACAGGAGTCCAGCTGGGAAAATGGAAGCGGTGGGACCCGGATTCATTTGGCCAATCAGGCTGTTTTTGCAACATCAAAGTAATAGAATTAAAAGAACAATATCGTACACATTGATTCGCTCAAAGCCGCAGCAGCATCGTCATCATCATCCCTCTAGACGCACCGAACCTGACTAAACTGTAAAGAAGCCTCATCTGCGTCTAATTGGGAGTGGATAAGATCATTTAGACGTTTTCCGCGGTCTCAAAGGGCCTCAATCCCCAGCAGAGACGTCTACAATTACCAGAAACAGACACAAACGCGAGTCATGTGCGCTCTCGAACACGCACACATCCAGAAACCCACACCTTTAAGCTGCTGAGAACCTCAATGGCCGCATCCCGTGTCTCATCAGAGGTGCTGTTGCCTGGTTACGTGCAGTAGGTTGCTCATAGGGCAGCCATGTTAAAGCGCGGATGGAAAGGTCAGCCACGGGGTCCTGCCAAGTGTTTTATCAAACCACACAGCTGTGGAGGCTCGGGAGGGTGTGTGTGTGTGTGTGTGTGTGTGTGTGTGTGTGTGTGTGTGTGTGTGTGTGTGTGTGTGTGTGTGTGTGTGTGTGTGTGTGTTTGACTTTTTCGCTGCAGTCCTTACGCTGAACACCTAAAGGGCTATTCTGGTCTCTGTTGTACTCCAGAAAACTACACTTCTCTGGTTGAACATCGTCCCTGATTGGAGCTGGCTGCTACAGTGGAGAGGGAGGAGCTATTAGTGCGTCGTGCAGAGTGATTGTGCTGAGACTCTAAATCCCATCAGTTTCGGGGGCTTTGGAATCCTGCATTCCTTTTGTTCCCTGATTGAAACCATCGAGTCCTCTGGGAGAAACAGAGCGTGATGGAGGAGACGGCGGGTGGACGAGTGGCGGCGGCAGATGTGAAGACGCGAACAAGCAGCCTTTTCCTTCATGGGCACCATGTTGCAGCTGGCGACGGTCAAGTGCACCTCATCGCGTCGAGGTGTTGTCAGGGTCACACTGTCAATGTCACACAGTTCTGCTCCTCCGGCGCGGAAAATAATATTGTGGAATCCTCTTCAAAATAAAAGCACGTTGTGGCCTGTTGGCTCAATGAGTGAAGCATTGGACTGGGATTCACAGTAGGAGCCCTGGGTTCAGATCTGGTCTCCAGGTGTGACCAGTTACTACAGGACCACAATGTATACAATAATTATGTGATAAACACTCTAGTTTACGGGCTTATATACAAAACCATGAACCAAAGTTCCCCAAAGGAGGGAGACGAGTCAGCTCTTGACGCTAAACGTGCCCCCCCCCCCCTTTTATGAAGTGAGTCGGTTTGTGCACGTTTAACAGACATAACACTGGACTTTAGGAGGCACGAAATTCAAAGGCAGCGAGTGTG
Source organism: Betta splendens (assembly GCF_900634795.4). NCBI lineage: Eukaryota > Metazoa > Chordata > Actinopteri > Anabantiformes > Osphronemidae > Betta > Betta splendens. The sequence continues at coordinate 4,350,219 of NC_040901.2, read as the reverse complement.
ACATTGAACGAGGCGCCATCGAGATGATGCGCCTGAGCGGGCGGTCGGTGGAACACTCAGGTGGTGCATGACTCTTTTTTAATAATTCTTCTATTTCTGTATTACCCCCCCCCCCCCCCCCCCCCCCCCCCCCCCCTTCCTTGCTGCCTTTGTCCGACCCTGCCAGCTGCAGCTCACTCTTGTGCCCGGACCGCTTCTTTTTTTTTTTTTTTTTGCAATGAATACATTTCAGAGAATCCCGATACTGAGGAACATGATGGATGAGGACTGGAGAAAATGCTTTACATTCATTGCTAATGCGTTCCCCTTGACCCAGTCTTGCAGCCGGGTACGTCTATATTTTGCATTTTAATGGCCTTTGAAAGTTTCCCCCTTTTAGCAGCTTGACAAGTAAATGCGGCGCCCGAACAAAAGGAGAGGCTCTCCGCGCATTTCCATAAACACCGTCCTCCCTCCCGGGGGAGAACCCGGCCCCTCGTGCGAGCGAGATGGATCGACAAGCAATCAGTTGACTCTGAGAACTGCTTACTTAGCCCATCGCCGTTACTGAACTGTGCTGTTGTTAATACAGCTGGAAGGGATTTGGAGAAGGAGCGCCTGTGGAAGTGCTTTAACGTGCCCCCTCGCCTCATTCTCCCATCTCCCCCCATGACGTGTAGTCAGTCGGGGGAGACATTAGGGGGAGGAAATATATATTACAAACTCCCATCAGTCTTCGGAGAGCCGCGAGCGCAGCGTAGCGTCGGAAGAAGGCATCAATCCACCCGACCGCAAGCTATAAAAGTTCGCGGAGCCCGTGCGCAGGGAGTCCTGCGATGTTCTCTGTGCGCGTGCAGCCACACAGATCCGCTGTGAATCTGCGATCCAAGAAGAAGAGTGCTGGAACAGGCGGGCACCGGCAGATGGGCCGCGGAGCCAACCCAGAAATCAACTGTTCACCGCAGACCCCTGAGTCACGGCTGCCGCGAGACGGAGGAAGCCGCCTCCGCCGCCGTCCTCCGCCGTGATGCGTTTCTACTGTCTTTTGAATGAAAGCGCCGAGTATGTACAGTCCGTTTTTACAGGAGGCCGGGGGCAACGCGCCAGCAGCTACATTAAATCAGGCTCTCTGTTGTAAAGGGAGCCCACGTTGAGATGGAAGCTGTTTATTCACACAGTTTGTTCGGCCGCTCACGTGTAGAAACAGACGAATCCGCCGCTGTCCTTGAGATCTGGGCCTGAGAGAGCCGCGCGCGATCAATCATTTATTAATGCAGTCATTTAGTTCATGGATCATCCCCGTCCTGTCTGGACGTCGAGGTCGAATTAAGCCGCGAACTAATGAACACATCAGTAACACTTGGCTCGAGGTGATCAAGGATTATAACACAGCACGCGCTGATGATAAGAACATAATGAGGGCATTAGCATCATTATTATTAGGACATTATGTAATATTTGGGAATCATGCCAAATCCCAAAGGATTTAAGGCTTTCTAGGGCAAGTGCATAACTAATCACATTTTCATAAGAGACTCATTCCAGACTTCAAATCTTGACATAAATTGTGACGCGTATAATTTTCGAAGAACGAGTAATATGACGATGCAATATCCTCTCAGAGTAATGGCTGCTATAAAGTTGGTCTGGCTTCGTATTTACACATATTTACGTTATAGACGCAGCTTCTGTATCAGACGCATCAAAGCTGAGTCAGCTGTGTTTTGGATCATCGTCTTGGATGATGAAGCGCCCCCCGGCTGGTTCTGAGAACGGGCCCTGACAAGGAGGGATGAGTGACGCAGTCCATGGAAGCCGAGGCCGCTTGGCTCCGCCCACTCCACTCCGACCCTGTCGTCGCTGCGGCGGAGGTTAATCTTCATCCTCAACAGTTCATAAAACGTTTTGCTCCGGCTCGCCTCCGAGCGCCTTCTCTCTCGGTGAATTCCAGATCTGCTGCTGGTGAAAGCTTTACGCCCTGTGGGATCGGCCTCAGATGCTCTTCCAGCGGCCGACTGTGACACCTTCTCTCCTCCTCGGTGGACGCTGCTGCTGCTGCTGTTTTCGTTGGCTGACCCCGTTCAGCGCATGTAGCTCAGCACTCAAGTGGTTTCATTCCTTTTTTCCAACCATTGCAAAAATTAGTCACCCAACATTTTGTCTTGGATTCAAGTCCCACTGTTTTACAGCTACAACATAGTTAAAACAAGTAACTTTAATATTCTGCCTATTATTTGATATGACTTTTCCTGCAAACTCAATGTGATAAAACAGTAATTGCGCAGCTGTCCCACGGTGCTGTTTCATATAAAATGAAGTATCTGCATTGCATTTTACAGGCGTCACTTAAGCTTAAAGTGACCGGTTTTATTTCAACACTGGTTCCGTCTCTACATTAATTCAGAAGACGTTCTCTGTGCATAATTGGGTCACAGGCAGCGGCTTCAGCAGACGCAGCAGTCCCACGGCCTCGTCCCAAGCGCACAGGCATTTTATTTGCCCATTAACAGGGAGGATGTTCAGATAAAACTTTCACAAAACAATGTTCTCCCTCTTGTCGGTGGTTAGTAAAAGAGGTGGGGAGATCACAGAGGCAGCGGGGAGTTTTAATTCGGGCAGCCTCGTAAACACAACACGCGTCTGTCTGCGTTTATTTAACGTTGCAGCCGCTGCCGCCGCCACAGTTCCTGCATCGGATCCTGTTTTCGGTCCGGCCCATAAACATCGTCGGACGCTGAAACGGACGCGTTGATGAGCGAGCACGAGATATCGCAATCACAGCCATCACCATTATCGTCATAAATGTATTTATGATGATTACGCGAAATGGATTCTGGGTGATTTTTGCGTTTGTTATCAGCGCTGCGCGCGTGGAGGCGGGAGACAATCAGCGTTTCTGCTCCACTCATCACCACATTACAATCTGTGTTGGTTCTTTTCTCTAAGTTGTCCCATTGCAGCTACTGGGCCCGATGACCACGGAACCCGATAAGCTCACGAACATGCCAGACCCCTCGGTCCCGTCTGGCCTTCGCCAACCCCGTCAGTGGATCAGTGCTGCTTGAGCGCCCACAGGAAAGTCTCCCTCGCCTCCTCCTCCTCCTCCTCCTCCTCCTCCTCCTCCTCCTCTTCCTCCTCCTCCAACGTTCCAACTCTCCCCACTTCTATTTTCACTCACGCGTGGGTCACGCGCGACTCAAATGTGTCTTTCTTTAAAGTGGCCAATATACGGGCGCAGATTGAAGGAGAGATTGCCAGGCTTAGCATCTGCGACCCCCCCCCCCCCCCCCCCCCCTCCCCTCCCGCTGCTGCTCCCCTTGTCCGCTTTGCAGCCATCCAATATTTCTTGCTCCGGGTATTTATCTGTGGCCCCAAATATGGAACCCGTGTCACGCAGGGCAGCAGGCATTGCAGCGACATCACAAAGATGGATTAAGTCATGCATTAAATTGCCTCTTTGAAGGAAATGAATAAATAAATTTGAGCGACTAATTCCTTGACTGTGCACCATCTCTTGTGTGAGTGTGATTGCATAATGCCGGCTTAAACGCTCCCTCCGCTCCTCTCTGTTCCCCGTCGCGTCGGGCCGATGTGTTCATTCTAATCACTACATTTACCATGACCTGGCAAAGTCAAACAGCCATAACTGTGTTTGTTTACTAAATTTATTAGCACGCATAAAATCAATAAAACTAACGTCTGTGTGCTGAACTCAACCAACGAGCTGTGTTGGATTTCCTGAATTCTAGACAGGATTTGACCCCGATGGCACAATCGTTACCTCCTTAAATCCAGACTAATGCTTTTTGTATGGAGCTTCACTTGGATTTATCATCAGGTTGTTAATGTGCTGCCAATTTACTGAACCATGTGTTATGTGCTTTGCAACCTCTGGCTATTAGTTACTACAGATAATACCAGTAGTTGGTTGAGACCCTTAAAATGCAAAATATCTTTATATATGAGTTTCGAGCTACGCTGACCTCATCAGCGCTGAAGGAAACTCATTACTGTGAACTCATGATAGGGTTTACGGTTCTCGCTGTAAAGCACTATTATATACAGAAGCCTCAGCTTTGGCAACATCAGCAACAACATCAGTGCATTCATCACTTAACTCTACACCTCCAGACGTTCGTGGCCCACAATGTGTCAACACAGACGGCGTAACGCAGCGCAGGTTAATTGTCTGCGTGGGCAACTGTATTGATTCTAATCAGCGCTGCCGCCGCCGGCCCGGTTCAGATAATATGTGAGGTCTGCAGCCCGGCGTGTTTACAAGTTTATCATTGGATGAGGTTGACAGGAGCCACAAGAAACCAGGATTTAATTCCACTGAGATAAACATTGAAAAGCTGATTTTAAGCAAGTGAGTGATATTATTAAGTGTCAGAGAATAAACGGATCTTGTTCTCTAGATGAACATAAGTTTATTTGAAGTCACCCTCAAGTGATATGAATAATAAGTAATAAAGTCAACTCCAGTATTTTCTAAACGCGTAGCACATGCAGTGATGTTTATGGGATTCTTCAGTTGCCTGGTGCTTGAACAAGACGTCCTTCCATCGTTTCTGCGGCTGCAGTAACAGTTTGACTGGAGGATAATAAAGACGGGTGCAGAAATCCAGTGTGTGCGAAGGAGGATGAGCTCTGGATGCTTCTGTCACTTGCCACAAGAGAGCTCTTTATTCACACTCGCCTCCGATGATTCATTCTACACGTTGTTAACAGAGTGATTCTCTAGGTCGCCCCCTGTAGGTTTGGTCCACCGTGGGTTTTAACGCCCCAGACAGCGTTTTCTCAACCTTTTTTTATTTTTTTTTTGCATGTATTGTGACTCGTGGCACTCCAGCGGCACGTCGAGCTGATTGATCAGGCTGAGGGGAAACTGTAATCAGAGAGTAACTCAGAAATTAGCCCCCGAATCGCCTGGAGGACCAAACCTCCTGCGATTTCAATCACGCTAAGGCGCCGCGCTCTGAATTCATAATTCATAACGCAGTGAAGTAACAGGGCAGCGAGTGGGAAGCATTGTAGCAGGATGCGTCGCTGGGACCAACAGCTCCTTCGCAGTGCTGGATGCTGGTTCACAGCTCGTTGGACAGAGGGAATCAGGGCTCTTGGCACAGAAACTCAAAAAGCAAAGCTCCATAGATCTTTGTTGATGACTAATGAAGTGTATGTGGGAAATTACAGAGCGGTGCATTGCAGCCAGTTCAATCATATGTACTGTAAGTGACTCAGTGGAAAAAGTACTTCTGAACAACTTATATAAAAATATGTGATGCAGTCGTCTCAGGTCGACTTTGAAAGAAAACATAAAGAAGAAAATGATCAAATCTAATCAACTTTAGAGGTTGAGGTTCTGTATAATAGGTGAGAATGAAGAAAGAAGCCAGATGAGGCGACAAGAGACCTTAGCAACAGTTTCATTGCGCCGCTGTGTAAACGCTGACATTCACCGGGGAATTATATGGTTATTACACACTTTCAGCCGTGAAGGACGAAAACAGATCTCTCACAAGCGCAGACAGGCACAAACAGGGCGACTCGTCTGCTTTAATCTGCTGCGGTAATGAAAAGAGGACCCGCCGTGGCCTCTCAAGCACGTGCACAAAGCGTCAGCGTGCCATCAAGTTACTGAAGTTTGTCACTTCCGTTGTTCATTGGCTCATCAAGGCTTATAGCTTCAATATAATAAGATATTCCAAGTTAAAGCAGCTAAAATATAAATAAATTACGAATACGAATTTAAACAAAGCTCCCTGGGAGGAGACGCATCAGGACGTCCCGTCACAGAAACATCTGGGTGGTTTGTGAGGGGTTCTGCGTCTACGTTCAGCCGACGCGATAGGAGCCGGTGAGACATCAACAGCTCGGCCCATTATCTGCTCTAATGGAGGTCCTTCTGTCAGGAAACAAAAGCCCTCGCTCGCTTTGCCGCCCGCTCTGCGGACGATTGGCCGGCGTCCGTCCCACGTCGATGGAGTCAATTAAAAGCTCCATCCGTCAAGCGACGCACACACGCTCGCACACCAGCTCACTGTCAGGCGCGTTCGGCCCCAAAATGTATGCCGTTTATTTTGCACTTACTCGTCTTTCTTTCTTCAGCCGTTCTATCGGAGCCTGTGTCTCTCTCCCAGGCTTCTAGAGGCAATTTCATCCTTCCTGTGTTGTCACGCTCTGTGTACACAATTTCCCATTGTTTGGTTTCAAGTGTGACTTCTAAATTTCCAATATATGCAGAGTATATTGGAAATACGCAGCGCGTGCTGTATTTAATGCGTACCTCATAAAAACGGCCTTGAAACTAAATAGGAAATTGCAGTAGCCATGGTAGATTGTTTATTAAGAGGCTTTTAATGAGAGTGGGAGCTATAACAATAGGATTATAAGGATTGTGCAGCCAGAGCTCAGTGGGGTGGTGACCAACTGCACTTTATAAAACGGCATGTCTTAACTTATGATCTTTGCAGGAATTATATTTCCAATTATTGAATATTTCACTAATCACCACCTTTCAGCTAATAAAGTAGTATGTACAAGAGAAAAAGGCCATAAAAATCACACTTTAAACATTTTATAACACTTTAAAATCTGAATGTGGAATCTTTGCAAAGCACCTGAAAACAGTCATCGCCATAGCAACAGAAAACAATTTGAATTCTTATCCTCCACTAAAACTGACCTATGAACATTTGACCTTCACTCAGTATCATTTCACAGTGAGCAGAGATTTCATGCCTGATGGCTGAGAAGATGATAAACACCTGGTAAACAAGAAAAGCTCGGTTTTCGACTCTAATGTCTCACTTAGTAATAAATCAATGGCCAGAGATCGAGGGTGAAGATTCAAAACAGGCTTCTGGGAGTTTCTCTGGCTGCTGTTTATCACAAACAACTGTGGGAGCAACAGGAGCGAAGGCAGTGGCTCAAAGAGTCACTGACAAAGAAAGAGCAGAAGGAAAAGCTAATGCAAAAGTCAGAGGCACGTGACAGAACAACACTGTAACCAAATCAATTAAAAGATTTAATGTGCAACACAAGCTAATAACATTTGCAATAAAAAACACATTCGGGATAAATGATCCACAAATGTCTAATGAACAAATGGAGTGTGAGACACGCGGCTCTGAAATGAGGCTCATCCAGATTTACACGTATGACTTGTCAATGTCAGGCCTATTGATCATGGAGGGACTGATGTGGAGCCAGAGTAATAACATAGTGTGGATTCAACGATGATAATGAAAATCTCCTGGAGCTCAGATACTAAAAAGATGCAAGAATGAGCCCAAAAAGCAAAATGTTGATTCAAGTCATGCAGAGTTTTTAGGATCTATTCTGTTCATATCCACTCATAGCAGCATGGAAAGCGTTAAAATGTTCAAATCTTAATTTAAATGTCATTAATATGGATATTAGCACAATGTAATCTAGGTGTAGCATATAGCAATAACAAGAAAACAAAGAATGTTATAACTGGTTTACTAACTGGTTTGCAACTGGTTCGCTTGCAGCAGCTGCAACTCAATTTTCAATATCTGCAGCTTCTGTTTGTTTCAAAGTGCAACTGAAGCCTTGACTTTGTTGATTTAGCTGTTTTGGTGAAGTTATATCAGATAAAGATAAATATTAAAAGAAAATGTTTTGTTGGCAAAGTGAGTGAGGATTCAGGCTTTGCTACTGGCTGCAAGGACTTAAGAGAAATAAAAAATATAGATGTTTTGGGTGATTAATGAAAATACAGTATTTATTAGAAGGTTCACTGAACTACTAACTAGACACAGCATTTTATCTGTTTCTGTATAAACCTTAAAAAAATAATAATAATAATAAAAGCTCCTGGTGTTTGTACATAAGTCAGTTGTAGATTTATTTCTGTGATAAATATACATAAATATGATTGCAGTTTTGAGGAAATGTATCAACATATTCACAGGTGAATATGTTGGCTGAAGGTTCCCAGCATCATTCGCTACATCCTCCAACCACCACTAACTCAGGGACGCTACGGTGACGGTAGACGCCTCCCGGGGCTGCAATATGAAACAGACAGAGATCAAGGCAGAGCTGTTGTAAAAACATAAAAGGCCAATTGAGACAATGTCATCTAAAACTTGAAACAGGCATGTTCTGTAGCAGCTTGGACAGTTTACACTATTACCCAGTGTGGCCAATTAATAGAGTCCACCAAATGTGTCTCATGTACAGTTTGTACCCCGATCAGTCACCAACATTAAACACCCTGAGCGGCAACAGGCCCGTGATTGTACCGTTGTGAGTGTGACGGTCCTGGAGGGACGTTACCTGTGACGTCTGGCTGATCGCGGCGCGCTGAGCCAGAAATGGTTTGAGGAACATGAAACGCTGGGTCGCTTCGGCTTCCAAAGTCCCCAGATGATCCCAGGGCTGTTTGACGAACGCGCTGCGGACCCACGGACCACAGCGGAGCTCTCGTGTATATGTTCTGACTGTTTCGGGCTTGTTTAAAGTACAGCACATCCCACTAGCGAGTCCTCGCAGACTCTGGGAGACGGCCTCATCCATTACAGAATATCTGGGGCTATAATCAAAGGCCATTTAGCTGCATTATTAACCAGTCCCATTGACCCGTCCTTTCTATTAAGGACCACTGCCCCTGCATTAGCCTCTCTGCATCTGTAAACATTAACCTTTGCTGGTAATATTACACGCGTTAATCCAGTTAGCCGGCTGCCACCGACATCCGCCCTCTCGTTCTGCCTCCTGATTTACTTTCTCTCTCTCTCGCCCGCTCGCTCGCCTTCCGCATGCAGGCTGTGAGCGCCGAGCTCAGAAAGTCATCATTTGATAGCCACCGGGCTGCGCTTATCTACTCCGGGGTCATCAGACAATATTTCTCCCAGTTATCTTCCCTCCCTCCATCAATCCATCCATCAGCTGCCTCGGCCCGTCGCTGGATGATCCATTAAGGGGAGGCGACGTGTCAAAAAGGAAGAGGTGCTTCTGTGCTGAGGCGAAACAATGCGTGCTGTGCATTGTTTCTGTCTCGCCGATGCCGCTGGAAAGAATTATGAGTCGCAGGGGTATGAGTTTTAATTATGAAGCTGAAATTATCCAAAAAACCTCCAATAAGGAGTCAGTGAAGTGCCCTGTTTGTGGTGATGCTCGGGGAAAAGCGAGTGGCTTAGTCGTGGACTGGAGCCTGACCCTGTTACATCCCTTGTCCCTTTGCTGCTGAAGTTGAACCCACCCTCTGCTGAGTGGATTCGCTCGTCTCACTCACTCAGCCTGAGATAAAAATCAATGATCTCCCACAGAGTTGTAATCAATAGCCTGGGCTTCCACTACAGAGCCGGCGAGGGCTCCGGGGAGCTCTCTCATTATCTCTGCGGGTGACAGTTCTTTTCCTTTCGGTCGCTTCTACATCTTGATTGACTGAAACTATTACCATACAGTCGCCTTCAGTTCAGCCCAACGGAGTTCGGCGGTTTTAATTTGAAAGTCTGATTCTCACAACAGCAGCGTTTGGTTAATGGACAGACTGCAACAGAGAAACAGGATGAGAAGTGAACTGGCACTGAGAAGTGATATTTACTCTTTAGAATATGTAAACATAACATGGATTTTTACATGTGTTTCCATATTTATGAACTAAAACAAGTCTGGAACCACCAGTGCTTCAGCTGCTCTAACCAGAAGCTAAACTTTGTATAATAATGCTAACTGATACAAATGAATTGTAATATAACAGGAGACCTGCTCAATGAGTTGATGGTTCACCTTCAACCTGAACCTGTGACCTGAAGCACACAGCCAACATGACTTCAGAGTGGCTTTAAGGCCGATCGATACAGTAGCTGTTCATAGACGCGTCCGATCCAGTCTGATGAAACACGAGAGGATCCGCCCGGAAGAATGACATAAACCTCCTGAATCTCGGTGTAAGAGGCTTAAATATAAAAGACTTACTTTTGGAGCGATACTAAATAAGTTTTCTGATTACTCAAGCATTAAAAAAGCCATTTTAGTTTCTTATCATTAATAATTTGCCATTTTTTTCCAAAGCCATGCAGCTGTTTCCAGAGAAGAACAGAAAACGTGTTAAACCACCTTAACTCGTTCATACTGTATACTGTGTTGCATCAGCACCTTTTAGGGTGTTTTTTTCCACACAAAGCGAATCTGACTTAGTTCTTACATGATGCTGCTTCTTTCTTTCAAAACCCACTAATCAACTGCCGAGACAAAAAGTCAATTAAGATATAAACCTCCTGAAATGGTTGGTGCTAAAGACGTCCCAGGCTGATCCCAAGGATTTGGAAACTGATTAAACGCCAGCTTTGCTTCATCAAACGTGCAGCGAATGCCTGTTTCCTCTTCCGTGGAGAAATAGTCGCATATTCATAGATTTGAATATCAGGTCATGGAGCAGAATAAAGAAGATCCTAAAACGCTAGGATAATAATTACCTTTGTGTTTGGCCAATGTGAAAGTTTGACCAGAGCTACTTTACTGTGTGTGAGTAACACTTTGCACAATGAGGCAATTAAGGCAGTATTGTTTCTCAGTGTGAACGACTGACATCCCAGTGTTACATACTTAATACTGCATATGTGGATGTTTTAATGAAATACCATGAAGAAGAAAAGGAGTGAAGCTGCTGTCAAACTTAACTTTACCTCTAGACGAAGTTAATTAAGGAACTTTCACAGCTTTGATTTAATTTGTCCTCATTATTGTGATAAAAAACGTCACTTTATTTCCATCTTTTCTGTTTAAATCGACGTCTCTTCATTTTCCCATCATCCCTCAGTCTCCTCCTGTGTTTTCTCCAACATGTGCATGGATTCAGCGCTCGTCCGTCCATTACGCTGATTCCCTCCCCCCGGCGTCCTGTCATGTCCAGTTCTAGCTGATAACTTTATGACTCAGCCGCCACCGTGCGTCTACTGTAAGTGAAGGGCTGGCAGATTCAATTTAAAGCGCTGTGGATCTCATTGTCTTTTTTGTTTTTTTTCTTGAAGATCAGTCTTCAAGACGGAAGAACCACCTGGCTTCAAAACCCTCCTCCGCCTGAAGCTGGATGAATTAAGCTGCATTATCTGTCTCGGCTGCATTAGCAGCTCTGTGAGGCTATAATTAGGCCCAGCGCTGCTTTGAGTGAGATGCTAATGCTCACAATAGACTTATCAGAGTGCAGAACTCTGATGTGTTCTTGTTTCTTTCCTTTTTTTTAAAATGACAGCCTGTTTTACATGGTACTGTCATTCTCAATACCGTGCTAATGTAACAGCCCCTATCTTTCATATTATGCCTGTCAGTTGTAATGATGTCAACGTATGTCAGAGAAATCAGGTTTTGTTTGTCAGTTCAGTCAGTTTATATAATATATGAGCCTCAGCCTGATTCCTGGATCCTCTGGTCCACAGTTAAAAATGTGAATTAAACTGTTTTGCTCTTTGGAAAATTCCACAAACCTTCAATCTATACATGAATTGGTTTAAGCTGCTGGGTTTATTCTGGTAACCACAGTTATCTTGTCTTCACCTAACAGAACTTTAGAGCTCCGTAATTCAGGATGTCTTTCCAAAAACGCCGCTTTGGGAATTAATCAGAGAACGGGCTCATTTGTCTGTGTTGATGCTGATTAGGGCAGGAGAGTTTCCTGTCAGCACTCGGCGAGGATCTGTGTATCTGTGGGGGGAAAACAAATGAGACTCGCCCCCAAAATAGCTGCAGCTTGTACAAACCCAACTGTGTTGATTGCGCGCCGATGCTCTGTTCACCAAAGGAGTGCGTCGCGTCCCCGCGCCGGCGTTTGCTAATCGCACAGAGCGCAGCTGTGGCTGGTGGAAATGTCACAGTGGCGAAGGTACAGTTATAGCATCTGAGGATAAACCAAAATGTGGCGCCATTAAACGCTGACCTTAACATCGCGCTCGATGAAAAGGTCAGATAAAGATCATCCTGAAAAAGTTAATAGCAATCCAGCTGACACTCATTAGGACATTTGACTCCACTAAACCCCGTTGCTGATGATATTTGTGTAAAGTTGCTCATCCTCTGGGGACAATGAATGCCTGCAAATCTTCCACGGCAGTTCGTGTTCATCAGAATCACCATTCCTGAGACTATATATGAAAAATGGAAACGTCGTGACAACAGAATGAAAACGATGAACTCTGGGTTTTTATGGGATGGGCTGTGTCTGGCCTCTCCTTTTTTCTATTGTCTCCTCTGCTCTCAGACACCAGCACAGTCCTCCAGGATGAAAAATGTCCACTCTGCAGTTATGTGGGCTGATATGGCTGCACAAAGATTTTTATTGGTCCAATAATGCTGTGGCTTAATAAGTGTAATCTGTCCGCGAGCCCAAAGGTTAAAGCCCGGCAATATATCAGTGTCCCGCCGCTATATTGCCGATCTGTAATTGCCTTGCTGGTGGCTTAATTGTTGAGGTGTACATGGAGATCATTTGGAAATGATCCATCACTTAGTACTGTAATAATGAGTTTCCAATGATTGGCTGAGCTGAGGCAGCCTCCCCTCGCTCCCCACAGAGGGAGTTGTTGAACCGGAGCGCAGAGCCGCGGTGCTGGAGTGGAATCAAACGAGCACGACTGTGTGGGTGAAGGGGATTTGAGGTTGGGCTTATTTATGTGTGCGCCGCTCGCTGCACCACTCTTAATCAAACCCACTCTACCCCCGTAAGTCCTCCAATCTGTAAGCACGAACCTGCGCCGCATAGAAATCGGGACACAGTCCGCCGTTAATCGCCGGCGCTGCATCGCTTTATGCCGCTACGAGGACGAGGGTGAACTCTCAGTAGTGTCGGCCCGTTTCCTGCCTCTCACTGCCGTGAACTGTCAAATAAATCTAAAGTGGCCCCGTCGAAGAAGCGGACAGCCACTTTAAGCATCCCGCCTCCGGGATGCAGCTTAAGCTCATTTCTCAGCAGATGCTGCTCCATCCACCGCCACAGAACTCCACTTCCATGACTTACCCGGTGGACACACACACACACACACACACACGCAGAGACACACACACTCGCACGCACACACACACGCTCCAATTTGCAATTTTCTCGTTTTAAATGTCAACCTGCAGCTGATTATGCAGCCTGCTTTGCCATTAAAGAAGCATCTCCAAAGAATTTAATGCACTTGCGGTGCAAAGGTCAGAAGGTGCTGTTTTTGAAAGCTGCCCATTACCATAATAAAGAGCATGCGAATTCTGTAATCAAACAAGCCTGCTTTCACCACATGACCCTCCTCGTACTGCAAGAAAATTGGCCAGTTTATTATGAACTTGAAATCTCGGTGGCGGCGATTGATGAGCGAGACCGAAGAAATAAGAAAAAAAACACGGAGAGGCTTTTTCTCTTCTTTCGGAGCGTCGTAACCTGACAGTTAATGATGGATGGCTTGTCACGGAGAAGAAGCCATGACGAGCTTCGAGGCGGCCGGATGGTAGCTGCTGCTGTCGTTGTGAAATATTGATGCGAGCGTGCGTCTCCCAAAAACCTCTGTATGTGTGGACTTACAGTAAGTGAGGAAAAGTTGACGGAATGAAGCTATTTGCGTCTGCGGCGACGAGAGACGCGCTGCGGTGACAGCTCTACAGGCGTGTATCACCATCAGCCATCATCAGATGTTTTGTTACTGGAGGTAGAAACCATATTTTTATTAATCTTTCCGTTTCCAACATGGCAGCGCCCTGCGAGCTGCTGTGATAAAAATGAATAATTAATTCCCTTATTTGTGCTACAGTGGAGAAATTCGACCCAACCCAGCCACATAGGAGATAGTGGAGTGTCCTTCTGGACCTTCTGCTTCCCAGGTCGATGCTCTACCCAATAAACTATCAGGCCACTGTAGCATAGATGCTCACACTCCCTCGATCTCTCTCTCCCTCCTTCTCCTGTATGTAGGGATGGAACAGTGGAACTTTTATTTGTTATTATTGTACTCTATTAATCTTTTTTAACAACTGTGACCTGTAGTTTCCCGTAAATACATTTGCTTTGGCAATTAAAGTTCTTGTTAAAGGTCAAAAAGGTCTCCTGTATAGAGAAAAAGAGAGAGAGAGAGAGAGAGAGAGAGAGAGAGAGAGAGAGAGAGAGAGAGAGAGAGAGAGAGAGGGGGGACTTCATTTTAGAACCACTGAGTACTAGAATAACATCCACTACAACCTTAATAAGACACATAAAGTAATTACTTGACCACAGCTGGGGTCCGGCCATGCCACCCATCTCACTGTACAATTTAACTGTCTCATTCCTCCACCAAAAAGCTTTAGCTATCACTTGAGTGATTTATATCTTCCTTGTGTGCGTTTTTCCTTCCTCCTTCCTTCCCCGACTTTTCTGGCAGGCTGAAATTGCTTTATTATTCCCCCAGAGTCTGTCAAATCCCCCGGCAGCTACAAACTCATCACCCATCACTGGCTCTTTGTCTGAGAGGAAATAAAGTGTCGGGATTTCCTGGGTGACAGATTTGTGTAATCGTCCTTCAGCCTTCCAGGCTTTGGGGGGAACAACCCGGTGGACACAGAAGGACAGCGGAGAAGAAAGGAGACGGGAGCGGGAGGAGAGGGTGGCAGATCAGTCGGCCTTTTAAAGTGAAAATTGAGTTTCTTTGAAAAGGAGCTCCTCAGGTGGTGACGCTCAAAGACCTTTCCCTTTGACTCGTGAAAGGGAGAAAGTCACCCTCCTGGTCCTCGCCTCAGTCCGGTACATTATTATTGACTGACTAACAAAAGGAGACTCCGTTATGCCGGGTGATTCCCAGCTGTGCGGATCAGCTAGAAGTTCTTTCAGATTCCTTACAGGGTCGTGCGACACTATTTCAGGACATACAATCAGATTGAAACAGCTGGATATGTGTGCAAATATGCTTATTTGCCTTTATTGCCACTGAGGCAGAGGGGTTCGATAGCGATGTCATGAGGCCGATTAGAAGCCGGGGTCAGCGGGTGATTGAAGAGCTGCCCTGGAAGCAACTAGTCAGGCTGTGGGTTTATGGGAGTAAGTGCTAGTAAATAAAGGCTAGTGCTAGTAATAAAATGCAGCACAATGCATTGTGGGGGATGTTTCTGTACATAAAATGAATTTATTCATTCTACTGCAGAATTAAAGACACAGAATACTAGATATATTCACACAGCCAATAAATGTATATGTCATCAAGTATATTGTCGGCAGGGAGTGATTTCATGGAAGCTCCCACTCAAATCCTAATTAAATTCCAACCATGTCCACCATCAAGCATTAATAAGCGTATATGTGACCTCAGCGAGGCCAGAAAAAAAAACGAGCGTCCACCAGCGGCACGTCACAGTGGAGACGAAGAGCTACATAAACATGGCCGACTGATGACGGACGAAGAGCATGAAGATCCCAGCCGGGGCCGGCGTCTGGCCTCGGCGGACGATCGAGCTGTGGGAAATAAATAATCGTGTGTAAAATGAAATAACAAATTCTGAAGCATTTGCTGCATGTGAAAAAATCCTATGGAATCAGGCATTGGCAGTGGTTCTTTCCCCAAACCCCACAAAGATTAAAGAGATGTTAAAACCAAGTCTTTTTCCTCTCATCGCTCATCCCGTTGACCTTGACTCCACTGAGAGCGTCCTTGCTGGACCCTCTACCCTCCAATCAGCCCGTGCACCGTGCAGAGAGACGCCCCGAGCGGCTGGAGGCCGAACGTCAGCCCTGAAACGCGTCCGAACGGTCGACAACATCACAACCAAACTGGATCGAGTCTGAGACGTCCACACTTCATGAATGTGGCTATTGTTCTTTCTCTCGTAGCGAGTTGTCAGTCGTGGGTTGACGTGTCTTAATCTTCCTGCTTCATTTGTCCATGCGTCTGCGTTCTCAGCCAATGGTCCCGCATTTCAAACGCACAACAATGGTTACATTGTCTTTGATCACGTCCTCCGTCACACACAGACTCTACATCTTAAAGGTGAGGGTTCAATAAAGGTGTAATCATCACAGACGGCGTCAGGTTGGCTCCAGGAGCATCGACCCGTCTGTGAAAGATATTTTGTGAGGCTTTGATGCAAATTCAAGTGATGTCAGACACAATGGTTTTCATTGTGGCCACAAACAAATCCTCTCATCTTGTCCTTCCTGACTGATTCGTCTTCAGCCGCCGCGCGACTGGAGCAAGGTTAGAATTCCACTAATACAACCTGCGCTCGAAGCCTCACACACACAGCCCATAAACAACCGCAGACAACTGGCGGCGTCCTCCACGTTTCCAGCCATTTATTAAGGCTGTTAACGAGGAGCAGAGGAACAGACGGGACGCGGAACCAGCGTGAGGTCGACGGGAATTCCATCAAAAAGGAGCAACAGGTGAGCGTCCCGGACGAGGAGAGTAGGTAATGGGGAGGAGAGAGGGGGCGTTCAAGGACGCCTGGTTATTTTTGTCATCTATATGTTGCGGTGGGTGTGGGGGGGGCAGACTGACTGAGTGACAGGCCCGCTGACTGACTCGTCACATTCCAGGAATGTTGTCGGGAAATGAAAAGTCGAGTTCCGTGCCGACTTTGACTCCTCGGCCTCGCTCTTCGTGACAGTTTGCCTCGTGTGGCGTCGGAGTGGCAGAAATAAACATGGATGGAGACTGAGGCTGCGTCTTTGAAGACGGAGGGTCACAATGAGTGTTTACTACTGCATTCACGGAACCCAGGCTGCTCCGTAGTTCAAGTAGTTAATTGGCAAAAGTAACTTATTTAAATTTTGAATTGAAACATTTAAATATGTGAATATCTACATTTTTACAGTGCAGGATGAACGCATCCATTCATGCACAGTTCTTATTTTCACATAGTCGCGGCGTCTGTGGCTCGACGTGAAAACAATAAACAGAATTAAGGCGCTGTTATTTACCAGGTCACACCGAACGGCTCTTGCATTGAAGAAGCTCCACCAACTGGCTTTAATTACACTGATGTGAGGAGCCGGTGAGAGCTTGTTAAGCCTTTCTGATTGTTCGCCTCCAGAAGCACTTCGCCCGCGTCTCCCCCGACGCCGGTGCGGTGGCCGGCGTCGCACCCGCTCAATTATCCGCCAAATATTCCCTCACATGCGTCCCTCTGATGACGCATTGTGTTAAGACGACCCTCGGGCCGCGCTCCTCAGGTCGTGGACGCCGGGAAATGAAAGGTCTGACCCCCCCCACCCCTTCATTTTCACCTTGTTTGTTGTTTTCTGTCCTTAATTAACCAGCTGATGGCCAATCCATCTTTGGAGGAGATTGGTGTACCGCTGGTCGCGGTTGCCATGACAACGGCAGGGACATCGGCAACTGGTGGGACGTTTGTTTTTCAGGGTATAGATTGGCCCTATTGTTCTATTTATACCAAAAGGAGGGAATTCAAGGAGGTTTGGATGCTCGACAACAGAAGCGCGGCACTGAAATTAGTTTGGCTTTTGTAAAATGCAGCGGAATGTGATGGGAGTGATGTGTAAAAGTGTGAAACCATCCAGCCTTTTGTTATTCAGCGTCAACGCGACGCTGCAATTGCAAAAACCCGGGCCTCATCTTTAATTCATGCTTCACCGCTTCACGAAAAAAAAAAATCAGCTTTTTCCCAAATAATACAGTTCCACAAAAAGCCCACACGTGTGCACAAACCGAACCCGCTTCCCTGTTTGAATCGGTATTTTCCTAGAGAGCAGCGGGAAAAAAAAAAAAAAGAAGAGACGCGAGAGAGGAAGCAGCAAAGTGCTGTCAGGAAACAAAGGGTTTTCATCAAAGGGAACACGGTAACGCTGGTGGCAGTCACGTAAGGAGCCCCTCTGGAGGCTGTAGCTGCTTGTCTGTGCTGACGTGGAGACTTCACAGCCCATTCGTCTCTGGGTTCATTCCGCCGCTCGCCCGACAGCACTAGCAGGCGCATGGGTTGTGACTGGGAAGCGTGGTGAGACAGCAGCTCCATGCAGAGCAGGTCCAGAGAGCCAAAATGAAGCTCAAACACTCAGTAAACTGCAATAAACTCACAGAGAGCTCATTCAAAGGGAACTTTGTGCCGTTTTCCAGGGTAATTGGTTAAATTCGGCATCACTAACGGCTCCTTTGTGCGTCTCCACAGAGTGTGAGGTTGATGGGCGGCTGGCGAGCCATCGCTGCATCAGGAGCCAGAGTGAAAGGAGAAAATCGCCCGAAAATAACTGAGACTGAGAGGACGGCCGGGTTCATCCAAGTGGCAACCGCCGGCTCCGCGTTAAGAACAACGCACAGCTGCACCAGCTAATGGTGAGATGAACAGAAAGGTGGACTCCAAAAGGAGCCGGGCTCTGGTTCTGACAGAATCTTTGCCTTCTTATATATTTCTGGCTCAAGGCTTGTTTACAAAATAAAAGTAGAGCAAATAAATCTTTAAAAATACATCCACACTATTTAATCTTGTTTTTCTGGATAGAAGGAACTAAAATCTTTTATAACCACAATTCCATTACTGACCACTATACTTTTACATTTATGCTTTATTTGTGCATAATGATTTGAAAATGACTGTATGAGCATTCAGCATTAAAGTGCAGCCTCAGCTTGCACTGTGGAGTCCTCTTAGCCTGAACACGGCTGCCTGCTGCTGGCGCGAAAGGCTTGAGGGGAGTGAGACCCCAAACCAAAACCAATAAAAGCCGCAAACCATAAAACCGAAGCCATGAGCTAATAAACATAAAAACCTACAAAGGCCTGAGAGCAGCATCAGAGTCTGGTAATAATTGTCTGTCGGTCCATCGCTAGGCGTAAAAACAACTTTACCAATAAACACTTGTCCCGTAGTAAATATCAATTACTGCGGCTTTAAGGAGAGTTATGAGTTAGACAATATTTGCTTCAAGTCTCTGCTGCGATTGTTTGGCTTTGCCTCATCTCACCTTTAACCGCGGTCCAAATCACTGTTTGGCCGAGCAGTAAATCATGACGCCGCAGCGGAACGCGGGGCATCTGCAGATCCGGAGCTGCTTCCTGCTGGTCAAGCCCGATTTAGGCCATATCTTGGTTTAAAGGGATGAAATGATCTATTGGCCGGAAGTCTGGAACGTGCTCCGCTGCGGGAAATCAAGTTGTTTCCATCCATAAATAGGTTTCCACTGTGTTTCCAGGCTATCGGGTCCATCGAACCATACTTTGTGCAACCTTCAGCTCGTCTGGGAAACTATTAAAGAGCTCATCATTAAAACCAGGTCTGGCTAATGTGGAGTAATGAGTCAAATATCAGATGTAGCCGGTGTAACTGGATAAGAATGGCATTTATATCCGTGTGATGTAATTGGAAATCAAGGGCTTTAACTCAGAGCTGCATTAAGTCGGAGAGGGAGACCGCGGCGCCTTTGTTTGCTTTGATGATCACATTCGCCCAGATATAAATATGAATCCATCTCCAAAAGTATAATTGAAAGTGAGCGGGAGCGTTTGAACCGTATCACCGGTCTCACTCTGCCGCGCTAATAAGCCGCAATTCAGCTTTGATGTGGAAGTGTGTCACCTCCCGAGGAGAGGAGCAGGGGGAGGGACTCTCCCCCGGCAGGAAGACATTATCAGTGTATCGGTGGGATGCGAAGTGGGACACGCACGCGCGCGCAAACACAATCCGATTGTTAATCGTATAACGAGGAACCATCGGCAGCGACTGGCACAGAGTACAGTATAGAGCAGCTGGCTGAGGAAGGGAAATATCCATTAGTGATTCGATGCACACATGTCACCGGGGACGTAACAAATTGTCAAGAAGAATGAGACGAAGGAGTAAAAGTCATCGCGGTGAATTCAGTTTTTCATTTCCTGACAATATTCCCGGGATCTGACACTCTGTCAGTCACTCAAGTCCGACCACCACCATCACCGCCCCCCTCCGCCGCCTCATTAACACATCGTTCAACCACGACATATGGATGACATTTAAAGACAAATCACAGCGATTAACATTTATAAACACCAGGCTTTTATGATGGCTCCGTAATGAGGTGTTATAAATCCCTGGGCCACGGTTCAGGAGGCGTGAACCTGCGGCGGCGTCTGAACGGGGACACACTCCGTGACTCCCAGTGAGGCCCCATGCAGCGACACACTACAGAGACTCAAAGGTGGAGGCCGTCAAACGTAAACCCTGTCGTCACGTCTCCACCGGAGTTGGAACCCTGGCTCCAAAGTTCCACCATCACTCACCTCAGGCATCGGCTCCGATTCCTCCTGAAGCCGCAGAAGGTCAATGGTTTCCATCATTCCCTCGGTGTCAAGGAGCAGACTTGACAAAAGGCAGGTTGAAAAACAGGAGTAGGTTGTTGTAGTTGCGTGATCTCATTTAATAACAAAAAATGCTCACACAAAATGCCAGATGAGATCTCTGTAGAGCGTTCACTTGCTTCCAGTTTCATCATTCACTATATACAGAAGACAGAAGAGTTACATCAAGTGTATACATCACATTTTGCATTACTTTTCTACAGATCACGCTTACTGTAATGTATATCACTGCATGATAGTGTTTACTGTGCGGTACAGTTGCTGCACGTCCATGCATGTGTTACCTGTACATTCTGGAAGCGTAGTTCCTTCACTCTGTCACCATTTCTTTCAAATGGAACAGTGCACAGCTGCTTCATGTTCATTCGGTGTCTTTTCAGCACTCAATGCCAGTGGCTGAGATGCTGACTGTTTGGATATTTGCAAATAAGTTGCTGTCCTCTACAATGGCACTCTTTATCTCCCTTAGTCTTACAGCATTGTTTTCTACAATCATGGTGCAAATAGCCTCCTCCTGTTGAGCAGGAGAAGGCGCCCTCTGCCGCCCCTGTGAAGTTGTCTTGCAAAGACCTATGTGGAAAAGAAGTAGTACAGTAATGCAAAATACAAAATTCAGGAAGATGTCTCTGTATAAAGTGTAGGCCTACTCACAGTACTTACTGAATACTGCAAAAAGCTTTACGTATTATAAAAATACTGTAATATTGTATGAAGCACTACAGAACAGTTCATATTTACAGTATAGATTACATACCTGTTCTCTTGACGAAAAGTCTGAATGATTGCGGACACAGTTGTTCTCCCAACATTTGGCTGCACCCTTCTACCAGCCTCAGCCAATGTGAGCCCATGGTTGACAACATGCTCTACAAGTGTGTTATCTCATCAGGAACACGTACACGTCCTCGGCCTCTTCCTCTGTTTTGCCGCCTAAATCCTTCACCACGCAGCCTCACTCCTCTTCCTCGTCCTCTTCTCTCTGGATGTTGACCCCGTCCAATTCCTTGTCCTTCCACTGACAGACATAGAGCACTGTGTTGTGCTTCAGCCATATATATATATATACTTGCCAGGTTAATGAGATGCACATTTGTTAGAGAAAGTCAAGTCACCTGAGAGAAATTTACCAATTCAGGACAGATTTAGAAAAAAGTATAATGGAAATGTATAGAAATATGTTTGTCACGTTGACCACGTTGTCACATTATGACAACGTGGTCAACCATTTTGCAGTTACAGTAATGACTTATACGATGAACTAATGACTAGATGTTTTGAGGAGTAAGATGAACTCATGAACAATAGAATACATTTCGATCAACATGGCATGAACAATTGATAATGTAGCAAAGAGAAGGGAGTTGCACATAATCATTTGCATGGATGTACAAAAGAATTTGCACCTTGTAATAAAAGATGATGTGGAACATCATATAAGCAGTTTTTCACTTCTTTGAACAAGTTGCAAATGCTTGGTACATGCATTCAAATGATTATGTACAGTTCCCTGCTTTTTGCTACATTATTAATTGTTTATGTCATGTTACAGTTTTTCTCAGTCGCTTTAGTACAATTCTCAGAATAAATATCAGAATTGATGTTTGCAAATATGTGTGTGCATTTCTCAAAACAATTCGTACAAACAGCAAAACACTGTGGATTTCTTGCAACAGCCTGTAACTTGCTCAAAATCTTTAGTTCATCTCTCAAAACAAAGTTTTTATGTCATTGAACGTGTCAGTGGCGTCAGAATGTCAAGTCCTTGTGTCATTGTCTACGAACAAGACAGTCAAATTACTTAGTCATGTTGTCCATATTACTGTGTACTTTGGAGGGAGGTTCTGACATAAACTATGGCTAAAGTTTGCATGAAAATTACTGTAAAATGTAAGTTACACCTTTTTGTTTGATGGCAATAGACTGGACAATGGCAGCCAGGAGGGTCATTTGTTTATGTGGCTGGTGATCATAAATTTTCCATCCTGATGCCTGATGATGTTGGAGTGATGAAAACTCACATTGTCCCAAACCATCACATACTTTGGCAGGTGATCTCCACTCCGACCCCTCTCTTCTTCAGGGATGAGATCTCTGTAGAGATGTTCTAGAAAGGCTATAAGATGCTCTGTGTTGTATGGACCAATTATGGGTATATATAATATATAAACTAATAATATATAAACTTATATATATAAGTATATATATAAGTATATATATAAGTATATAAGGATGGATGGATGGATGGATGGATGGATGGATGGATGGATGGATGGATGGATGGATGGATGGATGGATGGATGGATGGATGGATAGATAGATAGATAGATAGATAGATAGATAGATAGATAGATAGATAGATAGATAGATAGATAGATAGATAGATAGATAGATAGATAGATAGATAGATAGATAGATAGATAGATAGATAGATAGATAGATAGATAGATAGATAGATAGATAATTTCGTATCTTAATGGATAAGTGCTGTCAGAAAGAATCGAATAGGAGACAAACAACAGCAATAAAGTGCAGTTTGAATGATGCCTGTGCAGGGGAAGCTATTAAGCAGCGGGTCAATAATGGAGGACAAGCAGTCTAAGTATTAAACTGATCATGACATCAAGCTAAAGGCAGCGAAGGCCTCCGAAGATTTCCTTTTGGCAGCACTTTATTCATCTGCACCAGAGCCTTTTCATTAAGCACTGCACATAATAGATGATCCATTGATTCTCCCTCTCTCTCTCTCGCTCCCTTTCCTATGTCGCTCTATCTCGAAGCCAAGTTTCCTCGCTGTCAAAGGGCGCAAACATCTCCGAGTTTTTTGACAGTACGGAGCAATCGAAGGCAAACATTTATCTTTATTATAGTCCACTCTCGGCTACAGGACTAAGATTGGTTAAGTCCATTCATCACGTCGCTGGCTCCGGTAGCAGGAGTCAGGCTCGGACGCGGCAGCCGCTCTTTGTGGAGGTGAACAATGCAAATGATTTTTTTTCCCCCCACCCTGTGAATTAGTGATGGATTGCATTGTGTTTGGTTGAAAGAAGACAGAGCGGGGAGAGATGATGAAACCCTGCCCTGGAGCGGCTCAGGGCTGATGAAACCTGCTCTGGTTGAAGCTAGAACACCACGTCTCAGCGCTCACCTGAGGCTGGAGCCACTGCCCGCGCTCGCGCTCTGCGCTCACGGTCCGATCGGACCCCGGGACGCGAGGAGCTTCCTGGGGGGATGATGGGATGATGCAGGTCTTACTGCGGTTTGAGCGGCTGGTCGGACGCGGGGCAACAGCCACCAGAGGGCGGGCGTGACCGAGGCCTGACCTCTGCTGAGGACGGAGGCCTGTGTTTAGGTCCAAAGGTCACATCTGTGGAGGCTGATACAGTTTGTATCGTGTGCAAAGTGAGCCTTGAAATGTCAGAATCGTTTATCAACTCTTTATCCACTAGTGATTTTAAAGTGAATGTGTTTAAAATTTAGATTTGTGCTTTTCACGCTCGTCAAAGTGAATCTAAATAATTCCCCGCCACACGTTTGTTAACTTTGCACCATTAAACCGTCGTTTGCGTCGTCATCATCGCAGCAGACTTGCATTAATATTCACAGCCATATGTTGGATTAGCGTCTCACAGTGCGCGGAGCGTCAGAAACAACATTTGTGACTAAAGCGAGACACTCTGATCACAAGCTACTTTTCCCGTTACATCCCGTGAATACTCGCGTTCTGAGCTTGAAATTGTGCTTAGGTCAACGCCTGCGCTGTGGTCGTTCACTCTGTCCTCCACTGAGTCAACATGTTGAACGGGTCCAGAGTTGGTGTGTACGTGTTGTGGCCAACACCAGTAAACTGGGGTTCCTCCTTCTACAACAACACTGTTGTTGTAATGTTTGTTTATGTGCATCAAATATTAAAATGCCTGGGTCGGTGTAGTGGTGAGTAGTAGAGTTTAGCACGAAAACCCAACAAAACATCATTATCTAACGCCCCGAAAATGAGATTTTATGTATGTGCCTGCAGTTGTTGCACGTGATGGATCAGCAGCTGCAGGTGTAAAACACACACAGGCAACACATGCATCAGGAATCCGCGGAGGAGCCGCGTGATTCCGTGGAGCTGATGCGAGATGACAGGGGGGAATAATAATGAAACACAGCTGCTGTCTCACCGCTGACCTGGATGGATCCAGCGCAGCGGAGACGCGGAGGCAGCGGATCCTCCGACACAGCGACACAGCACTACGTCTAATCCCATTTGTCAACAGCGGAGACGCGCGCGGATTTTCGGGGTCGCGGCGTCGAAGACGCGCCGAGACGGCGGCAGCTGCCTGTGTGTGTGTGTGTGTGTGTGTGTGTGTGTGTGTGTGTGTGTGTGTGTGTGTGTGTCTGTGTGTGGGGGCGCAGACGCATAGGTCAGCGCAGTCAGTGAGTGATGCGCTTTACTCTGTCAGCGCGAGTTACGGTAATAAGACATCAACGCCGAACGCGCCGCATTCCAACCGCGTCCTCCTCCCTCGACCCCCGTCTGCCGCAGCGGCCTCCACATTAAAGCGGTGCGTCTTTACTTTGTGCTTATAAATAATAAACATTAGCAGTTTCCTTATTGTTCGGCTTTGATGCGGGGAGAAGCCGCCTCCTGTCAGCGGAGCTCCTGCCTCCTTCACTTTGTCGGCTTTGATGCACATTTAACGAGGTGCGATCGGCGTGCGCTCCGGTCCTCTCCGTGGATTCGACGCTCGTGTTTGTATAAAGGGAGATCGTTTCAGTTGCATTTGGGGGCGTGACACAAAGCAAATGAACTTAGGTTTAGTTGCCCTCCATGATGAAATGTGGCTTTGGATGGATTCCCCTTTTTAATGCTTATCTGAGAGGTGCAACGTGGATGAGAACAGATGATAGGAGAGAGAGAGAAAGAGAGAGAGAGAGAGAGAGAGAGAGAGCCTTTCTGTGACCGTGCGAGTATTCAGCTCGTATGACTTTGATGTGTAAAGTAGACCAGTGAGCGGGCGAGCGTCTAAATTACAAACTCAAATGTGTGGAGCGTCAAGCCAACAGTGGGGAGATGCGGGCTGTCCAGCGTTCCTGTGGCACAACAGCGCCACCTACTGGCCAGTGGGTGTCATTATGGGTGGAGTTGAGTGGAGGCCCCCAAATGATAAACTACTACTGTATGTAAGTCAGAAACTCTTAAATCTCATGAGCAACTGGATAATATTTTAATTTGTTGTGGGTTTTTTTTCTTTTTTGCAACTTTAATATCACTCTGGACGTTTGATGAGCTTAAGGTTGACACAGATGTCATGGACACAGGAAAATGTGTACATGTAGAACCGTGCCACAAAAATAAAAATGCAATCACAATGTTACAGCATATAGCACCAGCTCACCACAGACAAAGTAGAACTGGTTATGCTGGAGTCTACATCCCATTTGGCTGAGACAGGGCTCATTCTGGACATCCCATCACACGTAGACAGACAATGTGACAGTCACTCACACCCAAATCTACTGGCAACCTGACCGCATGTCTTTGGAGCATAATGTAATAATAACCCTACAACAATACAACTATATAGGATCATAAAGAAAAGCCTGCTCAGCCTGTCTCCTTTATTTAATGCTGCAGGACAAAGTCCACACCAACAGCATCCTGACGGATTTGCATGTTGAGTTTTGTGTGCGTTTTACTGGACTGTATCTTTGAGCTGTGTGACTGGGACACGATGTGCAGAATGCATCTACTTGCCCCAAGAAGATCAAAAAGCCCTGGAGTCTGTGTGATTTTGTGCGTGGCTAAACAGTCAGCCTATTGGCTCTTGACCATCACACAGAGGGTCAAAGGTCACAGTGTTAGTGGCCACACAGGATATAAAGGCTCCTTGGTGTCTGCAGGCTACTGAGTGAATAAGCCCTCCAGCAGGAGGGATGATGATACTGCTGGTGCAGTGAGGCAAATGCAGCCTGACAGGCCGTCCTGTCTGATGTCATGTCTTCCAAGGATCTCTTTTAGAAGCGCAGCGAGACCGAACTGATATCGGACAAGCCGACGCTCAGCAAGTCCACGACTGTCAGATTCATTAAGAGTTGCGTTTGCCTCCCACTGGCTGCTACTGTAGCGTTGGTCAGTTTGCTTCCGGACGCTTTTATCTCGCTTTACGCTTCCTTGTTATGTTGATTCATGTCTTTGAGGCTCTGATCCATAGTATAGATCTGTTGTTGTGCTCGTTTTAGCTCCATCAGCAAGTTTTGTCTTTGTTTATGTAAATTGATTCGTTCCTTGTCGTTCGTCCTAATTTCGAGTGTCGCCGCGAGAGACGCAGATCACCTTCGAGACGCTGACACAGCGAAAAGAGAAATATTCTAAAGGTTCGTGGGTTTGCGTTTTTGCGAGGCTCAATGGAATCTAATGAAGGAGAACAAAATGACTGGTGTGGCTGAGCAGAACGCGACAGCTACATCCTGCTGCATTTGCTGTTGCTAGGTTGCCAAAATAAGACGGAGTTCTCCGCTCGTCATTATAGTAACTAGGAGAGCGGATGCAAAACACTGTGCTCGCAGGCACAATGCGGCGCCATCCGTTATCCACACTCACTGGTCTTCGCCCGCCTAATAAGACGTGATCACTGTAAAATGAAGTCTTCACTTCAACGCTGTCTTTCCTGTTTCGGAGTGTGTATTTATGCGTGCACCGGCCTCGTTTCCATCAGGAGTCTGGAGGGCGCGCTGGATTAGGTTGGTTCGTTTGTGGAGCAGGGAGGCTGCACTCGGGTGCCTCTCAATCCAGTGTTTCTAAATGCTTGAAGGGCAGAAGGGTCCTAAAATAATTTGCATAGTGATGATTCTCCAGAGATGTTTTGCATGTGGTGGTGTAAACGCGGATGTTGTGAAATAGCAGCAATTCAACTAGTGCATTTTGGATCATTTCAGGTGGATTGATTGATGAACACGCCATTAAACCGATTTCTATTGGCACCTGTTTTATTGCTTTAGGATATGTTTAAAAAAAAATAAGTGTAATTTAATATTTACTCATTAAGAAGAATAACAGAGAATGAAATTAACTTTCAATTGGCCGCAGCGTTTTTGTGAATCCGTGTGAATGTTGCAGTGAAGTGAAGCCGGATTCTGAACAAACAGAATTTCTATCAGAATTTCTCCCCTGTCAGGTTTCACCAGCACCTGCTCTAAATGTCATGCCCAACATCCCGCATACAGCGCGTGAAGCCAACCGCGTTAACTCATCCCATCACGTTTCCTGTATTTTCCCCGTCCTCGCGCGTCGCTCAGTCACATTCCCCGCAATTAGACGCCGTTGTCCCCACACGTCACCGCGTGACACCAGCCGATATAAATAACCCGCGCGAGGGCTCGCGCACCCCTCGTTCCGACGGCCCATGCATTATAGATGGCCGCTCCACAATGCGTCCCGTCACGTCACGTCGTGATTTGCATGCGCATCACGCATTTGATCTCCTCCGCGCAGGAATAATAACCAAAGCAAAGAGATCTGAGAGATTTTCCAGTGGTAGAGGAGGATGAGTTGAGTTGCGGGAGCTTGACACTAATGAATACATCTTTGTGCGGAGGCTCAGAAATGATGTTGAGCTCGAGACGTGTGTCCCAGAGTGCGGCTTGAATTGAACGGCAAGCGCAAAAAACACCTCGCAGCTCCAAGTCGCATCAGCAGCACTTACCTTGTGTAATATGTAAATGTGTACATCAGCGGTATTTACCGCGCAGCACTGATGCTCGTGAACATCTGGACGCATACAAGCCATCACAGTCACCTTTGTTCACTACAAGCTGAGAAATACGGCGATCCATGACGTCATCCAAAGGCGCAATCCAACAGGAAGCAGCCGAGGTCTTATTCGTTTCTGTGTATTAATAATTGACAGGACGTCATTTACAGACTGAGATATAAGGGAAGTGAACTACAGTATCTGCCAGAGCAGAAGTGCATCTAATAAAGAGACAAGAGAGGAAGCTGGGGATAAATAGATGGCAACAAAGCTGTTTAAACTTTTTATGGCAGACCTCCAGAGCCTGAGCACATAGAAAGGTCATTGCTGCCTCTTTGATGTATAATGGAAGTTACTGTTCATTGTAAAAGCTCACTTTCAAATACTTATCCAAGCAGTAATCCACTCCTGTTACTCCTTCTGTGCTTTTCAGGTGTTCGTTTTGTGTTAACGTGTGGATCAAGAAGCAGCAAAACACAATGAATTTGTTCAACGTGTCAAACCTCTCTGCTGGAGGTCGGGTCAACAGGTTCTCTCTCACTGGCTCGATACAAACGAACCGTGCATGCGTATAAATAAAGTTTATGACACTTTCATGAGAGATTTATGCTTTGTTGTAGATAAATTATCCCCACAGGCCTTGAATGTAGCATGACTGAGCTGTACAGGACTACTCCAGCCTCTGTTGGCTGCGCTTCCTTCCCCTCTTGCTCTGTTGCTATCATATATTTTAATACAATTCATTTCAAATGCCACAAATGTATAAAATGTACATAAAAGTTCTTAAAAAAATTTATAAGACTGGGCGTATTTCAGGGACGAGCCCAGCTCAGCGGTGCTGCAGAAATGTCACCGTAACAGTAAATAATGTGTGAGGACGCTTTTATTAAAGGGTGATCAGCTTGTACGTCTGGCAGCACAGATTCTCTCCAATGAGCATTAAGTGTTTATTGGTAGAAATATAGAGAGATTCATTATGAAGCCATATGTACCTATTGCTATGAACCTGTGGTGTTTTATGTCACATAAGTCATCTGTGAGCTTTCAATCAACACCTGTTTCTTATCATTAACACACATTGTGAATCTCGATGAATTAATTGAGTGAACGCGAGAAGGCTGAACAGGGAGAATAATGAAAGCCATGTGTTTGGGACCAAGTTTTTATTCATATTCGCTTCATGTTGAAACGTGATGAGAAAACAACAGTGAAAAAAACAAGTGGGTGCAGTGTGTCAGCTGTGTGGAGCTTTTATTACTTATGTACCTCATGTAACAGTGTTCTAGATGTAATATGATGTTAAATGTCAAGGCAAGAGGCTGTGAACAGATTAATGAGTTGTGGTATTTGTGACTAATCTGTCGTCTCGTTCATCAGACCGACGCTCTTAGTGTCTGTGGCTTCCTGTTCTGTGTGATGTGTTCGGTCGGGGAGCGTCCTCACGCCGTGGGGTTGCTGATCTTGCCCATGAAGAGGATGCTCTTGCCGGAATGCTCCAGGATGAAGACCAGGAAGGGCCTGTTCAGGAGCATGGTGTCGGGCAGGCTCATGGGCATGATCTCCAGGACGGTGGTGGCCGCCGCCTCCGTCCCCGTCTCGTCCACGCTCAGCACGGCCTTGTGGGAAACCTGCGGGGGAACGGTGCGCGGTGCGTTTAGAGCGCGTGCGGCGGGATTTTGCCGAACGAACGCGACTCGAGGCGCCTTCGCCGATCCTACCTTGCCCACTTTGAGCCTGATCTTTTCGGAAATGCCGGAGAAATCGGCGGCGTCGGTGAACGCATTGGTTATTCCCAGCTCCTTGAGCGTGCTGGCCAGCGACGCCTCGGCCGAGATCGAGAACTTGGGCATGTGCAGAGTGACGGACCTGAGAACACAGGGCATCAGCAGATCAGCAGACCGTCAGCGGTAGGATTTTAGAAGTAGGACCATCTCAAGTCCGCGCTTACATCCTCCTCAGCTTGTTGTGCCAGTGCCTGATGTATTCCTTGTTGATGGAGCCCTCCACCTCCTGCATTTTTCCCTCATCGGGCAGGACGATCATCATGGAGGTGTTGCCTTTGTACGGCAGCAGGATGACAGAAGTGTGGTTGTCGAGGTCCTGGTAGTAGTCGTAGCGACCCATTCTCTCCATCATGTCCACCTGGACTTTGGTGCTGTCGTCCACGTGGAAGTCGGCCTTGCGTGTCAGGTTGCTGTTAAAGGGTTTCTCCCACTGTCCTGTGTGAATAGAGAAGAAGAATGAGAAGAATGGGTTGAGATGGGTTCCTCTCTAAACTGCAGATTCAGTTATCTGTGTCCTACCTCTGAAGTAGACATAGTTGATCAGCACCATGGCCAATGTAGGGTCCAAGTCCTTCACCATATCTTTGATCTTGTCCTGCGTCTTACTGGCTATGAACGAGTTGATTTCAGCTGCGGCCTCAGCAGGGTTGCTGAAATCAACCTTGAAGATCTCTCCAGAATAGAAATGCTTGATATCCTTCAGGAACTTCTCCAGGGGGTCGAAGCCGGTGCGCACGGCAACGCCGTTGCCCACGTCCAGGACCTGGTTCTTCTGGCTGTGGCTCAGCATGTGGAAGAGATGCTCGTAGGCCTCGTTGACCTTCAGCTGGCTCATGCCGCCGT
This sequence comes from Betta splendens, assembly GCF_900634795.4. Taxonomy (NCBI): domain Eukaryota; kingdom Metazoa; phylum Chordata; class Actinopteri; order Anabantiformes; family Osphronemidae; genus Betta; species Betta splendens. The sequence goes on along the minus strand of NC_040901.2, from coordinate 4,319,622 downwards.
AGCCCAGGGTGGAGAACAGCTGGCTGTGGGTGTCACCACCGGCCCCCGTGGCCAACATGGCCAGAGCGGTGGAAATGCCCAGCGGCGAGTAGAAGATGTTCTTCCCGGCGGCGGTCTTGGCGTTGAAGTTCTTGTAGAGGGCGAAGGCAAAGTCGGCGTTCGGGGGGGACAGGCTGTGGCAGCTCAGCTCTCCCTCGTGGCTGTGGTCGGAGCCCTGGTGCTCGTGGTGCTCGTGGTGGTCGGCCCTTGCCACGGCCAGCAGCAGCAGCGCCGCCAGCGCACACGTTGTGGAGATACCGTACATCGTTACAGCCTGGCAGATCGGAGAGGGAGCGTTAGCTTGGACATGGGCGTAAACAAAAAGTGTGTAGACAGTTTGTAACTAGGCTGCCATGTCCCTGTGTATCTTTGGACTGTGTGTCCACACAGACCAACATCAGGTCGATGTCAGGATTCAAACAGGAAGTTCCTGCTGACTACTACATTATTCTGGATAGACCTAATAATAATAAATCAATATCGCTGAAATCTGTTGGTGTTTTATCTGGGATCTGATAACTGAATAAATCCAACACAATTGTAAATGTAACACAAGCAGAGCCATGAGTGGTTTAACCATTGCGTTATCTGCTATGCTGGTCTTCACAAACTGACCGGCTCAAGAACAACTATTAGCTTGTCAGCTAGTTGTGTCGGCCACCGGATAATTCAGAAGGTTCTAATGGTCTGACAACAGTAGAGTGATGCTCTTACCTTTAGTGTCCTCTTGCTGCAGGGAGTTTGTCAGAAACGGCCCCATTATATATACAGGATCTGAGAGGCCAGTTAAATATTAACCCAGACCAGTCCCTCGTCTGCGGTATCAGGTTGGACTATATTCACTTGTTTAACACAAGCAGCTTAGTACTGCAGCTAGAGAGGCGGACGGGCTGCTTTTATCTTCTACCGCATTATATTAAGTCACTCAGTCTTAATCATGCAATGAACTGATACGTTGCATTCACTGGGCTTTGAGTGCACTCGTGTCTGGTGACCTCATGGTGTTTAAAGGTTCCTAATCTCTAACAGTCATATTTGTTTGCTCAGTTTAAAAATGTAAATGTTTTTTCAAAAGTGGTATATAAAAAGTTATTTTATCTAATTTTGTCCAGGCTGGAAAGTATTTGTACAGTGTTTTAACAATAATCTCCAGACTGTGGATAGTGCTCATTCCCTCTTCCCTTATTATTAACTGGACAATTTGTTCATGTAAAGGCTCCTAATACCATAAATATTGGAAATAACAAGTACACAAAGTACAAGACAGAGTTTACTATCACCGTGTTCATGTCTTTCTTCTGGAGTCCCACAGGGACGTGTTGTGGTTTCACTATAGTTCACTGTGTCTAGAGGCCACAATAATGCTATATTGCAATGATGCAAAAATGTCATGTCAGGTCAGAGATGTGTTTTATTTTCTTTGTATTTGGTTTACACATTGAACAAACAATAGATGCACAGAGTTTTTCAGATGGTTCATTGGTGCATGGAGGGAATAAGGAAGACTATTAAAGCCCTAACGCATCCTCCCAGGAGGCAGTTAAACCCTGTCCTGATTAACGGCACCGTTATAGATCTATTGTCCTATTCATCAAACTATCTTTTATTCATCATCCCTCTAATAAGTTAAATATTACTGGAACTTTCCTGCAGGGCTTTTTATTACTGAAGTAAAAATGTGCTGAAACCCCTCAATCCTACACTATTTCACCAGAGTTTTCTTCTTTGTGTTGCTGAGTGAGGCCGGTTGTTCTCGCGAAGCAATTTGTGATAATTGCGTAACAAGATGAATGCTTGTTACTGGAGGAAATGAGTTGTGGAGTGAGACGCAGACAAAGGAGAAAATGCTTTTGTAATGGAAGCAAAGTCTTTTATGTTTTCATGCAGGAATATTGGCGATTTAGTCACAGGGATGAATTACCGCCATTTAAATCTTTTCATCATAAAATGGAGGAATGAAGCCACATTTGGAAGTAAAACAAAACATATTGGTTAACTTAAGTGAAACTGTTGAAAATACTTTGCCAGTGATATTAATGGGAGGACTAAAAAGGCTGTTACATAATGTAGCTGCACTATAAGGTGGTTTCCACACAGAGCTGTGTAGGATCAATAACTCTCCCTATGAGCAGGTTAAGCTCTGTGAGTTCATCACAGATAATGAGCAGGTACAGTATGGTTTGTCAAAGGTCACCCGTTGGGGGAGGGGCTGGGGGGGAGACGTCTGGTCACCCATTCTCATTTAATCACTCTATTTCACCCACCTCCTACAATAAGTACAATTATTTCCTTTACATTAGGCCTGTGATTAAAGGCCTCATACCTGGTGATCTCATATCTGAACTGATAAAACAGGAGAAAAGACACATTTTGTTTAAATTGACAGGTTGAAGATCCAGAGAAGTCAGGGACAAACTGTATAATAGTCCCCGTCCCTCATGAGGCATTTAAAACTGTAGGATTTACTCCCATTTCTGCCCATCGGTGTGTTAATTGATTCACTTTACGCTATCTCGTACCAACCTGTGGGACCTGGACTGCAGGCTTTTGCTCATTGATGAATAGAGGGCGGCAATTATTGTGAATTGAGCTTCTATGCACAATTATTTATTATGGTACCCGACGACAGTTTACAAGTGACTGCAGGGCACCAGACGGAACGCGGTGCCTCTCGCCACGGAGCTGATCGATACGCAGCTCACGGATGTGGGTGAAACACACAGTGAACACATCGATCATCTGCAGCGCTACCTCGGCAAGGTGCTTAGTGGTTTAGCTGGAGTCGGCGCGTGCAGGTTGTCTGGAAAACACGAGGGGGGTTACGAGTGAACCGTTTCTGCGGCTTCAGAAGCTTGTAGGTGTTTGTTCAGCGTCTGGAAGCTGCTGTAGGTGAAATCCCACACTCTTACCTAACCCTCGGCGTGAACCCTGTGCTCCGTTCAAGCTCTAACCCCCGCGCCTTCATCTGCCTCTGCTCTGCTTCCACGATCCGTCCCTCCACTCTCCTCCCCTGCTGCGGCCTCCAGTTCCAGCCCCTGACTCTGGCCTTTGAATCCCCCCCCCCCCCCCCCCCCCCTCCCGCACCGCAGCTCCGCGAGGTGAGACATAACAGCCTCTGCGCGCTGCTATTTTAGAGTCGGCCGCTTCAGGCTCTCAGGCCTGGAGAGTCGACACTGCAGGGCCAAAATCAGCCTTAGGAGTGTGGCTGAAGTTCAAAGGTTAAGACTGCGTTAGAGCTGCTGTTGCTTGACCTCTCGCTCCTTTCTCAGGTTCGCGGAAGAGATTCTGAGTCTATCGGTACAGTCCTATTAGCGATGCTAGCAGTGTAAAACCCGAGCAGATTATCGTCTCTCAGCTTGATTAGAAACTCCGCAGGCTGAGGCCAGAGAGCACCGGCCAAATTCCAAATTCGGGATGTGTTGTTCCTGCGGGTTCGGTGCGGGGGCGGCGGCGGCGGCGGTGTCGAAACCCGCGTATCGATTTCCAGGGGTTGAGCTTTTGACCCGGGAGCAAACAACGTGTTTTTTTGTTTTTTTTTTTAGTTTCGCAGAATTTCAACAGCACCGGGATGGACGGCACAGAACAGGACACGCTCGCCCCCCCCCCCCCCCCCCCCCCCCCCCTTTAATACACATTTTGGTCAACATGGATTTTGAACACTTGTGCAACTGTGATCTAGGTGCAGCTCATGGCCTGCACAGTAATTATCCAACACGTAAAAATATATATATTCATGTATCTAATATGTTTACAGTGTTCATAAATACACTATTTACATGTCTACTCTGAAGATATGTGACATGGAATAAGTATGTGTCATGAGCTTCAATTAAGGGATCAAAACAGCTTTATGATAAGACATAAGTCACACAGTGGGAACCAGCGAAACGCTAAGATGCTCATTAAATATTATCAGCTTTATCTCCCTATGTCAATACAGCCTCTAATTAAGCAGCAGGTCCCACTGGGTCTCCACTAGTTGTATTAACACTCATGTCACAGGAGACACTCGCTGCTGTGATGCTGCGATGCCCCCATGTGGCCAATGATGCTGTGTAGATGAACTGAAAGTCAGATTTCTGCAAGGGGGAGGTAGCAGCATGAGCAAAGGATGTGTGTAACAGGGCAGATGTGTTGATCTGGAGCCCAAGTGACAAACTCTGTTTACTGGCAGTGAGAAGAAAACATGATCATTAAGTGTTGCCTTGAGGGAAATCCAGCGACACAGATAAAGGGTTAAACCCGCCTTACGTGGCCCTGTTTGGCTCATTAGCGGAAACCGGGCTAATAAGCATATCTTAATAAGGACGGCGCCGCGGGGAGACTCAGGGGTTCATTTGAGATAGCATGAGGCAGCAGTAGAGGAGGATCCACAGGACCAGAAGCGTCTCCAGCTCTGACGGGGTGACGGCACCAAGCGCTGCCAGACACTGAAGGGGTCCGGACCCGCTGCTGCAGAGACACGACGAGACACAAGTCAGATTAAAGGCAGAGGCCGAGTGAAAAGGAAGCAAACTGAAGCAGCGTACCTGAGTGAGGGAGGGGTCCGACCACCAGGATGCTTTATCACTGTCGCCTTCTTGACAGTGAATTTACATTTCCCAGATTCCGGTTCATCATTAGTCTTCGCTACTGTTACATCTGCTTCAAAATCCCCTGAAGTCCTGACTTCTGTCTCATCATTCCTGCTACTTTTAGTCACATCTTCCACTCTCAGGGCTCTGTCTCCATCCACTTCCATGTTAACTCCAGCTGTGAAGCTGAATCCAACTTCATGCCCAGACTCATCCACTGTGTCATTTACTCCTTTTCCAAAAGTGTCTCCCTGCACAGTTCCCCCATCTTCATCTCTGCTGTTCTTCTCTTCCTCTTTTGGATCTAACCTAATATTTTTCCCTTCATCCCACGTCAGGTCCATTTCTTCTTCATCACCTCCTGCTACCGTCTCATTCACAAGCCATTTGTTACCGTCTCCCTCGGCCTCTTTCTGCCAGCGAGGCATTTTCAGCATCTTTGTTTTCTCTGCTTCATCTCCCCGGGCTGCTGTTCCACCGTGTCCATATGTCACCACTCCAGCACGCGCCGTCTCCTCCTCCTCACTGTAATCACCATTACCCTGTACTCTAACAGCGTTCTCATCCTCAGGTGGCTCTTTGCCGCCGCCTTCCTCATTTGGCTCCAAGTCAAAAGCGGCTCCGCTGTCTGTCATGTCTCTGAAGCTACTTTCTTCTTTGTCCACAACAAACTTCCTGCGAAACTCTGAATGAGCCCTGGCTTCTGAGTTTGCATCAGTATCTTCCCGCTGTTTCCATCCATTGACATTTAACATCGCACATGCATCAGGATCTTCTGACTCTTCATTTAATTCTTCAGTGGTTTCCTCCTCAACTCTCGCTACTTGTCTTTTCAGCGGATTATGCGATTGGCAAATCTCCTTGTTGAGATCAAGGATGTAGGTGTAGGCGTCTTCCTCGTCTGAGTCCAGTGCCGACAGGCTGTCGGTTCCGTCCTCTGAGCTCAATGAAAACTCGTCATCCTTTTGCCTAATATACCGCTGATCCACCCACATGGGACTCGGCAGCAGACTGGGCGGCTGCACAGCGCTTCTAACAGGGCCTTTGTTTCGGTTAAGCGGTGATAAGGATGGAGATCTGCCCGTGGGACTGTAACAGGGAGAGAAGACGTCATCGTAGCTGGAGCAGACGCCTGACGTGTGGCATCCATTGGTCTGAAGCGAGGTGGTGCTCCCCGAGGACGTTCCGGCCCAGCGCTTCCTGGCTCCAGCTCGTGGCTCACAAGCGGTGGTGCCTCCAAGGGTGAGTGAGTCGAGGGATCCAAAATGTGGGGAATCACGAACGGTGAAGGTTGTTGTATAGTCCTGTAATAAAGGTTTAATTATACAACTGATGATATAGTAGCATAGCACTTGAATGTATTTGCAGAAGATGATTGTTAATATTTGCTGTCTCATAGTTTAGAGAAGACAGTTAATATTAGAGTGTGTCCGATAAATGTGAAGTTTTAAAAAAAAAAACACCTTAAACCTTAAAACCATAACTAAGAATGCTTTTCTAAAAGTTTAGTTTATTGGAAGAATAAAATCTCCACCGAGTTCTATTAAGACATTTGCGGATATTATAAAGGATAAAAACAAAATCAAGGCCCTGGAATGACCCTCAGTCCCATCGAGAATCTGTGGTGGGAGCTCAAGGTTAATGTCTTTGCTAAAGAACCGTACAGTTTGGATGAGCTGTCGTTCCATTTAAACTATTAACATTTTTGCTTATGATCGTTTCCATTCAAGTGTTAAGGTTTTGCTCCATTTCCTGAAGTGGCCTTTTAGTTTTGTGTTTAACTGTTCAAAATATGAAATATTGTATCTACAGCACCACCTAATTTTGTTACAAGGTTTCACATGTTTCATGTTTTTAAAAATATAAAATCCCAAATTCATAATAAGTAGCTGTACACTAAAATTATTTTCCTTATATCTTATGTCAACAAGGGAGCAAATAAATGTACTGACCTCATTAATGTCTGGGCACTGCCCCAGAAACATAGAGACGTAGGTGATGATGGACTGCTCATCTGGTGATGAGCACGTCACGTCTGTGCGAAGAGAAACAGGGAGTTTCACACATTGTTATTGAACCTCGCTGCAGCTGAGGGTTCACTTCGACCCTCTACGCTGTAATGAAAATGTAAAGTGGAGCAATGACCTTTGACCTGTGAGATACCGATTTACTCATAGATGAGTCCATCCAGCCTCTAGCATCTAGTAACCTGCGTAAATGATGATTGATGAGTGAAACTGGTTCTGGCCTGTAAGCGCTCACCTTCGGGCTCCAGCAGCCGTGGTATATCCAGATGTTGATGGGCCAACGCGAAGGCCCGCTCCACGTTGTCTCTCGGCTCCCTGGACAAGCTCGCTCTCAGGTCCACCAGACCTGGGTTTATGGACTTGATCACGGCGAGGAACGCGAGCCCGCTGCGCCAGCTCTTCCCAAAGTCATGCACCTCTACCCCGAACCTACCAATTTAGAATTATATATTGTAAATATGTACAGCTAGAGATTTGGTACTTGTTCCAAAATGCAACCAAAAATTAAACCTGTGGAAATAAGGATCTAGCAGGTGTCGCGAGTGGAATATTTATCTTTCTGTGAGCGTTGAGCTTCTCAATCTGGATTCCGATGTGGGGCTTTGCACTTTTTGCTGATAAGTGAGCCCTGTGGCAGATTAGGCCTTGAAGTCGGAGTGATTTTGGAGTGTGGCCAAGCGTACGTCGCTGTGTTCATCAAGGCAGCGTGACTGTATTTATTACTGCATGTCTGTGGGCTCAAACGTCACATTCAGCTGAGATTTCCAGCACAATTCATAAATGTTTTAGTATTTTTATGGACCTTATGGTGAAATACTTAAGTTTTTGACAATTTTACATTTTAATTGACTGACAAGTAAAATACTGTATTTTACATCGCATTGTAGAAGAAGCCCCAACTTTTGTTGAAATGTGCTTGTTGTACAGTATCTTTCACAAGTTATTACTGTGATCATTCTAAAGACCCACTTTGATGTGCATCGTTGGACCCACTGCAGGAGAGTCTTGATTGCCTTCCCGTGGTACTTTGATTCCCTGGCAGCCCTTTTGCCTTTGCTTGGCAGAGTGTAGCAGGAGTAGTTGCCAGCGCCGTTCTGCTGGGGTGACAGATCACCGGAGGAGGGGTAACTGCTCATTGATAAGGAAGAGAGGCTGGAAGACAAATGTCTTTGAAGACCCCCTGTTGCCTTCTTCACCTGCATTACAGAAAGAATTTATGTCCGGTCGTTGGCAAACACAAACATATAGGCCCCAACTTAGATAAAACAGTGCGGCACTGGAGCGAAACCTACCTGGAAATACAAGATGATGTTCCAGACAAGGTTGAGAACGGCAGGAGGGCTGCCGTCAGCAATACCGGAGGCGTCGATGCCGAGCAGCTTCACCTGAGAGACGACGGGGAGGAGACGTAATCTTGGATCAGGTTTGTTGAGATTGCAGGGGAGGCGTATGACATGTCAAAACAATATGACGGCGATAGCTTACAAGCAAGCACACTCACATGTCTGTCATCCAGGAATGCTAGGGCCTTGGAGATGTTGTTGAGTCTGAAAATGTGGTGAGAAGGCGATCTGAACCTGTAGAGCTAATAGACAGAAATGGAAAAAGAGAAAAAATAACTCCTGTTGTTCTACTCCCCTATATTCTGCCCCACATTTTACTTGACCTACACTTTATCGTGGCCCTGAATGCCTCACCAAAGCTGCTGATGAGGGCTTATCAACATTACATTGTGATGGTAACTGGTAAAACTAGGTCAAACCAGGGGGACAGTGACAACACTGTTGATTGTTATGTAGAGATAAAGGAACAACTTTGTATCAATCGTAAATCGTAAAGCATAGAAATTGAGGAATTAATCATAATTGTTTTGGAAAGTTGTAGTTGAATTAGGTACTAAACGTCGCAACCATCACCAAAAAGGATGTGTTAAATGCTGAATTGTTTGTTTTCTTGTTTTCTGGCTGAGTTACCGCTTTTACCCAACACCATATTGTCACGACTCTCACCAGTTTGCAGCCAGACAGCTCCTCCAGCAGAGCCATGAGAACCCTGCCGTCCTGAATGTCCGTGAACAGGTCACGCACTTCGAGCGGCGGATCGCACTGGAAACGAGGAAACGTTTACCCTCGTTAGAGACCGCGGGCCGGAAACGGTCCTGCGTAAATAAGTACGTGAATATACTGTAGCCTTACTCGCTGCAGAAACACATTCATCCACCTGGTAAAAGTTCTCTTCTGGACGGTTTTCCTTCCCTCTGGGGAAAGGGGATCAGACGTTAATTAACATAATATTTAAACAGTGTTGAATTACAGCTGAGTTACAATAAAGAAGAATTATAATAGTAACAAAAACCACTGTGATGAAGAGAAAGGGAACAAATACATCCTAATGTCTTCTTAGTTACAGAAGCCAACATCTGTCAATATTTGCGTCACTGTACCTTGAGGCCGCACATGCTGAGCGCCGATCTCGCCTGATTTCCTCCCTGAATCCCAGGTGGCCTCCTCGTGCATTCTCGTTCCACGGTCACGCATCCACGGCTCACTCCGAACTCTGTCCAGATAAGGACTCAAAACACGCGATTGAAGCACAGTTGGACGCGTCGGCCGCTCGCGCTGCCGCAATTAAACGCGCTGCGAGATTTCCCAACAGAATGAAGTTGGAGAAAATGCAAAGTGGGGCAGCGCGTCCTGCCTGAACACGCCGGAAAACCGCCCTCCGAGGAGCCGATCCACTCCAGCTCCACTCCCCCAAGACCACGCGATCTGCAGGCAACTGTCGGCCGCGGATAATAGAATTCCGCTCAATATGTCAGATGGTTAACTTGAATCAGCTGGGATCACTGCATTGGGTTACAGTTTGCGAAGTGTTCCGGCAGAGGCCTGTTATAAATCTTTCTGACAGCGCGGCTCACGAGGAGATTCTCTGTCATACGGTAAATATGGAAATTCCTGCCGAACACGCTCAGCTCGGAGGAATGTGCAGAGGTAGTCACATTTTGAACTCAGTATTTGCTCTTAATGGGCAGCGTGTTATCTCTGAACCTTATACAAAATATCTAACAATTAAATTAGATATTGGACCTGCATGTTGAAGGAAATGTTCATTTGCGCGTTTTATTGGATATGACGTTACAACAGTATGGACGTCTTTCATTTGAACTACACAAACACACGAAATTTCATTCATTTTATTTCATCAGCTCACAGACTCCACAATCCACATATATATCAGTCTCATACCTTTGTGACAAGTAACAGAATGCAAATACGTTCCAGCTTTTAGAGCATCATATTTTATTGAAGCAGGGGATGGTGCAAATAAGAAATAAATCAATAAGTGGCCTTTTTTTAACAAAAATGTATATGAAGAGATTTTTAATTTTTCTAATCTGTCGACTCACTGAAGACAAAGTACAGTTAACAGGTCTTTTCAAAAAAAATAAAATCTTAATAAAATCCTTACAACTACAATTAATTGAGCGCCACCAATACGCTGGATTCCTTGGATTCTGAGACTCTAGGCTGAAACTCCTGTAAAGCCAACCGCTCCCTCACCTGGCTGATCAGTAGAACAACAAGCAGTGTGAGCTGCATGCGGCGACTACTGTATAGATTATCAGTCGTGTGTACAGTGTTTAGAAACATAAGTGTGATATTAATGTGACAGCTGACAGTGTCCGATAAGACGAGCCTCTCCCGTATCAAACAATATCTGGCTGCCAGGCTTTTCCTCTACCTGCCTCAAGAAAGATGACGGCTACGGAGCGACGCCATCATCACCGTGGAAGGCAGGATCGCTGTCCGAGGGACATCGCACGTGGAGCTCCCGAGGCTCGAGGAGTCACGCCTTTGATCCCGCGTGTTGCTTTGCGCAGCCTTGTTGTGCCCCCAAACAACGATGACTGCAAGGGGGGGAAACTCACAAGGCTGCGTTACCGTCACTGGAAACGTCAGCACAAACAAATGACATAATCAGATGTTCTGTACAGTCTGATTTTTATTAAAACACTTACAATATATAAAATAGCCACGTTTTCAACAAATAAACGCCTTGTTGATTAATGGATGAATTGAGTCTTTTCTTTCACCACTGCCCGTTTGAAATCAGCACTCTAGATGTATTTGCCTAATAGACAGTCACTCTGGGCCAATATTTGTCCGTACAGCTGTTCTGTGATCTCCTTCCACAAGAAACGTGTCCTGGTCACTTCCTTCCCATGATGAAGCTCGGGGCCTCGGCATCATCCTCTGCCTCTCTTTCCTCTTCTGCCTCGCCCGATTCTTCGCTGCTCTCCGAGCTTTTGCCGCCGTCGTCTCCGCTTTTGTTTTTAGCTTCTAGCTTCGCTTGCTTCGCCAGGCGCTTCTTCTGCTTTAGCTTCTCCCGCTTCTTCCTCCGTTTGGCCGTTCTCTCGTCCGCTGCCTCTTTGTTCTTGTCGATCTTCTCCAGATATTGCTCGTCCTTGTTTTGCTTCTCTGACATCTTGTCCAGAAAGTCCTGCCTCTGGTACTCCCTGCGGCGGAGGTGCCGGTAAACGTGGAACTCCCCACTGCCCGCGCCGGCGCTGGAGCCCATCACGTCGCGGACAAACTCTGGTGGAGCCCGCGGGTTCCATTCTTTCGGTCGGTCCGGAATTGGAGCAAGTTTATCGGGGTTCCGCATCAACCTCTCCAACTTCAGACGCTGCTCCTCAGCAGGAGTTTTGGCGATAATCAAAGGTTGAGCCTCTTTCCCACCAGATTTCCCCCCAGGTTTGTGATTCTTTTGCGTGTGCGCTGCCATCTTTCAAAGCGCTACCGTCGTCTTCCGTTTTATTTGAGTAACCCGGAAGTTTTTGTTTTTCTTCTTCTGTTGTTTCTGCTTCCGTTGCTTCCGGCGATTGGTATCCGATTTTGGCGCTTTCTGCAACCTGCATATCACATATATCTATGTATAGGGCATTTATAAATATGTATTGATTTAAAATGCGATTTTTTTTCTGTGAATATTCAGTTATTAATGTTTACTTTAAACTGACACGAAGGTTTCCCAATAGAAGATCTGATTAGATTTTGTTTTACCTCAGCCGACCAATCATCTTTCAGGTCCCGCCCTCCTTGCGTTTCTGAAGCGTGTAAAGCCACTGGATCCATTTCCGTTTGCTTCGAAGCAAGTTTGTTAGCGCGTTGTTTTAATTCTTCCATTCCATTTCTAACTTACCAAAGAACATGAACAGTCTAATTGGATCAACGGTTCGGTGCCTGCGGTCGGGGGCCGCGTCGTTTCTGTCCAGACGAGCTGACGGACGCGTGTGCACGGTCTCGGCCCGGCTCCTGTGCTCGGCGTCCGACATCCAGAAAGACCTTGGTGAGATGGTGAAGAAGGATAAAGTGGTTGTGTTCATGAAGGGGACGAAGGCACAGCCCATGTGCGGCTTTAGCAACGCTGTGGTCCAGATCCTCCGGATGCACGGGGTGGACGACTACGCTTCGTACAACGTGTTGGACGACCAGGACCTCCGACAAGGTCAGCAAACGGGCATAACCTGATCACAGCATCGTGACAACATGTGTTTACGCCTTAGAATAAGTTTTAACGTTTAGCCGTACGGCTTTATGATCATGTGATGTGATGATAAGGTGCTCCTATTAGCCGTCCCATTCAAACCATCCATATCTAAGAGGGTTTCGTCAGCAGTTCTTTGGCTCGACTGAGGTTCTCCAGTGTTATCAGTGTCCAGCAGCAGGACCAAAGGGTGTGGAACCTTATAGGTCAAACGCTTACGTTTCACCAGCATGCGCACGCGAGACTCTCAAGCTCACCTCAACTGATCACCTTCTCCCCCTTTAAAGCTGTGACAACACATCTTGAGGAACAAGGAAGTGCGGGACCTTTTGATCAGATTCTGTCCGTTGGGGGTAATGACGCAACAGCAGTGTGACGTCAGTACTCAAGGCAGCAGTGTGCTGTTGTCGTGCTGCACAGTGCGGTACTGAAAATAATCCACCGGTCCCCTGAGGTCACAATCAGATCAGGTTAAACCTCATTGTGTTCCTTTTACAACCTGTGTCTGTTGGGGAAAAAATAACAATTATAAGCAGAAGATCCTTAAAACCAAAATTTAAAAACAGTTGGTCCTAACAATGTTTGTTTGCAGCATGCATGGGAGACTTTTCATACCACTTTTAAGTCAATGGACTCGGTCAGCACTGTCAATCACTGTTTTTTGATGTGGATGCTACCATCATTTGTTATAGATGGATTGTTGTAGTTATGGTGGCTGTTATTGCTCATGTTTAATATTTTTACCTGTAGCCTTCTTCTTCTGACACACTAAAAGCCTGCTTGCCGCTTAATGCTCATATACTGAAATATCATAGTGCTCATTCAATTTCTGACTATGACACCATTTAACTTCCCAGGAGTCAAGGTCTTTTCCAACTGGCCCACGATCCCTCAGGTGTACTTCAACGGCGAGTTCGTGGGAGGCTGCGACATTCTGCTGCAGATGCACCAGAACGGCGACCTGGTGGAGGAGCTGAAGAAGCTGGGCATTCGCTCTGCCCTGCTGGACGCAGAGAAGGAGTCCAAGTAGACGACGAGCATGAAACTCAAACAGCCGATTTAAAATGGACCCACTTCTCACCCCCTACTCAGAGGACTGCCCATGTTTTGGTGGCAGCCCTGTATCTTAAGTTATGGATGTTAGGCTTCAACATGCTCCAGAGCTTGGAGTGTGATACAGAGCTGCTGCTGACCTGCTGACACTATTCAGTTTGCACTGACACTGATTGTTTAGTTATTAAATTGTCTTTACTGGGATTTAAAATCACTTTTACCTGCAGTTTAAGTCTACAGCTTTGTTTCTCATCTTGAAAGCTACAGTAACAAATGTTTGATGACTTAGGGGCAGTAGAACCAGCCTTTTGAACAAGCAGCACGTTGAGTTGAGCAAGGGCATTTTAAAGCTACAAACTGACTGTTGTGTCCAGACAGATTGGTAGCTGTGGCGGTCAGAAAACCAACAAACTGATCTAAAAGCTGCCTTAAGACTGTCTAGTATAAAATATAGATGCTTTAATATTTCTACGCACATACACACATATTACGGAGACAGAAAGTTGTGGTCTTTCTTTTGCCCTTCCTGTGTTTTTTCATCTCCAGTTACAACTTTTGTTTAAAGACTTTGCAAAACCTTGAAAAATAATACAATCAAAAAGAGCTTAGCTCAGGACTTCCAGGCTCTCAGTTTGAAAATTAACAGCTAAACATTAACGTCACTGGTAATTTTAGCCTTCTGCTGCCTAAAGGAGATTATCAGTTGCCAACCAATGCTCTAGAGAGTAAAGCTGTCGATCTTGCTCAACCTGCCTATTAAAATCCTCCTCACTGCCCTAAGACTGCAGTAAAAGTAAAAGTGTTTCTTTGTTTGGTTGCAATAACAAACCCTTCACGATGCCAGAAACCTCCTAAATGACTCACTCGCATACGCTGAAACGCAACAAAACTGCCACAAAACCCCTTGTTGTCTGTCACTAAATGAGTAGATGTTTGCTTTTGTTTGGGACGGAAGCGTGAGGGGTGTTTGAGATAAACCTGAATGCTCCTTCTGGTGCACACAGGTGTATAATGGAAGCAATGACCATATAGTACATTGTAAGATATTGTACATTGAAATATTATCAAATGTATTTTGGCTCCATGTAAAACTTATTCCCCTATTAAATATTTTGTGACACAAACCCAGAGTAATGCAGAGTCTAAGCAGAAGGCATTTGGCAATTTTACCATGTGTAGTTGTCCAGATCCAAGACAAATTTGTTAGTTTTTATAGGGATCGTAAAATATATCGCTTGTCTTTGAAGGTTCATGCTCATGGCTGATTCCCATTCAACTTTAAAAACTCCGATCATTTCTTTACCAATGTTTCAATACAAAATATAATTTTACAAAAAAATGAACATGTTTACAGTAAACACAATAAATGTTACATTGTTATATATGTAACATGGGGACAGTCCATAGTCCAACACTTAAATACTAAAAAAAGGCAAAGTTCAAAGTTTCTGCAGGAAGCGGAGCACCAGGTCCCTCAGTGTGGTGCGCAGCGGCTCATTGTTGTCACAGACGATGTGTGTGCCGTCCTCTTCGAGCTGAATCAGCGTGTCCTCTGCCTGCAAGTGCAAAATGTGCCCATCTGCCGTCTCCTCCACTTTTACCTCCGTGATTCCATGCTGCAAGCAAAGAGATCAACAACTGGCATTCTCACATATACAGAAGAGTGAAGGTCTCCATGAAAATAATACACGGTAATCTATGTAGATTCCACACCTTTTGTAACGTGGTCAGGAAAGCTTCCAGGGGCACAGCTCCGCTCAGCAGAGGTTTGGGGGCCGGTGTCACTGGAGGCTCCTCCATCACACGCTTCCTCTTCTTGCTAGGAGGAACTGGAGGGGGCTTAGGGATCGACTGACAATGCAGGAGGTAAAAAAGAAAAAAATGTCAGTAGAAGGAAGTGAGATCATACAACTTGAACCATTAAAACAGGCATTTTCCTGACGCACCTGTAGTGTGTGCTTGTTGTCCTTAGAGTGAAGAACTGCAGACACGGTTGCAACAGAGATGCCGGGTTTGATCTCAGATGGCACCAGGGAGTTTGCCAGCTAGGAACAGAACAATCAGACATGAAACTGGCCACCTGCTTTCTGACAAGTCTGGAGATTTCAGCAACACTTTTCAATTTTACATCTAATTTAAGCTTTTCATGCACCATATGTAGAACACAAGGGAATCTGGAAAGTCACTCACCATCTGTTTGTAGTCATGTTAATTTTATCAGGCTCTAATACAGTGTGGTGTTTTAATTGATGAGAAAAGAGGGAAAAAAGCTGCGACTACGAGACCCACCTCAGGCAGTATGTAGACGCGTTCATAGCGGCGTCTGAAGGGCAGGTTGAGAACAGAGCAGCGTCTGTAGGGCATTGGAGGCGGCTGCAGCTCCAGCATCAGGTCAGAGCGGTGGGACTGAGTTGCTGGAGGCTGAGTGTAATGCTCTGGACACACCACATGAAGAGGCTGCAAGGAGACAGGGATCACCTCTAGTAGGTTACACTAATGAATCTCAACCCTAAAGTGGAAAAGAGAAAACCCACAGCACATTCCTACATATTCACCACCAGCACACCTGGACTTCCTTGAGCAGTTTTGATACTTGGTGGAAGTTGAGTCGTGTATCAATGGGGCAGTAGACACACTTCATAGCCAGCGGCTGGTAAGGAGCCAGAGCGTCCAGGTAGGAGAAGTCTGGTTCTGTACGTACAAAAGAAAAGCAATGAGAGCTTGTAGATGCTTCCTCATTCATGTGTAGGTAATGAAAGAGCAAGGACTGTAAGGCAGTTAGAGTTACCAGTGAAGATGATGGTGTTGAGGCTGGATTTTCCCCACAGCTCCATGAAATGGACCACGTCACCAAAGCGTAGAGACGGGTGACCAGTGAAAACCACACAGGGCTGACGGAACTCGCTGCTGAAGTCTCCGTGAATACTGGGGTAGTGCTTCAGCTTGTTGGTTTGGATCAGCTAAAGAATAACAACAAACAACCGTTACTATTCTACTAGCACCACTACTACTATTCTACTGACTCACTATTCTGAAGTCAGACAACTTTTTTCCATCACTAGTGCTCATCTACCGGCACAAACTAACCTCTGCGTGGGGAAAAGGAGGCTCTGGAAGATACACCTTTGATTGCTTGTTGTGACACAGCCTGAAATTATACCAGATACAGCCAATATCAACGTTATAATTGAACACATTACTCATTTTTAGTTCATCATGGTCCAGATTCTTAGAAAGGGTTTGGGAAGGGTCCCCTCACCATTCAGCAAAGATCTGAGAGAACTCCAGCGAGCTATTGGCGACCGGTGAGATGAAGTAGAAAGGCGTAGTCCCCAGGTTGGCGCTGTCAATAAACTGGTACAGGCACTCCAGCAGGTCATATATAACTCCTGAGGAGTAGCACGGCACCAGCACATTTCCTCCCGCACGAATTGTCATGGCTACAGGCACAGACATGGCAGATAGAGAGTAAAGATTACAGTTAATTAATGATTGAGGTTTTTTTTTTAAAGGGGGGAAAATTCAACTATTTTATCAAAGTTTGAAGTCCAACGTTCATCCAAAACTACCAAGATTACTGCAGAATTCTCCCAGCATGCCATCTGGATTGGCGGTGGGCATCTGGGTGAGACCGGTCAAAATCAGGACGTCACTGTTCTTTAAGGAGCTCTGATCCATCGGCTGGATGAAAAAGAGAAGATTTGGTCAGTCCTCAACTTACACAGACAAATATGCCTTAGAAAACATAGGCATCTGATGATTGTTGTACTGTGGCACATCATTCGACCCTCTTGCTAATGTGTGTGCCGTGAACCCCATCTATCAAATTCTGTGGCCTTAAATATTATACAATTCTTAAACTCTTATGTCTCTTAAGTCTGTCTATAAACTCTATATGAATGTTTATGCATGCACATGCGCTTTTCTAGTTCCTTCTCTGCAAAACATCTCTGGTCCCCGGAGTTGAACATGTTGAGCTCCTTAAAAGAGGCAGCGTGAAGGAGAGCTGGAAGGTGCTGGTAGCTGAGCTCCAGCACAAGCCACCTACACAAACAGTTGTTGATTTTCCTTTCCAGAGCTTCCAAGGTAAACAGAGTTTGAGTAAATAATCAGAGGACAGTATGTACCTTCTGACCTACTAAGAATTAGCTCATAATAATAAACGTAAATAGAGTTCACCAACTGCTAACAAGTGTAAATAAAAAGGAAAAAGCTTAATGATTGTGGTATAGTGTAAAGGTTTGAAGCCCATTTAATGATCTCTTCTGGAAATACTTATATATAACTTCATCTGTTGCTGTTGACCAACCTGTGGATGAGTCGTGAGGAGAGAAGAACCTGACACATAAGAAACTTTCTCATGATGAGACTGGATGATCCAGTTTGAGCTTCCCAGCGAGTACCCAGAACTCAACGGGGAGACCTGCACGGCTCCAAACAACTCCTGGAAAAACACAAGCTGTTAGTATGAGAACCGAAGGAAATAAACTCTCTTTACTTTACATTATCTGTGTAAGATACATCTATATTTTCCATTGTAAGTAACAGATATTTTTGCCAAATTTGTTAAATCTTGCAGTTTTAGTTTATACTGATCTATGTTACTAAAACAGACAATCTGTTTTTCTATTTAGTAACAACACTAGTCTAAAAACAAACTAACAAATAACTGGCCTGCAAAAAACCCTCTAGATGCGAAACGCTGGTTCCATCATAGGGGTGTTTGTTGTTGTATATGTAACCCCTACAAAGCAGTACGTAATGTGGTATACATTACGTACTGGCGGACACAAAGACCTATATTTTATCTATCTATAAGTATTATTGGTGTTGTTCTTACCACTTTCTGTGAATAACCCACAAGCTGTACTTTGCTAAGAGCAGAGTTGACCTCCTGCATGCTGTAGCATCTCTTCCATATCCACACATCCACTGCATCCTTCAGTGGGCCTGGCAGAATCCTAAAAAGGAATCAGATTGGTTAAATGATACTGTGTTTTGTTTGTATTGTGGATTGCCTGCACTTAAAATGTAAAACAAATACAACTATGATTGTAGACAGCATCCCCTCATTCTCCAGCAACCCTTAACAGAAAGGAAGAAAGGAAAGAAATTGAATACCTTTGTATTTCCTTGTTCTTCCAGCAGGTGGCAGACTGGGCTTTAGGAACTCTCTCCATAAAGTTCACCAGTTCCTCCATCAATAGTCTGGTAAAAACAGTAAGAAACAGCACAGCTTGAATAAATGAAGCCACAGTTAATAGTACATATACACTAAATAAAACAGTCTCTTCTGTATATGTATGCTTCCTTGCCTGCCAATCTGTAGGGTGGGTTCTGTGGCGTACACTGTCCCTGTGAAGCCTGTGTGCTCAGTGATGTAGGGCAGGGCCATCATACAGTGGTAGTTGGAGATTAGGATGACATCGATCGTAGACAGATCCAGCAGTTCTCTCTGTGGGTGATATAAATGGGAAGGAAAATTAGATTCAGACTAAATATGTATGACCACTTGAAATGTAGCAGATAACAACTGAATTGACAACTGTGGAACAGAAGAGAGATGGACCAAGCATAGTGAGAAAACCTTGAACTATGTAAGTGCTCACAATAAACAACTTTGCATAACTGGTTTGCTCGATAACAGCTCATATCCAAATTCATGTAACAAATGGAAAAGCTTTCCATGAGTGGTGGTTGTCTCCAGCAATTGTTTCAAAGTTGATGATTCTTGTTTTCTCAGTAGTATTGTAGTCTAGGTGCTGGGTTTCTTACCTCTGGAACACAGAACTCTGGCTGTGAGTCCACAAACACTCTTCCTGCACATTCTTTCAGCTCCTGGAATAAATGTAAAGATTTACAGGCCTGCGTCACAGAACAAATAAAATAATACACATGGACTTTGCAAGCAGCTGTTAAACACAGAGTGGCTCAGGTGGCTGAATCAAGTACACTGAGAACAGCTTCTTGTACCTTCTCCAGGTTTACTGTTCCATCTTTTGAAATCCAACCAGGTAGCTTGGAGAGTCTTGCACTTAAAAGGGTCAAAAAGAAATGATTCAGAACTCACTCACTTTCTTGACTTCATCTGCTTTGTAGGGGTTACATATACACCAACAAACACTCACTTTACAATCAACTTAACAAATCTAGCAGTTAATAAAAGCGTAAATGAATGAATGTGTGAATGAAGACACTGCCACTGATCCCTAATGGACACTCACCTGTGCACGAGAGGAAGAGGCAGGAAGTTGAGGACAGACGTGGTGTCCAGACCACAGTCCAGCATGATAGTGGTGGATTTGAACTTGAGGACATTGCAAGGCAACGTGGGATGACCAGACAGACAGTACTGTGACGGAAAACCAGAGAAACACACGTGAAGGAAAAACACATGACTTTGCTGAATACGCTAAGTCATCACTGTTAACCACTGGTAGTAGACACAAAACATGCTGTGCACAGAAGTGATCCCGCAGTGCCTGTACACAAACGTCTCATTATACGATTGGAATATATTAAGAGACTTAATAGTTTCATCCAGACCTGTATATTAACAAAGATAATACAGCTAGCTAAATTACGGGCTGCCTTTAGCGAGCTACTAACAGGCTATTATAACCATCTTAAGCAACTCTGCTACTTAAGCACCGATCGTGCTCTTCATTGTTGCACAGTTCACTCACCAACTTCATTTTTATTCTATTTATTTGAAGCTTCGGACAGTAGGCTTTGCTAACGCCGCATCCTCTCACTCTGTTACTCCCGCGTCGCTTTGTTTTTCTGTCGTTCGTCCTCTGCTGCCCCCTAACGAGTGGGAGCATAACTTCATGTAAATGAAACTAACATGGGACACATAATCCAAATATTTGTCAAACAATTATTCCATTTACAACTCATCATAAGAGATCAAATAGTAACTAAATCACGAATAAAATCGTCGGTAATTGTCAACTGACGCACGTGCGCACAGGACTGTGTCGACCAAGAATCCTATATAGATCAGTTTACACAATTTTACAAGGCACGCGTGGCGGAGGACTATATTTGTACTTAAAATTAGCATTTTTAAAACTTTTAAGCGAAGCAGTCAGAAGCGATGCCAAGTTTTGCTAGGCTACGTTCCGCCCACCACTCCGGTTGAGCCCCCTCCCATGCTAGCTGTGACTAGCTAACGCTAACGTCAGTGACCTGTCAAACCCCTCCCAAGAGACGGGTGCGTTTATGGCCACAAGTGAAATTAGTTTGAAATGTTGCATAACTGATGTAGCAACATTGGCAGCCAACGCACTGCTGTGTCTCCGGTAGGCCTTGTTGTTTTTCGTGAGGTTAAAGTACGTTATAATGGGAATTCTCTTTCTAGCGGCTAACGTTAACCAGGCGATACTTCGGATACTCACAGTTTGAGTTAGCTCGTTTTGAAACTACTGAGGTCGATGTTCTCTCGTGGAGGATTTGTACAGGTGTTAGCCAGGAAGCATTACGGCCGGGGCAAAGCCAGGTACGGGTTAAAATGATACGTGTCGGTGATCAGTGGCAGAAAACGGCTGTGAGGTTACAGTGTGTGAGGTGTCAGTCCCGTCACAGACCGATGTCCATGTGGGAAAGTAACGTGCGGCTAATTCCAGCTGAGTCATGCTCTCCGCCTGGATCTGTGTCCACATTGTCACTTATTCATCCAACAAGACGTAAAGGCACCGAGTAGTGGAGATACGCGCGTGCTGTGGTTTCTGTGGACAGGTCACGTTTTAGTAATGACTGTCATCCTTGTTACTTCACATCCATCATTTCCTGCCCAGGCCAGTATTTATTCAGATGTGTGTGTGTGTGTTTGTTTGTGTGTGTTTGTGTATCAACAGACCAGAGGAGGTACACGCTGGGTTTCTTGGCCATGGGGAACCGCTGTAGTAATCATCTTGGGATCCCTCCCCCGAAGGGCCCCAGTGCTGTGGGATGCACTGACTTCATGATGGACCACACTGCACAGGTATGAGGGGAAGGCAGCTGGTTATGATGACGTAGTCTCTGCTGATCACCTTGATCAGGTGCGTCCGTTAGCTGCTGATTGACTGAACACACCTGGTCAAGGTGCTCAGTGTCAACCGGGTCAGGGAACGTTGGAAAACAAGCAGGACGGTGGTTCTCGAGGACCAGGGTTGAACACCCCTGACCTAGTCTGTGTATAAAAAAAAAGATTGTAACATTTGATAGTATATAACGTTTATATAAAGTCATACTTATATGTGTACTTAGATAGTCTTTAAATATTGTCTCTAACATTTGAAAGCCGTGTTACAAAGGATCTAAAAGCACAGTGCTCATCACATCTCAGGCAGCATCAGTGAACTTCCATTTCCATCTCACCAACAGGGCAGCTTCTTCCGGCTCTACTATCCATGCCAGGAGACGGAAAAAGCTGAAAAGCCAGACTGGGTTCCAAGCAGGGAGTACTTTAATGGTCTGGCAGACTTCATGAAAATCAACAGGTCTCTCAGTGAACGGATATTCAACCACCTCTTTGGTAACTACATTTATATGATTAAAATGCCAAAAGCTTCAGTGTTTATGACAATGTAAAATACACTGTTATGTTTTGAATTGTGCCATGAGGCTCTAGACTTGTGACTCTGCTTAAAACCACACCATGGTTTCCCTTCGTGTTTGTTTTTGTGACAATCAGCTGATTTTGCATGCGTATTTCTTCAACTTTTCAACCTAGCAGCAATAATGTGAGTTTGACAACAACAAAAGAGGAAGGGTTGATAAATGACCTGTAAAAAGGTATTATCACGCTGTAAAAGGGAAATCGGCAAAGAAAATACCTACAACTCAACAGCAGGGATTATCACTAATAAAGTCTACATGCTGTCATTATCATTTCTTGATTTCAGGGTCCTTTAAGATTCCAGCCTACTTGGATGCTCCATTCAAATCAAATGGCAAATGCCCTGTTGTGATCTTCTCTCATGGCCTGGGAGCATTTAGGTAGGTACCTGGAGTGCATTTTTGACATGTTGTTTAGTGATGAATAATGGGACACTACCTAACTTCATCCCCTCTTTGACACCTTGGTATTTTTAGGACATTGTATTCAGCTATATGTGCAGAACTGGCCTCTCATGGTTTCATCGTGGCATCCGTGGAACACAGGTGATTGCACAAAATATGCTTTCTTGCAAATAACACAGCTGGACATTTATGTAAACAGATGCATTGTCGTGTCTCTCTAGACAATTCTAAAAAATCTGTTGGAGTTTGAGCTATATTCAAGCTCCTATACATGTATGTGGCTACAACATGCACATTGCATAACTGTAACTATTACTACATGTCAGTGGGAGGAAATTCTAGTTGGGTTAACCAAGCAAAAAATAACAGGGGGTAGTCTGTCCTGCAAGCCACTGTCTGTTTATCAAGTGCAAAGGGTGTCCAGACAATAGTACGAACCAGGTCATCACATTTCTTTTCATTATAGAGACAAGGGGATCATATGGAGATGGACATAATGGCCACAGTTAGTGTGCCACTCATGTCGATTGCAGAGGTATTTTCACAGACTGTTAGCAGGCAGCTGAAGCCACACAGAGCGTGTGTGTCAGTGTGTGTGCTGGAGCGTGGCTGAGATCATACAGCGGTCAGTCCAGCTAAACTAGAGCACCCGTAAATAGTTCTTTTTTTTGTCAGCAACATTGATCCACTGCAAAAAGGAAGCAAAATAGAAAACTTATATTTTAGATTTTTGTATTAAATATCTTGTTTTTCGCTTTTTTCTTTTTGCAGAGATCAGTCATCATCAGCCACATATTATTTTCGTGAGAAGAGTGATTCTGAAAAGGCGAGTAAGAAGGTACCTAAAACACGTGCCTCAGTCCAAGACAACCTAGCACAGGTTTGGATGTACTACAGAGCTCTGCAGCATGGAGAGAGTGAGTTCCCCCTCAGGAATAAACAGGTAAGAGTGTCCACACACAGGTCAAACCACATCCTGGCCTTTTCTCAAATGTTGTGATGATTAATATTCCTAGCGCATTTTTTTTTTTGTCTCTTTCAGGTGAAACAGAGGGCAGATGAATGCATCCTGGCTCTGGACAAACTTACTAAAATCAACTCAGGGACACCAGTGCAGAATGTTTTACGAACTCAATTTGACTGGACAACACTGGAGGTAGCCTTATCGTAAGCTTCAGTTAATCTCAAAGTGGGGAGTATCAGCAGTACAGCAGGACAGTGTTTTGTAAAAGATAAGACTTTTATGCACATGGAGTAAACTGATGGCCCCTTTCAATGGTCACTCTTATAACTAATGTAATGATACATAAAAACATACTAAAACCGATGGAAATCACACTTTTTTTGAATTGTGGTAATTTGTGGTATAGCCAAATACTGCTATCAAGCAGTTTTCTGTAACTCTGAGTTCAGCTCTTTCCACAGATGGACAGTAGGATTTATATCAGGGCTCACATGAGAACGAGTTTTGTTGTTGGTCATTATCCTGTTGCAAGACTTCCGATCAAGCCTTCTAACACTGGGCAGTACATTTTGTCCATACCGTTTTAATACTTGCCAAAGTGCAGCCGAATTTTAAATACTTCCTGGAGAATGTGACTGGTGCATAAAGTTGGATCAGCTGCTGCTGGGGGGCAAGTACGTATGCAAGTACATGTTAATGCTCCATTTTTCACATCTCCTGGCCAACAGAACTCCATGGACCTGTGTAGGATAGCAGTAATGGGACATTCCTTTGGCGGAGCAACAGCGATTGAAGCACTATGCAAGGAAGTTAGGTTCAAGTATGTCTGATACACATTTAGGGGTGTCATAAGTTATTATACATATTAATCTTTTGATTCTATAGAGAAGCATCAGTTTTGTAAAAATAAGGTAGTAAAAATTTAAATTCTAGCATGGAAAAATGTCTACTTTATCATAGATCCCCTGAAGAAGCTGCAGCTGTTTGCAGCAACTAACAACCTTCTATGGAAACTCTTAACCCTCTCAAATCAGATGTGGTGTAGCACTGGATGCCTGGATGTTTCCTTTAGATGACGAGATCTTTCCTCGAGTGAAGCAACCGATCTTCTTCATCAACTCTGAAAAGTTCCAGTGGGCAGGAAACATCAGCCGCATGAGGAAGTTGGACTCGGCCGTCATACAGAGGAAAATGATCACAATCAGGTACATTAAGCAGCTTTGAAGTAGCCTTTAGACAGAATTTAGACCATATAAAATCTATTCCTTCTGTTTTCTTTCAGAGGTACAGTACACCAGAGTTTCCCAGACTTCACCTTCCTGACAGGCAACTGGATTGGGAAGCTTATGAAGCTAAAGGGAGAGATCAACCCAGAGCTGGCCATAGACCTCTCCAACAAAGCAACGCTAGCCTTCCTGCAGCGCCATCTTGGTCAGATTTAAAGCTCTGTTATGTCACATAGGTACAATATTAGAAATTATAAACAATTTTGCTTAAATTCCCAATGTTGGATTTTGCAGGTCTCGAAAAGAACTTTAATCAGTGGGACCCTCTGATTGATGGAGAGGATGATAACCTTATTCCAGGAACCAACGTGATCATGCTTCAGTCTGCCATCTGAACGGACACACTGCCTATGTAGGAAAAAACCTGAAACTACCCAGTGATCGCACAACACAGAAGAATCACTGGCACATCAGGCCAGACCTACTTCCCATATTTGAATTTAGATGGAGTTAATATAAGGTTTTGGGGAGGTTACGACAGAGACAGCTCATTTCTACCTCTAACAGCAGCTCAACACGTTTCACTATTAGTGAAACTTTCAATTACAATACAGTTTCTTGAAGAAACTTTTATCTTGTTTAAAATATATTCAAAAGGCAAATTAAAAAGAAATCTACCAATTATTGTATGTCTCTTTAAAAAAAACTTTCCAAAAGAGACAAGTCCTCTTGATTGCAGTGATCATACAGTAATAATGACCTAAAATAGAATCCTAACCAACCAGTGGGCCATAGAGGACTTAATTACAGATTGACTCTAGCAATATGCCTCAATTCTGTAAGAAACAACACTAAAGGGTTGCATTAAGATGCCATGTTATTATAGTAATGTTCATCCTGGTTCAATGACATGTAACAACCTTCAACTTTTATACAGTAAGTGTCTATGATTTGTACACAACTGAAATGCAATAAATCTGGTTTATACATGTTTATGTCTAAATCCACTTAGCATAAATCCACATTTGTTCTGTGCAAAAACGTATAATCCAAACAAGACCATATGAATTCATCTGCAAAAATTACACTCCTCACCATAGGTGTAGTAATATTTATTGTACCAACATAAAGCTATAATTTTTATCCTTGAAAACTGTAATAGTTCACCTGACGGCTGTTTCAATTGGTCTTATCTTCAACAATCTTCTCTGTCTTGTACTAAGACACATTTATCCAGCTAGTTAATTAAAAAAGTGCAAACCAACAAAAGACCTTAAATGAAAGCAGGTAAACTAAAATCAAGACCAAAAACAAACAGATAGACCTGAACTCAAGGATGTTCTAATGTGAACATATGAATTTGCATTTTCAGAACTATCACACACCTTAAATCAATACAATTAAATCTTCTCCTCTGGCTGCTGCAGAACATCAACAAAACCACTTCTCCACTATTCTGACAGCTGGGTCTCTAGAGAACAAAAGAAAAAACAATTTCATGCCATTCCTATTTGTTGATATTAAAAATATTTGAAAGTGTTAATAAATTATGATAAAACTGTTTAGCTTTTCTAAATACAAATAAGGAGCTACTTATGCCAATTTAACAACATGTGATAAATATAACAGCATGAATCACCATATCTGTCAGCAGGAAACATTTCTTCTGGAAGTACACTAGTGTCAAACTCCTGGAGAACCAGAAGCACATGTGAAATATACCTAATGTAGAATACATATACATAATGTGAAATGCTGAACAGAGTACAGCATTACAGTTTTACTCTACCTACTGTATTTCCCTTTCAGAGTAATATATTGTACTGTAAATGTGGAGTACCTTGACAACTGGCACGTAAAATTTCCAGGCACATGATATTTATGACAAAAACTAATTTTAGTACAGAACCCACTCTTTACGCCTGGGTCTAGAATAGTTACTGCACCTTTTGGGCTGGTGTGAGTACTGCTGGGTCACTCATTTGTTTGAGCTGCTTCTTGTTGGTCTAAAGAACAAAGACACATCAGTGTTGCAAGCCAACGGAAATAGAGACATTGTGTTTTCTGTCAAACACATGGGAAGATTAACAAAACAGCTCACTGGAAATAAATTAAGGCACTGCTCAAAGCTCTACTGTACCTTTGCAGTCTGTCAGAGAGATCTTTTTCACAAGCAAGGCCAGGGTACTCTAAACAGCAATGGACAAAACATTAACTTGCCAGTGTGGTTAGGGAACTTTGTTTTAGAATTTTGTTTACTCATCTCTTACCATATCTGAACCATTATTTGTGTAGGTTTCATACTCCATGTCAGATGACAGAGCTATAAATACATGAACAGGTGTGAAAACACAACAAAGAGAGCGCAATGTGGAAACAATTTGGATGAAATCAACCAAGACAGCAGCTACAAACCAAACAGTTTCTCTTCGCCAGGGGCCAGGGCCCCCTTTTTTTCATAGCCCGGAGGCGGAGACAGTGCCGGGGCCCCCTCTTCTTTGAGGCCGGGAGCTGGGGCCGCCTCTTCATCTAGGGCTGGAGGCGGAGGCAGTGCCGGGGCCCCCTCTTGATCAAGGGCCGGAGCCGGGGCCCCCTCTTGGTCAAGGGCCCGAGCCGGGGCCCCCTCTTGGTCAAGGGCCCGAGCCGGGGCCCTCTCTTGGTCAAGGGCCCGAGCCGGGGCCCCCTCTTGGTCAAGGGCCCGAGCCGGAGGCAGTGCCGGGGCCCCCTCTTCTTCAAGGGCCAGAGGCGGAGGCAGGGCGGGGGCCTCCTCTTGGTCAAGGGCCAGAGCCTCCTCTTGGTCAAGGGCCAGAGCCTCCTCTTGGTCAAGGGCCAGAGCCCCCTCTTGGTCAAGGGCCCGAGCCGGGGCCTCCTCTTGGTCAAGGGCCCGAGCCGGAGGCAGTGCCGGGGCCCCCTCTTCTTCAAGGGCCAGAGGCGGAGGCAGGGCGGGGACCTCCTCTTGGTCAAGGGCCAGAGCCTCCTCTTGGTCAAGGGCCAGAGCCTCCTCTTGGTCAAGGGCCAGAGCCGGGGTCCCCTTTTCTTCAAGGGCCGGAGCTGGAGACGATGCCAGGGCCGGGGCATTGTTTCCTTCAAGGGCCGGAGCCTCGTTCCCGTCAAGGGTCAGAGCCGGGGCCTCCTCTTCGTCAAGGGCCAGAGTCGTAGGCAGTGCCAGAGCCTCTTCCTCGTCATGGGCCAGAACTGGGGTCCCCTCTTCGTCAAGGGCCAGAGCTGGGGTCCCCTCTTCGTCAAGGGCCAGAGCCGGGACCTCCTTTTCTTCAAGGGCCGGAGCCGGGACCTCCTTTTCTTCAAGGGCCGGAGCTGGAGGCAATGCCAGGGCCGGAGCCGGGACCTCCTTTTCTTCAAGGGCCGGAGCTGGAGGCAATGCCAGGGCCGGAGCCGGGACCTCCTTTTCTTCAAGGACCGGAGCTGGAGGCAATGCCAGGGCCGGAGCCGGGGCCTCCTCTTCGTCAATGGCCCGAGCCGGGGCCTCTTCTTCGTCAAGGGCCCGAGCCGGGGCCTCTTCTTCGTCAAGGGCCCGAGCCGGGGCCTCCTCTTCGTCAAGGGCCCGAGCCGGGGCCTCTTCTTCGTCAAGGGCCCGAGCCGGGGCCTCCTCTTCGTCAAGGGCCCGAGCCGGGGCCTCCTCTTCGTCAAGGGCCCGAGCCGGAGGCAGTGCCGGGGCCCCCTCTTCTTCAAGGGCCAGAGGCGGAGGCAGGGCGGGGACCTCCTCTTGGTCAAGGGCCAGAGCCTCCTCTTGGTCAAGGGCCAGAGCCTCCTCTTGGTCAAGGGCCAGAGCCGGGGTCCCCTTTTCTTCAAGGGCCGGAGCTGGAGACGATGCCAGGGCCGGGGCATTGTTTCCTTCAAGGGCCGGAGCCTCGTTCCCTTCAAGGGTCAGAGCCGGGGCCTCCTCTTCGTCAAGGGCCAGAGTCGTAGGCAGTGCCAGAGCCTCTTCCTCGTCATGGGCCAGAACTGGGGTCCCCTCTTCGTCAAGGGCCAGAGCTGGGGTCCCCTCTTCGTCAAGGGCCGGAGCCGGGACCTCCTTTTCTTCAAGGGCCGGAGCCGGGACCTCCTTTTCTTCAAGGGCCGGAGCTGGAGGCAATGCCAGGGCCGGAGCCGGGACCTCCTTTTCTTCAAGGGCCAGAGCTGGAGGCAATGCCAGGGCCGGAGCCGGGGCCTCCTCTTCGTTAAGGGCCGGAGCCGGGGCCTCCTCTTCGTCAAGGGCCGGAGCCGGGGCCTCCTCTTCGTCAAGGGCCGGAGCCGGGGCCTCCTCTTCGTCAAGGGCCGGAGCCGGGGCCTCCTCTTCGTCAAGGGCCGGAGCCGGGGCCTCCTCTTCTTCAAGGGCCGGAGCCGGGGCCTCCTCTCTTGAGTTACTCTCAACTACTAAACAATCCACTTTCTTGAAAACTGACCAAGGCTCTGTTCTACTCCATTCATGTGGATTAAGAATCTAGAATAAGATAAAATAACCCTGATAATTCACATACAGTATAAAACAAATGCAAAAATTAAATGGTTTCTCAATATTGTCCATGTTACTGTACCCTGAATCATATACATAATAATAAACTGTTGTTACAGGGTTTTAGTTGAGAATACTCAAACTGCTTAAAAAATGACTAAAAATCAAACAGTGTAACCTTGTTAGTCTTCATGTCGTCCTGCAACGAAAGCTCTTCAAAGTCCGGCTGAGAGGGCGATTCTGTGAACATACAAAAGGAGCTACTAATGTGTTGTAACTAGTGGTCCAACAGCTCAAAATCTATTTTTTATTTTTAACTTTAACTTTGTAATTATATCGGGAGTATTAGTGATTATTAGAAAAACTACCCACCAAGTGTTTTGCTCAGGACCTATAGGGATAAAATATTTACATGTTGATTACTTATCAGAAACATCAATTTAGAAAAAAAACAATTATAAAAATGTTATAAAGCAAATGACATTCTATAAATGGATCTAAGAGTCAATCAACACTCAGGCGCCCATAATAAAACAAGATCTTCTTCACCTCCTCTACATCTTTGGAACTCATTTTGGTTTCCTTATTGAGATCAGGGCTTTTCCTGCGACACACCTTTAGAGGAAGGCAATATTGCATTAGATTTGTAGAACTGTTCAGGTTAGTCCACAGGGTAGGTTTATTTAAAAATAAATGGTGCAAGCAAGCAAATAAATCTCAGTCTTACCATTTTCACTGCTCCCACATTGGTAACAAAAGTCTCCCTTGAAACCATCTCACCATCATCCTGCTTAGGAACTGAATACAGACATGCAAAAGGTAACAAAGCTACAATTAAACAGTTTGAGTTCAAACACGACAAACCAAGATCAGCAAGATAAAATTATAAACATTACACTGAATTGTGTGCAAAGGTAAATGTTTCTAAGTTTAATATTTTCTAAACCGCGGTAAAGCCATTATTTTATTAGCTTTTTTTGTTTGTTACAAGACTAACATTAAAACAACAAAAAACATTGTATTTTGGCCTTTTTTGTCTTTAGTATTCATTGTTGCTTACCAGAAAAGGGCACGTCATCAATGCAGCTTCTTGGGTTTTCAGCATCTACTTCTGCCAGTTTTGTGGTTTTAACCACTGATATATCTGTGGCTTCTTTAAGTTCCTCATCCAGAGAAAAGGGGAAATCATCTGGGCCAGTACAGTCCATCACAGATGTACCCAGCTGTTCAGAGTCCTTTTCAGATTCACACACGTTCTTGTCACAGTTGGTAAAAACCCAGTGATCGTCTTTTTCATTGAATGGAGTAGGCACTGTTTCTTCAGTGCCACCATGTGGTAATAAAGCCTCCTTAGATTTGAACGGATCCAAATTTAGAAGGTCATTGGTTTTCAATCTGCTTGTTAGCTTAACTTCATTTGTTTTGGGGGGCTCATTAGGCTCAGAGGACTGCTCCTTATCATTGACTTGAACTTCAGCCGAGTCACATTTCAGTGATGGCTCATATAAAGGAGTTGATTTTATTTCACCAGGTTTTTCATCTGTTGTGGGGCTCCTCCACCAGACTTTCATTATCTCATTTATTGACTGGTGATCACTTTCAATCAGGCCAAAGCATTTCAGATTTTTTCCATTTCTTTCCACTCTGGTGATAGTCAGCTGCAACAACTTGTCAGCTGTGACTGTGGACAACTCCTCGACTGCACAGCTATCCCAAGATCCACATGAAGAGTCAAAACCTTCCAGCTCACAAACAAACGCCTGTGGAGGAACTTTTAGCAGGTCACGGGGTATTTCCCTCAGATCTGCAATGTTCACTTGAGCCACATTTCCATAATCCACAAACAGAACATGCAGGTCATCACCATCTTTGTCAATGACCTCTGCACGATACCAAAATTTATCACCTGAAAACAGGGCAATGCACGGGCTGCCAGGGGACAGAGACCCTGGGTTAAGAGAATTATGATCAGCCACAACTTCTGAGACTCTTGATGTGATTTCATCAAGGTCTTTTGTTTCAGCACTCTGACACCAAATGGTCTGAGCATCATTTATAGCTGCAACATAGATCTCCAATTGCTGTCCCTCTAAAAGCTCTTGCTGTTCATAATGTGGAGAGTCAGGGTGTGTGTGGAGGTTTTCCTCAGGGTTTTCCTCAACATGTTCAACTATTACTGAGGAGACTTCAGAACTATTGGTTCCAGTGCTCACTTCACAGGTGACATTAACTCCATTGTCTCCGAGACTGACTTCCCACAGAGACCCAGAAGGCCTGATAAACAGACACCTGAGAACCTTTTCTCCATTACCTCCAACAGCCTCTTTAAAGACAGACACCACTTCTGGAGAACACACTTTGTCTGTGTGATAATCTACAGCACTGCTCAGCATGCAGTGTGTGCTGTACACGGGAAACTGCAGGAAATACTTATCGAGCGCTGCTATTTTGGAAATAGGCGTCATTGATGCGTTACCAAAGTCGAGAAATTCAACAAGGGCCATTGCGTCAGCATGAACCTCTCTTACAACTGCTCGGTACCATGAGGAGTCTTCTTCAAACTCTGCTTGAACAAGGTCACCTGGATTCAAATCTTTGACAACATTGGTTTTCAGGAAGGATTTGGGATCATTGAGCTTTTCAACAACTGAGAAAATTTCATCCTCATCTCTGACAAGTTGAACGAAAAAACTCAGCGGATTGTTGCAGTGAGAGACGTAAACATCTGCTTCCATACCAGACGTGACAGAATTTAGGGGCAGGTCTTCAACTTTAGGGCATTTTTCTTTCTGAAATCCCATGCCAGGTGAAGTAGACTTGTGCAGTTGTTTAATGTCTGTGGAAAGATTAGTATTAGGTTCAACCTGGGCATCTGCTGGCTCAAAACCATTTCCCATTACACTCTGTACATGCTCACATAACTGTCTTTGGTGAGGAGGTCTGTAGAGTTCTTGTGAAGCGGCTTCAGCTTTCCGGCGAGAAGACTTTGATGCAGATTGTAGACCCACTTCAGCAGGCTTGGGGTCTTCTCTCATTTTATGTGCTGGCTTCAGGGCAGAAACCCTACTTACAGTTTGTGTGTGATCCTTCATTTCGTTAGCTTGTTTTGGTGCAGCTTTTGGAATTAGTTCATTATTAGCAGGCTCCTGTACTTTCCCGCCATGGCAAACAGCCTGTTCTCTGTCCATCTCAATGTGAAACATCTTCTTGATCTTGGAGTTAATCTGAGTGTGTCTGTGATACAGC
The DNA here is from genome assembly GCF_900634795.4 of Betta splendens. Classification (NCBI taxonomy): domain Eukaryota; kingdom Metazoa; phylum Chordata; class Actinopteri; order Anabantiformes; family Osphronemidae; genus Betta; species Betta splendens. Next base: position 4,287,484 of record NC_040901.2, on the reverse strand, counting down.
TCAACAAGTAGTTTCCCATCAGGTTCTCGAGCTACTATCAAAGCTCGGAATTTACAGTCTGTTGCACTTTTCTCAAACCAGGTGTTTGCCTCACTGGGAATACTGGCAGGGACATCGGACAGACTGCACACAATTGCCTGCACAGGCACAGACACGATTTCATTAGCTTCACTTGTTACAGGTAGCAGATCAGATTTGTCCACTTCAACAGTGTTACCATAATCCACAAAGTGAACCAGAATTGCTGGTTTTGTAGCCTTGATCTGTCCCCTGTACCATTGTCCATCAGTGTACTTGGCAAAACACAGAGTCCCATAGCCTGGTAGAGGCAGTGCATTATTTAGCCGACAGCAGAGATTGCGCACTTTGCTATTCAGGTCTTTCAACAAATTAGTATTCCTTTCAAGCTGGCAATAGAACTGACCGACACTGTTCACACAAGTCACCGACACCTGCTCTTCTGTCCCAGTTTTGATGTTGTGCCTTGAATAGTAGTACGTATCTAGATGGAAAGATGGTTTTGAGGTTTTCTGGGAAGATGCACTTTTCACAAGATTGACCAAGCTGGCGCAGATACTCTCAAAGGGAGTTTCAAGATCCACAATGTTGAAAAGAATCTTCTGTTCATTGCACATGATAGCAAATATGGTGCACTTTAAAATCACAAAATTGCAAGCAGCTGTTTTTACAAAGTTGTTGAACCTTGCTATTGCTTCATCGTTCCAATCATTCACAACACACGTTGGGTCTGCAATGTTTAGTAGACGGCATCGAAAAGCTTGGCCTTGCAAAGTGAGGAATTTCGGACATATCTTTCTCAGGTCATAGAGGGAGACTGTCTCTGTCTGGCCATAGTCAACAAACAATACGTCTACATGAGGCGTTTCGTGTTTGTGAATGATGAAGGCCCGGTACCACATTCCATTATCAGGGTGGCGAGCAACACAAGCTGGTTCTAAAACAGGCTGAAACTCACTGCCTGAATAGTGAGCCTGTATGTCATGCATGAGCAATTTCAAGTGACCTGCATTTTGTACTAGTTGGCACCAGAAGTCATTGGGGCTTTCAATACAGGACACACCAACATCTAGGACACTTCCAATGGGAAATATATGCTCCTTAAATTTAAGACGTATTCTTTCGTTGTTGTCAAGCCCTTCAGTGTTTTGAGTCTGGACAGACTTTCCACTGTTCCTGTGTGAGTTTTTGGCACCTGGCGGTTGAGCAAGAGGCAGAATGGCAGGTTGCATGCTTATTTTGGTTTTGGGTTGTCCCTGTATCTTGTTACTTTGAGCAAAAGCCAAACTACACATTAGCGTACCAAGATCTTTTTCACCCTGTGCTTCAGGATCTGTTAGATGGACGACATAGCAGTCGTCTAGTTCAGCAACCACGTGCACATGTAATATTTTACCTATGACTACGTTGATGAAAGCCCCACAGGCACTTTGGCTCCATCTCTCATCTTTTGGTCTGACACCAGCCAGGGAACACTTGAGCGCAAGCCGTGGTAGCCTCTTGAACCTGTCTGGCAGGATCCTGATATTAATCCTGTCAACTGATTCAGTGCTTCCATAATCCACAAAGAACACCTTGATGCATCTTTCACCAACTTCAGACACAACTGCTCTGTAGAAGTCACCATTTTCTGCCCTGGCAGCACAATAAAGCCCAACACTTGGATTTCTCACCACATCTTTACCAGGTTCCTTGTAGAAATCATAGATATTATCCATGAGTTCATTCAACTCATTTGTACAATTATGTTTTTGAATCCAAAACTCTGATGGGCTAGATACATGCTGCACAACTGCCAAATGAGAAGAGTTCTGGTGAAGTTCTTCAGCTGGGAGCATCTTTAAGATCTCTGCTACTTCTTTTGCAGCATTCCTAGGGGTGACATTTTTTTCTTGATTTTGTTCTTGGTGAGCTGACAACTGACGACCGTATGCAGGGCTGTCTATCGCATATTCGTCATGTGTTTTAAGCAAGGAGCTCACCTTTAGGCCAAACAAGTTGTTAATGTTGACATTCTCATCCCCAAAAAGAGTGACATAGTGGATGCTGTCAGGAAGGCTTTGGTACTCAAATTTGGCAATCACTGTCTTGCACAGAAGGAGGTTCCTAAGAAACTCTATCTGACTTGAGGTCCATCCCATACCGTTGTCAGTTACTCCATGGAGGGAACAGGTGTATGTTACAACAGGCATCCGAAAAAACTCTGCAGCCAGTGGTCTTACATTCTCCACCTGTATAGTATGTTTTGTTCCATAGTCAACATTCAACACTTCCACTGTTTTGCTACTTGGGAATACCTCTTGTAGAATAGAGCGGTACCACCTGCCATCATTTCCTCTGGCAGCACATGGAGAACCAGTCATTTCTGGACCTACAATGCAACTTGTTTTTCTGCCCTCACAGCTCTGCTTGAGTCGCTCCGAGATTTTTGTCAACTCTTGTGAAAAGACCTTCAACTGGCAAAAAATCTGTTGTGGATTTATAACTTCTGTGACAATAACTGTCTCCACAGTTTCTACTGGAAGCTCGGGATACATAAAGAGATCTTGCTTCTGCAGTTGTTCAACTGTTCTAATTGAAAGCAATTGAGACTGGTCCTCTGTTGACGTTTCACTCTGAACCTCCAGTGACTTGAACACAAAGTCCCGAAACCTGTCTGGAAACAACTTCTTGGCAAATCCCATCTCATACATTGTGGTGGATATGCAGGGGATGTGCAGGACAAAAAGTCTGTGGGTTACCAGTACATCTTGCACATGTGCCTTTACAGACTTGCCAGAGAGAGATTTCAAAAATGCCAGAGCCACTGGAGACCATTTGTACTCTGGCGACAAGGGTAACACATTAGCTAGTACACAGAATTCCACTTCAGGTGGTAGGTGAAAGTGTTCCTTCTTTCCCCATGCCAGCATATTTGAGGTTGTGGTAACTGTTGTCCCTTTGTCAAAGAGGTATACGCTGTATTTTGAGCCATTTCTTGAGACTATGCGAGATCTGTACCAAGTACCATTTACCTGAGCCAAGCACTGATCATAAGAATTACCTTCAAACTCCTTAAAAATGCATCCTGGAATCTGAATGTCTTCTGCTAGGCGCTCATACTCTGCAGTCCTCTCTTGGCTAAATTTTCCCCAGAACTCCACAAACTTGCAAAGGTGATGCAAGTGGACCTTGGTTATAAAAAACGTTACATCTGAACCCTGTACAGGGAGTCCTGCGATTGATGACATTTTGGCAGATTCACAAAGTCCAGCATCCCATGATTTATTTGTCAGTTATCAAAAACGAATGTTATCTGGAAAACATAAAAACAAAATATATACCCACATAAAAATCCACTACATGCTCTAAACACAATATCACCACTGGCTACACAAACATGTGTCATCGTGTGTCTAGGGCTTTTTCCCAAAGAAAATAAAGTTTCTTCAAACTAAATTTGACAACAACAACGGCCACAATAAAAACAGGATAAAATTGATTTAGTGGTGAAATAGTTAAGCATTTAGAACAGGTCATGTAAAACTATATTTAGAAATTTAAAACATATTCCAAGTGAAAAAGTGTCTAATTCTAAAGTCTAAATCAAGTGCATCTGTTAAAGAAAAACTTCACCGATTTTCAATGGGGGTTGACCAAAACGATGTCGAGTAATATTTAAGAATAAAGGGACACTCAGATTGCTCCATAATTTCTATACAGAGAAGTTTTCATTTATTCCTTAGTAAGACACCTTGGCAGATAATTTGGGGTCAAAATCTACAACTAGCGCTTCCTGGTTGTCTCTGTACCTGCCCCAGCAATGGTCAGACTGAGAGCCAGGAGCCAGGCTGCTGGAGCGCAAATGCTTTGTCCGCCATTGTTTTTCCTTGCTTACAGCACTAATATTCAATGGCCGGACTACCTGCTCTGTATTATTTAGAAGACTGCAAGTTCTAGTAATGTTAGCTAATGTATTAGCTCTGAGTGGCTGACAGCAACTAATTTATTAGTTCTACTTCATTCTATAGGCAACATCGACCAAATCCTCTTGGATGAAGTTGTGGATTCTACTGCTGACAGTGTGTTACGGATCATTAGTTTTGTGCTGCTTGTAAACAAAGCAGCAGTCCAAACTAGCTTCAGGATGCTAAGGACAAACCAGAAAAAACAGCCAGAACAGAATGGTGGAATGAGCAGAGAAAAAGTAATATATTCGACCGGTTATTGTTTTAGCATGGGCTGTTAAGTTTTTAGCCTGTGCATTAGCTTGGCTGGCAGCAACTCTAATACTAAAAATAATTAATTTCATCCTTTGTAGTTGCGTTCCAGCAGGCGAGCTCCGCCCCCCTCTCAGCCCGACCGTGGCTGGGGCAGGTACAGAGAAAACCAGGAAGCACTAGCACACGAGCCCTAGGAAAAAAAGCCTCTGTCCTGTTTTAGAGGCTTTTTGCAGAGGAATAAATGATAGTTTCTCTGCATAGATAATATGGAGGGTACAAAGTGACCCTTCATTCTTAAATACTACCCAACATCGTTTTGATCAACCCCCATTGAAAGATAATTTCACACCACTGTTAACTGGAACCTGCACAGCTCAAGTGTAGTAAAGACTACCTGTGTTAGTTTCTTGCAAATACTCACTGTGTCTGTGCAGCTTTAGGTGATCAGGAGACTAAGAAGAAATCTTGAGGATGTCAGATGTAATTGGAAACCTGAAAATGAAAAAATGAAAATTGAAAGTTAGAAACCACCTTCTCTATGCTTGGAAAACTGTTTCACGTCAAAGGTCAGTATATAGACTGCTTGAGTAAATTTAAATGAGAATAGAAAAGTCCAGTCAGACTTTATTGATCGAAATGGGAAAATTATTTTCTGCATTTAACCCATACATACAAGGAGTACCAGTGAGCAGTCTTACGTGGGGTGCACAAGGAGCTAGTGTGATGTGACTTGCTCAAGGCCAAACCTGGTGGGAACAGCTGGATTTGGACAGGCAACCTACTGCTTAACCAGCCTTAACGCTGATTACCTTGTGTTCAAGTGTGTCACACCTGATCAAGGTAATCAGCAGGAAGACTGTAACCAGCAACCCAGTACCTCTCAGGGACCAGGGTTGAAGAAGACAGGGGTGTCTTAAAGGAAAACCTGGGGGGTTGACCAAAAACATGTCGAGTAATATTTAAGAATGAAGGGACAAGCAGATGCCTTCTGATTTTCTAAGCAGAGAAATTATGATTTATTCCTCTGCATAAAGTGGCCAGGGCAGTTGAGGATGACGTAAAACATGTCATTTCAACTGCCCTGGTAAATTTCCACGTGCTCACAGACTACAACTAGTGCTTTCTGGTTTCCTCTGTACCAGCCCTAGCAATGGTCAGGCCAAGGGGGGGTGGGGCCATACTGAGAAGGGGCGGGGCCAGTCTGCTGGACTAAAACTGCTCTGTATTATTTTTGATTCAGCAAGTTCTACCGTGTATTAGTACAGTCTGATATTCGTGGCTACTTGTATGAGCCAGAGTACAGCACAGATGAGTTACACCATATGGTGAAGTACACTGTACACTGCGCCAATAGAAACACAACTGAACATAACTCAGCGCTATAATAAATCTACTGTTGCCGAAGTCTCTTGGATGAAGTTGTGGATTCTACTGCTGACGGGGGAACGTGTGTTATGGATCATTAGCTTCGTGCTTCGTGTAAACAAAGCAGCCGAAACTAGCTTCAGGATGCCAAGGACAAACCAGAAAAAACAGCAGAGACAGAACGGTGGAATGAGCACCAAGTAAGTAATACATTCAACCTTTTATTGTTTTAGCTTGCGCTGTAAAATTTGAGTACAGTTGAGCTGCTTCTTCTCGTGTTGTGCATTAACTTGGCTGGCAGTCACCCTAATAACAATAAAATAATGATTTCATTCATTTAAATTTAACCCACTCTTGGAAGCCTCAGATTCTTAATTAGTCACTAAATCACTGTTTTGATTCCAAAAAAAAGTTGCTAAACAATTCATAAACAATATCTTTATTCAAACACATTGTTCAAATATAACCTTTTGTTAAAAAGCAATGTCCGAACGTTTGTCTGGAAACCAGAGGAGTAACACGTCCCACAGTCAGGTACGTTTTAGCGTAATGCATTGTGTGTGTTGTAGGATCTGACCATTTTCAGCCACAACACACAAGACTGCCGTTTTTACCCGTTTTCTATGGACACAGGCCCTCAATAGTCAACGTTTTTGCACATTTTGGCTAATAAAATATCCAATTTTCATAACACAACTTGCTTTTCAGCGGTGAAGGATCGCTTTAAGGACTAGCTAGGATTAAGGGAATTGGTACAACTAAAAGCTTAATAATTGTTACAAAACGTTAAATTCCGCGTTTTTGCCAAGTACATTTTTTTTTAAATATTTTAAAAACTACCAGCTAGAATTTCCAGCCAAGTGACAGCAGCAACGGCCGCGAGCGTTAACTTAGCTTTCGCTGTGAAAGAGAAGTTAGCTAACGAAGCAGGTGCTAAAAAAGTGTAGCCGTGCTAGCAAGGCCGTCCTGGTGTTTCCACATAAAAAGCGCGGCCACGCTTTAACTCACCTTTGCCTTTATATTCTACCGGCTTCGTTAGGGTGTCGTTACCAAATCAACATCAACTAACCGCCTAACCCTTTCAGATACAGCAGGTCAAGGTCGACGAACACGGCCGTGTTTCGTCCTGATGTGCACCGCGGTGTCACACTAGCGCTAGTTCAATACAGTAGAACGGCGAAACTCCGCTGCAAACAAGCGTTAACAACGGTTGGTTACTCACCAACGCTAACGACGCACGTGGTGAGGTTGTTGCGCTTTCTTTTTACGCCCGAGACCCGGAACTATCGTTGTTCTACCCAGTGACAGCAACGTTCATGTACCTTATAATAGGAAGAAAAATAAAAATGTACGGACGAATCATTTTATTATTTTGGTGTCCTGTAGTGATCAGTTCAGTCTATGTTGTCGTGGTAAATATTTTACTTACTAATAAATATGAAAACTAGCAGTGGTGGAAATATGAAATATACAAAGAGCGTTAAAAAAATCTTAATATCTAATAATTATTCGTAGAAGTGATCGTTATAAAAATAAAATACAACCAACAAGTCATTAACCCCAGTTCAACAAATAAAGCCTCTAAAATTATTAAAGCATAATTTATGTTGTCAGATTAGTTTTAATTATGCCCAAACGCAAGGTATGTTTTGTACATAAATCTAACACTTGTTATTTGACTATTTTTAAATTCAGATATTTTTCATTTGGAAGAGAGGGTGGAAATTTGAAATAACTAAATCTTTATTTATTAGCCAATCAAATCCAAACTAATTCATCATTACTTATTAGTCAATATTTATTAGACAATGTTTGTCTTAAAATTAGCTGCTATCCATGTCATTGAGCTGCAAAGGTCACAACATTTCCCTCTGGATTGTAACATAATAGAGTAAAAAGAAATTGTGTTCACATGCTGCCTTGCCTTGCTTAATTTCCTGAAGTAAATTATTGCTTATGTTTTAGTTCAATGAAACACTTTTGAAGATGGAGGATGGGGAAAGTGTTGCATCAGAATTTATTACAGCAACACCTTCCTTCCACACAAGAAATAAAACAGTCTGCACAGTGTGGGTATGATGTATAATATGGAAACTGGCTGTTTTTGTGGCTCAACAATACGCAAACAAACATGCCTCCTGTCTTTCATGAACACTGCACTGTGGTTTTATTGCTTGCAACACATTGAAGCAAACACAAGACTGTTCAGAAGTAGTAAAGAGCAGTGTTTGACTTCTGGCAAGCATTTCTGTCAGTTACACGTACCTTTGGAGACGAGTGATCACTAAGCAGAAGGTTTTCTCGCACTATGATCTGCAGTAAGGCACATACCGGTTCTCCATTACCTTTCCTGCACTTTGATTATTTCTTATTGACACAATTGTGACAATCAAATGTTGGTAGTTAACATACCCCAAGCACATATTATCTGTAGAATTACTTGGCTCTGAGTCTTGTCAGGTCTGTCATTTCATGGGTCCAGTAGTTCTTTGCCATTTTGTTAAAGTGTCTGGTAAAGTTGTGAATCATCACCCTAATCACATTAGATACTATGAAAAAGACTTTATCTAAGGACAACAAAGGACAAAAGGGTGAAATTCTTTTTAAATGTACAACTGGATTCAGAAAAAGATGAATTGCGTCAGTTTGTCAATGTAATGAATTATGAATGCATTATTACATTTTACTATTTTACTGTAATATAATTGACCTTTTTAATAAATGTACATTTATTACAGGTCAAAAGCAGTAGCTCATTTTTTCAGTTTGTCTGTATATATGCATTTGTTTTATTGGAACTACACTAGAATGTGTCTTTTCTTCCCGCACAAATGACGCCAAGCTCAGTAATGTAGATCTTATAATTTAGGAATCTCTGCCATTTCAATTTGGGTTTGTCTTTTACAAATCAACACATTAAAATGAGGCTTAGGCAGGATTTAGTCCTCTCTTTTTGTGCAGAGAGGCTTTCTTCCAGCAGGGGGCATTACGACGCTATGGTTTGAGTTTTCTCACTAAGTCGGAACCCGGAAATACGTCACCAGCTTGCGACCGCTGCCATTTTGACGTGAGCGAATAGCTGGGAAATTGCGTGTTTATTGTTTCGTATTGTAACTTACACATAAAACTCTTCACTATGGCGATGCAAGCGGCGAAACGTGCCAATGTAAGTTTGAGTGATGTTTTGTTATGAATAGTACGGAAGTATGTAATTTATAGGCGTCATAAGATGTATTTACATGGCGTTAGCTTAGCTATTGCCAGTTAGCAAGCTAACTAGGCGATAATAATTACGTAAATTAACAAACTATTGTTACTTTGTCTTTCATCTCTTAATCTCTTAGTAGACATCACTTGTATTATCTTTATCTAGATGACTGACACAGTTGCTGTGTCAAATGTTCCGTTTTTGTTCCAATGTTGGATGTATATAATTATATATCGTATATGTGTACGATATGTATAGCGACTGGTCAATTAGAAGACGTAAGACAAATCGTCAGAGAGTGTTGTAGCCTAGTCTTTCCAGTGGTGCAGACAAAATATTTGTGGAGGTAACTTATGTGTCTGCTGTGTGCCTAAAGTGTGTTACGTTGAAAAGGACTTTAACCTAAATAGGTTTCTTAAACATGCTCATCCATCTATAGGGGGGCATCTTACACTTTGTTTAACTTCTGATTTTGTTTAGATACGGCTTCCCCCAGAGGTGAACAGAATTCTATACATCAGGAACCTTCCTTACAAGATTACGGCCGAGGAAATGTATGATATCTTTGGGAAATATGGACCTATACGTCAAATCAGAACGTAAGTATTTCCGCGTGTGAGAAGAGACACAGACCCAACTTAATTTAGACCACACACTGTTTAGACTGTCTCTGCTATTGTCTTATATTCTGCCCATAAATCTTACCAACACAGCAGAAGTTGTTGAAATTCCCTAACTGGTTTTAGTTGAACCTTGATAAACCTTGATGAACCTTGATTAATGATTGCATTTTCTTCTCTTATCAGAGGGAATACGCCTGAAACAAGAGGAACAGCCTATGTGGTGTATGAAGACATCTTTGATGCCAAGAATGCCTGTGACCACCTGTCAGGCTTTAACGTCTGCAACCGTTACCTGGTTGTTCTCTACTACAACGCAAACAGAGTATGTGCAAGTATTACAGTGTGTTTGGAAATGGTCAGGACAAACGGCCTGTGTTGTCATAATAATGAGTGCACAATAAACAAAAACATTAGTTTAGGAATTGAAAAGACTACATAGTTGAGAGAATGTGAACACAGTGTTATCCTAAAGTGATTCCAAATTTAATAACCTTTTTTTGTTTTGTCAATTCTCTTCCCAGGCATTCCAGAAAATGGACACAAAGAAAAAAGAGGAGCAGTTGAAGCTTCTAAAAGAGAAATACGGCATCAACACAGACCCTCCAAAGTAATGTTCTGGAAACCCTCTGCTCCCATTTTTGATTTACCTCTGGAGTTTTTGTTCATGTAAAACTTTTTCATATGATTGTAATGATTTACTGGTAGCATTTTTATTTCTTAAATTTTATGCTCTGTTGTGTCCATCTACCATGTGTAAATTTTTGAAAATGAAACACTTTTCACTGGCATTTATATAGTGACTATTGAAACCATTCACATGTTGAAATTGCTCTACATGTGTTTATCAGACCTTTCAATATTACAGACTTTGAAGCTAACCATCAAAATGTATTTGATCAGTACAGACTGTGTACAGTATAAAATTCCTGTAAAATAAATTTTCATTTTTCCTAAAGAAAACAACTCCTCCTTTCTTCTTTGTTTTTTTACTTTTACTTTACTCTTTTTTTACTGAAACTCTACCATGTAGTTTCACATGAATCTGGAAGCAAATACTAGTTTTATGTATTATTTTTTTCTCTTGAACACAGCCAGTAAACTTCAGCTTTCATGGGGGGCGGGTGGTGCGTGAACCCCGGGTCACACCTGATAGAAGTACTGGCATGCAAACATTTGACTATGTTTTTGGCATTTGATCTAAGAGTTAAACCAACTTTAGATTCTGATTATTGCAAAGTGGACTCAGTCAACTTTAACAGAGCTTAATTTCTTTCAGCCACCACTTTAGGAAACTTCAAATGCTTCGGTTGCTGTACATCAGAGGATGCTTGAATAGATGGTTTGTTGGCATGAATGCACAACACCAGACAAGCGCCCATAGAGTTCCTTTTATTAGATTAAATCACAACACAGGGAGTAGTGCAGCCATGTCGTCAGGGACACAATACATGCTACAAAAGAATTCTTGTACACGGTTGCTTTTGCTTACATTTGGTATCTTGATAGCAGTAACAGTAACAACGGAGTTGTACAGTAGTTAGAAACGCTGCCTGGTCTAAGGCGTTCATGTAAAGAAGTTCCGGTTAACAAATTGAAGTGGAACAAGCCACGCTGCTGCGAGATGACGATGGACACGTGTGCTAGTTCTTTATTGCAGTCGCATTTAGCCGCCTTATCAAGCCAACCCTCCTGGTGCTTCTGTAGGTTTGGGAAGTGTCTGCGGTGCTTCCACACAGGGTAAACTTAGGCAAAGGTACAGGTGGTGATCATCTGAAATCATTTCTAGGAGGTGCTGACCTCCTCTACATGTAATATCGATCAATACGTGTACAACGTGGGAGAGAAGGGAGTAAAAAAGTACAAAAAGACTGACTGATACTAAAGAGGAATACTTCCAGGGGTCAGGGAGGGCAAACTGTTCAACTTACTAATGCACAACTTTACAGTAAGGACTGTCCTCAAGTAGGTCCGGAGTAGAATAAAACACTGTCCCCTGCTCCTCACACTGCTTCATTTCCATCCACTGAAAAAGACAAACATTGCTGCACAGCCTTTCATTCTGTCCTTAAACTCCTCTGGATTCACTGTGTTGATATGTGACCTGCAGGCTAAATGGAAAAGTGAAGTGGAGGTGACGGTAACATGTAGGTTGTGACTGAGTTTAATGACAGAGCTCTCCCACTGTACGTGGGCACTGCTGCTTCTTTTGAATCTAGCTCCAGCTGAGGGAAGCTCCCTAATTCTCTGGGGAATCGTGATGTAAATGTTTGTGCTCCATTTTCCTCTGGTCATTTAACCATTTGTTTTAGCTGTTTTTAAAATCTATGATCCCATTTCAAACTCATGGATTCCTCATCCTTTAATATCTGCTAAACCGGAATGAGAGAGTGTTTAAATGCAGGGGCAGGGATTTAGTTCTTAGCAACACTGATTACAGCTAATCTACAAGGAAACATGCTCCCACAGTTAAAGCAGTCAAAAGCAACGCCCCGAACACAAAACTCGGCCCGTACGGCAAACATCAGTTTATTCTCCTCCCTAGTCCATGGAAATCATTCTGGTGGGTTCTTCTAGTGTCACCGCGCTGCTTGGACACAGTAAGGCTTCCTGTCTTCAGTTACAAGATGCAAAACGAGGAGATTTTTTAAGGCAGAACCTAAAGGCATGCAAATTAACTACAGTTACATTTTTTCTTACTGACAGTACAAGCATGTCCTGGAAGGAAGAGACCAACGCTAATGGACCTGTGCTAGAGCTAATATTTGAGACCATGGAGAAGTGTCTTCTTGGAGGCAGATGCATCATCGTAGGAATTTGGTTCGGTTGACAATACTGAGTATTATGAAACAGGTACAGCAAGCATCAGTAACCTGGAACACTAAATAGAGTAGCGGCAAATTCAACGTCACTGATGCGCAAGCGCCAGGAAAATGAAACTGTATGGAAAATACTTTGCACACTTCACATTTTGGCAGTTGATCTTTAAATAATTGAAATATATTTTATATTTATATATCTATATATATATATTATTTGTGTGCGGTTTTCGTACGTAGTGAGTCTGTGTGTGTGTGTGTGTGTGTGTGTGTGTGTGTGTGTGGTGTCGCTGTCGCATGTTGTGTGTAGATCGTTTCTTTTAAATAGCAAATAACATTCTCATGCACACAAGTGTTTCAAACACAAGAAGCAGATCCATTGAAAGGTAGTCCAAGCATATTTTTTTTTTCTCAGTGGAAATAGCTGCAAACTGAATGGAACATGAAATTCTTTCTGTGCAGTCCGTGGCGGCTGGTGCGGCGCTGCTCCTCGCCCGCCGGCCTATTTCTGGAGGTCGCACTGCAGCAGTAATACAATGGACGGGTCGCTCTTGGCGGCCTCCTTGAACTCCTCCAGTGTGATCTGGTCGTCGTTGTTCTTATCCATCTTGGAGAAGATCTTGTCCACCCTCTGCTCGGGCGTCAGGCCGTCCTCGTTCATCTTCATCATGATCACCGTGCCGACCATCTTGTAGATCGCCTGCAGGGGGGGACAGAACGCAGCCCATCACCTCTCGGATCCGCCTGTTTTAGCTAAGGGAGTTACTGGGGCTATACTGTCCTAGTAATAACTACTGGACAGGCTGCTCCTACAGCCTCCTATTGATCTTCCCTCATTTAACAGAATAGTCATATTTCAACCTTGTTACGAATAAAAAAAGGTTCATTCCACCGCAATCTATACGTAATCATCCATATTTAAAATGCAAACATTTACCCTCCTCATGGTTTCTTCTCTTTTTGTGTCTCCTAGCTTGATCAAGCACATATTTATTTATTACCCAAAATAAATATGTTTGTTTATCTGATTCCATCAGAGACTTGCAGACTTGTGGTAGTTTCAGCTGTCTGAGTAAAGGACCCAATGTTGTTATTCACCCTGACCCCGACGCTGCAAAGCTGCGGTCTGTCTCACAAGTTAACTGTTGTTCTATGTCGTCCTTACTTGTATCATGTAAAGCTTGCATTTTGTGTTTGCTCACACATAAAGATTAGTCCACTGAAATATTTATCAATATATATAAGCATCACTCTGCATTGATTTCAAGGCACAGGATCATCCATTAAAACAGAAGAGCTATACAAAATAATTCTACATGATATAAATACGATCAATGTTAATACAAACAATAAATATGTCATCTGTCAACTGTAATTTGACTGAAACGTACAGCAGATGGTGTGAAGTGACTTCATTACCTCGATAATCTCCAGCATCTCCACCCGTGTGATCTTGCCGTCTCCATCCAGGTCGTACATGTTGAAGGCCCAGTTGAGCTTCTGCTCAAAGCTGCCCCGCGATGTGATGGACAACGCGCAGATGAACTCTCTGAAGTCGATGGTGCCGTCTCCGTTTTTGTCAAACGTCCTGAAGGCGTGCTGGGCAAACTTGGATGCGTCACCATAAGGGAAGAACTGCAGGTAAAGAATGAAAGGTTCAATCCAAGGTTAGACTGTGTGAGAGTCATGGTGTTGAAACTCATCCTTTGACGTTTCTTTTTCCGAGGTGACGTGACTTTTGCCAGACCGTGATACTTTTACAATTACAGGGCTGAATAATGAGAACAGGTTGGTTTTATTGGGGAGATAATGACAAGGAACGATTTGCATTTAAAATCAACGGTACAGTACGTAATTAAGGGAACATTGATTTCCTATTCTCATCCAGCGCTGGCCTGGGAGTTCACGTTGTCATCCACACTGTGAAGCTGCTAAAAGTTGTGCAGAGCTGCCTTAAAGTTTGGATCTTTAATGTCAACGTCCACAACAAGACAAATTAGTATCGATCCCTGATGGGAAGTTGTTTTTTCCATAAAGGTCATGGACACAAAGCAGCCGGAAGCTGGTACTGCACAAACACTATGACTATTCCACTTATGAGACCTTCTGCCCTACTCCTCCTCAACCTGCTACCATTTAAACTGCACACGGTGTTCAAATCGTTTTGGGGTTTTCAATGTTTCTGTCTGGTTTTTGTCCTTTGTGAAGGTTCGTCTTTGTCCAGTCATCCGTGTTTAGAGTCGATTTAGGAGCCTGTGTGTACAGTGCCGTTTAGTTTTAGTTCATTCTGATTCTCCATCACTCTTTAATTCTGGGCTTTTATTCTGCAAGGCAGTGAACTAAAATAAATGCAATAAAATAAATCTGTTGTTAATGTTAAAACCTGTTTTCTGTGTGTCGGGGTTCTTCCCTTTCTCTCCTGTTGCCTTGACCAGCGTGTGGTCAGGAAGACTCTAGGTTTTCCTGTCCAGGGTCCCAGTGTGTGAGCCACACAATCTTAGCCTGGCAGTGTGCTGCGTTTAAGTGCATTTAAGTGATAAGTGCAGTGTGCACCTTGGCTGCAGATGCCGCATTTGAGAGAGCGAGAGAGTGAGAAAGCGCAAGGTTTAACCCTAAAAAGAAGACACAAGCTTTTTGTTTTGTACTGCGTTGGTACAAGCATGGACTCAGCTTCAATTGTTACGTGACTCTCAATAAAACTAGTGGCTTAAATGAAAAGGTCAAAGGTCAGAGACACAAACAACATCATTATGACTCTCTTTGTTTAGATGATGTTTGATGAGACCAGGTAAAGTAAAGACACACCTGCCCAAGTATCTGAGATGTTAATGATAATCTACAGATTTATCACTATGAACAATAACCATAACACACCACACACATCATAGCAGCCTTAAACTGTGTACAGTGGAGGCACGTGTACCTCCCACAGGCAGCACTAGACTGTTCTACGCTGCGTCCTTGCCCGTGTGTGTGTGCACGGTGTCTTCACACACACAACAAGGCGAGGACGCCGCCCCAGCCCCTCTCTGGAGCAACAGCTCCAGCGCACACGAATTGTCTGGAGTCACGAAGGAGGGGTGGGAGCTGAGCCCATGAATCCTAATGGGAGAGGAGACGTCGCAGAGGATGGGAGATAAAAGGAGAGATTGGGGCGGGAGGCAGAGGAGGACCTCGAGTGAAAGAGGAGGAGGAGGAGGAGGAGGAGGAGA
Source organism: Betta splendens (assembly GCF_900634795.4). Taxonomy (NCBI): domain Eukaryota; kingdom Metazoa; phylum Chordata; class Actinopteri; order Anabantiformes; family Osphronemidae; genus Betta; species Betta splendens. The sequence continues at coordinate 4,272,040 of NC_040901.2, read as the reverse complement.
AAGTCAGCGCGACTTGTGAAAGTGCCTGTCTGCAATAAGGTCCCACCCATGTAAAATCTGCCGCAGCAGCAAACGGATCACACTGGAGAGAAATGAACAGACAGGGGAAGGAGAGGGGAGAGGTAGTTAGCAACGGCCAACGAACAGGGGAGACGGCGCGGGTGAAGATCTAAAACAAGGCGTGACAGCGACAGAGCTCGATCCCTTCGGCCCTAGAGATGCCAAACTCATTTAAGCTGGCAGGACAAACACAATGCCTCCCCCGGGGGCCGCGGGGCCCTGCCCTGAGGCCCCGCCCACCGCAGGGGGAGGAGGAGGAGGGAGGAAGAAGGTGTGAGGATGCAGGAGAAGGAGATGATGAAGGAGAGGGAAAAGGGAGGAGGAGGAGGAGAGCGAGAGACACTGCGGCTCTCCGGCAATCTGGCAAGTTATGAAACACTTTGTTATGTAAAACCTGAGCAGAGTGAGGAATAAGAACGGGCGGGACGCGGCGACGGGACCGTAAAGCGCTGTTGTCTGCGCCTCGTCTCTGTTGTCGTTGCCACGTGTGAAGCTGCATCGGACATCAGAGGGAAGCAAATGCTTCGCGACCTGCACACACACACACACACACACATGCAAACAGATGCAAACACACACAAACGCACACACACACGCACGCACGCACGCACACAGATGCACATGTGCACGCAGGCATGCACACACGCACACACACACGCACACGCACACACACAGGCACACACACACACACACACACACACACACACACACACACACACACACACACACACACACACACACACACACACACACGCTGCTCTTAAACGGAACATTAAAGCCTTCGTAATCAGCCCTCAAGCTGGCGGTGCCCAGAAAAGGCAGGCGACGGACGGAGAGGAGGAGAGGAGCGAAAGCGAGCGAGTGGGAGGGAAAGCGCGCAAACGGAGGAAGACGCACGCCGCTGGTCACACTCACAGTGTAATAACACAACGGCCGGCGAGATCGCCGCCAACACAAATAGGCGATTCAGCAGCAGCCTTCGAACGAGGAGCGATGAATGGTTTAAAGATGAACTTCAGAGTGAGGATGAAGCCGGACAGAGATCCTGTCTGCAAGGGTCAGGTTTAACTCAGTGCAGTTTGGTGATGCAAGTAAATGGATTATTATTACAGCAAAAGAATAAGAAAATCTATGTGAATACAAGCCAAGAGTGACTTCCTTTTGGATCCTAAACCGTCTCTACAATAAAACCTCATGACCTTTTCTACCAAAACTGAATCGATCCTGTCTGAGTGGGTCATTTTATCCAAATATACCAAGTTGCTCCCAGTGCCAGCACGTGGACCTCAAGTCTTTAATATGGTTCAAATATAAGCTCGCTCTGAGGTCTCCATCCATTCATTCGAGCCTGATCCGATAATGGAAAAACCCAGAACCTCCTCCGTCGATGCTGCGCCTGTAATTCATCAGGCCCGCGCGTCAAAGCCGGCGCACATGAAAGCGGACGAGCTGCAGACCTGCCTGAACAGACCTCTCCCAGAAGACGAGCCGTTGCTGCAGCCACGACGATGCCAGTCTCCATCACCCGTCTCTCTCTTCCTACTGATTCCTCCTCTGCTGATGACACGCACACGCCTGCTCACTAACTGGCTCACTGTGCTGGGATTCCCATCTCCCTAAGTAATATAGAGGGTTCACTATTGTATTGCCCCATGGATAAATGCTGTCATCTTATTGCAGCCACTTGCAGCCAGGGTCCAAACCTGATTCAGCTCCACCCACTGTCTGCACTAATTATATATTTGTCAGTTCTATTCGCGTGTATCACTGCCTGCACCCCCCCCCCCCCCCCCCCCCCCCCCCCCTTTACCAGCACCAGCACACCATAGTCCGGCCCGTTTGGAGGCCTCGCTGGCTTCAGGGACACGAGCGCTGATGGCAGCGGAGGAGCGCACGCCCAATCTATCGCTGGGGTGTTTTACAGCGTGTGACAGAAAGACAGACGGATGCTGCGCGTGCTCTTACATAAACCCCTGAAGCCCCTGAAGGTGTGGAAGCTGTTACTGCTCCATGATCCATCAGTCCTTGGGATAATCAAAAACCTGTGAATAATCTGTGACGTAGCCTGGGACACTGTCTCAGAGCTGTGAGGGTGCGTTTCCTCCCACACCTCTGACTTCCTAGTTCTGAATATGTAAATGCAGCAGGCGATGATGATGTCACCGCCACCGCTTTCCAAATGCGCCGGCTTTGTGAGCGAAACATCCCCACCAGCTGTCGGGACACATGACCAACACGAGTCGTTAAAATCCGGGCTTTCTGAAAAAATAGGAAAATAAATGCTTTTTAGACAGAGAGGAACTGTGGCTGTGACGGGGATTTGTCAGAATATGTATTTGTGTCATGTCTCTCTGTAAATATCTCTTCCGACTGGATTGTGATCAGCTTAGGGCTCATCTTCAGGCGCACGGTCAGATGAACCTGCAGGCGTCCATCTCTGGCCGCCGCCCTGTAATCACACAGGATTACGACACGTACATGTGATGCTTGTTCACAGCCAAGGTCCGCGAGATTGCTTCTGTCTCGTGGGACGAGCCTTTAATTCGGCGACAGTGGGCTTCCAAGAAAGGAGGGCCTTAAACAAGAATGACAGGCTTCACTGATCACGTCTTTGTCGTCTTATCTGCACATAAAAATGACACATTATGTAAAACAAAGATTCACCATCTGTCAACAGCTGCCACTGTCCAGGAATCGGCTACGGGAACCACTGATTCCTGGAGCGTGCCCAGTCAACCAGCCAGTGGTTTAAGGAGCATTTAGAGCAGGCCTGTCCCTGACCGTCGCTTATCTGTAGTTACAAAACACCCATCTGGCAGCAATAACTCCGCGCGAGGCACGCAAAAGACGGAGCAGCAGCAGCAGATGGCAGTGTTGAGCGCGGCAGCGTTCTTCACACCTCAGGAAACGGTGAGGAGAGCTACTCACTTCATCCTGATATTAAAATAGGCTGAGAGAAAAAATATCCCATCAACGCTTTGGCACGGAAACATTCCGGGTGCCACCGGTGAGGGTTTATTGACGACTCTGATCTAAATCAGACGGAGCGACGCGGCCAAGCAGGGCAGGAAGCAGAGTGTGACTCACTGCCGGTTGCCAGGTTTGGCAGGTAGACCGGGGGGTTGCCCTCCGCTCCTCGTCATGCAATTCAAAGCCCGGCAGAACAACAGAGAGAAAGGGAGAGGGCCCGCGCGCTTTATCTTCACCCGCCAGCGGTTGTGTCCAGAGCACAAAGTGTGTGAACGGCTCTGGCGAGATAAAGCCACAGCAGCTTGTGCAGTTTGAAGCCACCTTTATAAAAAGCTCATAATCGGCTTGGGAGCTTCTCCTGCTCCTTCGCCTTTTTGGAAGTGAAGGGAGAAATTAGAAGCTAGTAGTGTGTGTGTGTGTGTGTGTGTGTGTGTGTGTGTGTGTGTGTGTGTGTGTGTGTGTGTGTGTGTGTGTGGACGTCTGCCTTACGTGTGATTATTTTCACTGCGCCCCCCTTCTGCGTGTGACTCATGGAACCTCCGTGAACGTTCTCCCTCAGACATTAATACATCATGTACGACATTCATCGTGTCGTAGTGTGCTCATGTGCGTGACAGAAACATGGACGTTATGTTATTTCTATCTGTTCTCAAGCGTCCACAGGAAGCCAGAATCGCTGAGTCTGAAGAAGAGTCAAGAATTCACATTTAAGTATGAACCAGTTTGTACATATATTGAAATGTTTTTCAATAACCGTATTTACAAAGATATGCTCCCTATAAAACCTCTGAAGCTGACAGATTCTATACTATAGTATAGTAGAATATATATAACTATATACAGTAATATATAAAAAAGGACTTGGTGGTGCTAGAACCACATATTATTCATCATTAATTGAAAGCCCAGGTCACATTTATGTTGAGTTTAAATCTTGGCTGTGCTTTAAATAAAATCATTCCCAATCAAAGTCTTCCAACAAACGGCATAAATCACTGTGCAGATCCATGAGCTATAGACTGGTAAGACCTCTGTCTTACTTAAACGGCTTCTCCCCATAGATCATATCGAGTTAACTACTAACTAACCACTAACCACCGTGACAACAGCTATAAAACATAAGCATCAATGCAGGTGTAGACGGTAAAAGGGTGCAGCTTTGCTCCCCTCTTCCACGTGAAGGTCAAAGGTCAGATTCACAGGGACTCTCATGGGTCTCTCTAATGGGCTGAGGCTTGAGCTCTTGTTAACCACTTTAAGGTTCTCCTCCACACAGACCTAACAGCTCTGCCTTCGCCGCTCAACTGCGATAATTGATTTGCTCCTGCCGAGGATGGATTACTGCTACACCTAGCTCGATCGGAATATGACCCCCCCCCCCCCCCCCCCCCCCCCCCCCCCCCCCCCCCCCCCCCCACCCCCAACGGAACGGCCCCATTATCTCGCTTCGCGCATCTAAAGGCGCTCGCTAACTTCCTCTCTCCTCCCCTCACCGCTCAGCAGCAGCAGAGGGCCTGGCTGAAAGTTGCTGAATAATTCAATTACAACTTCTGAGAGAGACACTACAGAGAAGCCAGAGAGCAGCTGATACTGTGGGTCAAAAGCGGTGTAACCATCTGCCCATCTGTTTCACATTCACTGTATCCTCTGTGATGGATCATTCTGGATGTGTCTCACTTCACTGACAGAAACACTCCAAGCAAATAATGTCAAATTTCAATTATTAAAGATAGCAGATTTTCCTTTAAAGATGATGTAAACTAAACGTGTGTGTGTGTGTGTGTGTGTGTGTGTGTGTGTGTGTGTGTGTGTGTGTGTGTGTGTGTGTGTGTGTGTGTGTGTGTGTCACAGTGATGGAGAACGGCATGGAAGCTTCTGAGCCTCTGTGATGACAACAGCTATTTTTAGTTTGTGGCAGCTACAGGCCCACATGGAGACAACTGTGTATGTGTGCGTGTCATTATGAAGGAAAGGACATGAAGGACTGAGAGATGGAGAAGAAGCTCTAGCCGTCAACATGGAGCTACGGCCGAAACCTGGATGGATAAAACACCCATGATGTGCTCCTGCGCTGTTCACAAGCCGCATCAGCTGATGTGAGTCATGCTTGCAACACAGAGAACAAAGCTCTCAATGCAGTCAAGAGCTGTGTACAGCGTATACTTGTGCCTGAGTGGGATTTCACACCTAAAGAACAGTACGGATACAAATTAAACGTTATGTAAATCTGGGATCCTACTGGGTCTGGAGGTAAAACAAGCCCAGCAGAAGTCAGTGGGGAGACGGATGATGTCCCAGTTAGCTGGTCGGTACCGTCTAATCCTCCGCCGGTGCTCTGCCTTGTAAAACATTAATTGCTCTGGTGTGTTTGGGCTGGAACCACAGCAACTAAAAATGTCAGAGGATTTGTGTGAGGCGCTGACGAACAGTGGTTCCGTTCCACCGGAGAGCACTTCTCCTGCTCATATGAGAGCCTGTCTCCTAATTGTTTTTAAAGGCGTAACACTGACAGATACAGCCGACGGTGTGTTTGTCCTCCCACTGTGCTTCTCAGGCCACGTCTCACGTGCGGCGCCGGTGGCCGGATCTCGCCGCCGCCGCAGCAGAATGGACACCGGTCGCATCAGCAGTGAAAGCCTCGAGTCCCACACAGCCGAGCGGGTGGGGTCCATATCCACCCACGCATCTAGATTCAGGCCAGCGTCGGTGTGGGTCAGTGTCGTCCCAATGCCATTTTCTTTGTGCTCGCCGTCATATCGCTTCCCATTTAGAGTCCGACTACAAAGAAATGCTCATGGTTCTCAGTTTCTGCAGATTAAAGATAAAAAGTGAAACCAACAGTGTAGAGAACAAACACGGCGACTCTGTTTCCTTCCAGACGCGACCGGTGACGGGTAGATGTGTGCCTGTGCCTATCAGTGCACACTATCAGTGGCCGTTTGTCTCTGTTGTTGGGCATCAAGCCCACGAAACCGGTGACAGTGACAAAATCGATCACGTTTTCAGGCGGCGTCGTTGGCATCTGCCGTGGCACTGGACATGAAGAATCTGAGGGGAACCCAAGCCCACAGCCTTGGCAGGTTTGGGTAATGGCCTTAGATATGTCAGACCAGCATGGAGTCATAATAAAATCAGGCTTGTGCAGTATAAAAATGAAAAGGACGCAGTAATAGTTTAGTGGTATATAATTAATTTGCCAAGGTTTCCAACATTTTCCAACAGCAGATAAAGTGAAAACAGCCACCGTGCTATCGCTGCTGCCTCTTCCTTTGTTCCTGTTCTTTGACACCTCTCCCTCCTGCTGTCCAGTAACTATGGCTCTTATTATTTCTGTGTCCAACCCAAACGCAGCTCTGTGGATGGCGGTCACGCTGCCCTGAGGAGAGCAGGGCCTTCAGGACGAGCGGCACAGGTGCTAAATGCATGCGAGGTGGTGGTGGTGATTGGGGGGGGGGGGGGGATTTCTTTTGTCTCTCTTTCACATCCCGATCTGTTTCGCACTTTAACCAACGCAAACATTGCTGTGGATCCCCGGTCCCTCCCACCAAACATATGACCCCCCCCCGGCGTCCACCACCGCCACGGAGTCACTCTTCACAGGAACAATCTGTCCTGTTAATACAAGGTCGCACCACACTGCTTTTCCACTTATCAGCCCTCTGCATTGAAATAAAGTCCTATCACTGATACGCCGTTGCCTAGAAACACAATGGGATGCATCAACAATAGGATTTACCCTAAAGCCTACAAGACCCCTTTGATATGTGAGCCCCCCCCCCTTTATACAGCTGAATGTGTGCCCGTCACTGTTCCTGGTGTGTTGCTGTATTGTGCGGTAAGGAGATTTTAGGGGATATCCCATCTGATGTCTTTTGTGTGTACTTCCCTCCGTCCAAGCTGCCAAGACTTTATTTCCCAAGAGTCTAGATTATGTTTGTAGATCAGTCTTAAAAGCATTGGATGCTTTGATGCTTGATGCATCCCCCCCGATATTTAGATATTAATTTTATCTTACCTTTACTTATTTCTAATGCCTAACATTTTTGTCAACATGTCTTGGTGTGGGCTGATACATGTGCTCTGATGGCATTTAGAGGAAGTGCACCCGTGACCTCAGAGTCCAGGCGTGACTTATGTAACGACAGGCCCCCTCTGGCTAGGAGGCATTTCCTGGCACCAGTGATAAAAGATTAATGCTCAGAGTGCTTTCTTGGGAAGTGAAAGGACGCTGAGATAAGCCCTGATGCTCCTGCAAGATAGAGACCTACTGTCATATTATATACAGTACACAACATTTGAATCAAATTTAACTGATTCATGTGAATTTGTGTATTTTTAAATTATTAATAAATGAAGTAATGTTCTGATAGCGGAGGTATAAATATAATATGATAACAATGAATTACATAACTGTTAAAATCTAATTTTAAACCCATTATTTTATTTATTTGTTTTATTCAAATTACTCTTCAGTTGTAAATACCTATTGTTTCTATGAATGCGTCCCTTCATGCTTCATAGGACTAAATGAATAAATCATGGGACAAATTCACACTGCGCTGTCAGAGGTAACGAGATACGGTGCGCTACATATTAGCATGTGAAGATAATCATCTGAGCTCCTGTGATACGTAGCTGCCTCACTGCTGGTTTTCTGCCCAGATACAGCGGGACCAATGGGAGCCTGGCAGCACGCCATGCAAAAATCAAGCAGGGGTTTTTATAATGGAGATGAAGTTTCCCTGTGGTTTTTGTAGTGATTCAGTTGGCATCTAATGCAACTAGAGTAAACCCTGTTGACGGAGGTTGTGCTTCACTTAACAAATTGGTTGTTCCATCTAAAATTAACAACATTTATTGAATTGCACTATTTATTAATGTTTCCGTAGATGCCATGAAATCAATTTGGCCTAGAAATATTTCAACATGCAATAAACTCTAATTAACTAACAGACTCATTTTCTGCTTTGCCCTCATAAGGGCTGTATTAATGCTGGAGGGTTCGTCCCTGGACAGGACGTGCAACAATTTCAATGCAACACTAAGTCGAACCTATGCAGATTAATCACATGTTACAGCTGTTTCCCTCAGTTCGTTGTTGTCGTCTTCTGCTCCGTAACTATAGTGTTCTCTCTCGCCGCGCTCATCGCCCTCACAACGCTGACAACTTTCCTGAGAAATCTCGGAGTGTGAGACTGAAAACAGTAACAGTTCTGCAAAAGGACATTAAAAAGATTTTAATGAGATTTTTCTCATTTCCTTGATAATAAAATATAAGGAAAGTTTTAATCCATCTGGGGAAAAACGGACAAGCTTCAACTGGATATGGTAGTTTTCAATGTAGTTTAATATTAATTTTTAATCAGCATACTAATATTATGTCATTCTATTATTTTGATGAATTTCAAAGGTTTTCAAATGACCTACTGTCTGTCAGGAGAAGAGGCACCATAGAAGAAGACAAGGTAACAGGATTTAGGATTGTTTTAAAATCTGCTATAGTAGTTACAGTAGTTGGTAGTTTCTGCTGAACACTGAACAGAGCTACATGGAACGAATGCTTCTGTGGAGCATATGTGAGTAATCCATTGGCTTGCTGCTGGCCTGAAAGTGAGTCAGTGGAGCTTCACCTTGACGTAGAGCTGCTGGAACTCCTCCAGGTTGAGTCGGCCGGTGGGACAGTCCTTCAGGAATCCCTTGTACCACTGCTTCAGCTCGTGCTCATTAAATTCTGTGTTCTTCACCAGATCTGCCATCACCTCGGGGGTCAGCTTGCTGTTCTGTTTCCCCATTTTGCCTACAAAAACCAACAAGCCAAAAAAAAAAAGGAATCAATGATGTTAAATTATTGGAAAATCACAAAAAAGCAGCTCTGCTTTGTATAAACCTACGGCAAGAGTCTGGGGGGTGCAATAGAGTGATTCATCAAGGATGAGACAGTAAAAGTGCAGCCAAGGCTCTATCTAAAAATAAGCTTTGAAACAAATGGGCTGTAACATGAGGCACAGGAATAGTGTCATATGTTGGAAGTTGGTCCTCTTCTTTGATAACAGGGTCAGTCCGGAACACTTTCTTCTTATTTTTTTGTCTTTCTTTGAGCATCTGCTTGTCCTACTTCTGTTTCTCTGTTGTTGTTTCATTTTAGAGGAACTCTGACCCCCTAAAAGTCTTCCAAACACAATACTACTTTTCAATTTTGCACCACAGTACACAAGCTTTCCACCCAATAATGTTAGTCTGGCAACTTCAATATGATTCATTTTATTCCAGTCCAACCTTCATCCATTTCCTGCTCTAGCCTACAGCTACAGTATGTGCTAAATAGGGAGCGTTTCAGTTTCAAATGAGAACTTTGAATTTCTGTAAAGGTGATAATGGAATCCTGAAGTGCTTGGCCCACTGTGGCTTTTGAGAAAAGCTGTTTTGGTTTGTAATATCCCTAATTTCTCCCGTGCAGCTGTTTGCACACAGCTGGCTCCGCGTCTAGCTGTTCGTATCTGCACAGCACCAAGGCCGTCGCTTTATGGCCACCATTAGTTTATTAGGCAACCTCTAATTAGTCTAATTTGGAAAAGATGGCTGGAGGTCGGAAATGTTTCCACTCTTACTCTGTGCTGAGGTGTTTTATTAGGCCTCTTTAGCTTGAAAGGCAGCAGCAGTACAGTATGTGTGGTGCCAATCTGTCACTGCATGCACCGGGGTGAGAAGAGACGACTCAGGCAAACCTCCAAGAAGTGCTGCAGTCACATACTGCCAGATTTATGCTAAGCTCCGTTTCTTTGAAGCGATAGTTTCCCAAAGCAGGTCGCTCAGAGGTTGATTTTACACCTTACATGGTGTAATTGATTTCCCTTTCTTTGCTGCAGCTGTTTCATTTACAAGTGTTGCATTATTGTTGTTGCCTAATGACATTGTGAGCGCCGACTGTTTCCAAAATGGTCCCCGGTGTTTCATTCAAAGCTGATCCAACATCCAAATCTGCAGCCGTCTGCCAAGCAGCACCTTATTACTGCAAGCCAGGGTATTACTATTTAACACCGACGCCCTTCACAGCATCCAAGCTTGTTTATTGATCATGTTCGGGCGTGGATTTGTCACAAGGCTCAGGTGCAGTACATTCCATGTTTCAGCAGGCAGTCTTTATGTCCCAGTGTTACACACACCGCTACTTTACCACACCGGAGAACTGAAATAAATCACAGTTAAAACATGAATGGGTTAATTATGGATTACCCCAAATATCAGAAGCGATTTTGATAGTATGGAACAGTTGGCCTCTTTCAAGCTTGTAGTAGATCGTTTGATTTAACAGTTGGGACATGTGCACACATTTCCATGCATTTTACATGTGGGCCCCTTTTGTTAAAGATGTGGCACCACTGATCCAAGGGAACTAATTCTCTAACATAAATTAATGTTCTTTGCCTTGACATCCAGAGATGAAAATCAAGTTACATAATGACCAATCACGACGCCCCGCTCCCTGTGAACTGAATAGTCAGCCGAACAAATACACAAGTAAATGTAAAGGCCTTTGTTTCTTTATGTTAATATGACTTGGAACTGATTTGCTCGTGGGGGTGGAGACGAGAATCCACTTTACTAGACTGGCAGATTCAGACGTACACGGCAGCCATGAATACGAAGCTGTCCAACAGACGCTGTTGTCCCTCTGGACCAAAAATCGGGCTGGATGCTTTTAAAATCAGCTAAGCTCCACCAAGCGCTTGCACCGGCTTCTGGCTAATCTTTAATTAATTAATTACGAACAAGCAACATTTTGTGTTTCTGACAGCTACATTTCCACTAATTTACTAATTGTGATTAGTTCTACTTGGCCAACTTACAGTACAGTACTCTGCTCTGTTTGTTTTTGAGACCCTTAAATGCAAGCAACTTAAAATGCCTCTTCTAGAAAAGGTGTGGATACAGAACACTCTCACTGAACAATGTGGAAATCAGCTTTAGATGCTCAGCTAAGAATTCTGGGTCATATAGGGAGCCTTGATCCAATGAATGATGACGTCTCCATCCCGTTCGCTGTCTACACAGGAAAGAAAATTACATTGGAGAGGACTGAAGGGCAGTTTTTCTGCATTTTTCATGCAGTTCGTATACACTTACACATTAAGTGAGAACGCAATGAAACGAATCTCATGCGATCCATGCTTTCACTCTCAATCTGCACATAGAAATATACTATCAACAGGAAAACACCTGAATGAAAAATTATCTAAGTAACATCTAAATATAGATGTAAATGTTGAGGTTTTACATTACTACACTGATTCGTATTTGCTCAGCTTGGTATTTGTTTTTAAATTACACAAAGAATTTATGAACAATCACTCATTTGAAATGGTCACATTTGTGAAACTATAATCCCTCCATAATTTATATATGGCAATCACTTCAGATTAAGATGAAAATAGTGTCCATCCTACTGCAAACTACTCCTGAGCTGTTGTGCATTGTGCACAACAGCTCACTAACACTTTTCTGTTACAATATAGGCTGTCAGACAAGTTGGCCTGAACCCGAAGACAGCAGCTGCAGCAGAAGACAGATGTGTCCTGGAAGAGACGTGAGCACAAGATGCATGACAGCCCAGCCACTGTGTCAGTGTGGAGGTGTGTGTGAGCGACTGTGAATGTTACAGCATGTACTGTATGTCCAAGAGGTGCATTATTATGTGTGTGTTTAAGGTTTTAGTATACAACATTTATAGTATGTGCATAATAGAAAAGTAAAGTTTGTAAAGTTGTGTGGGTGAGATTTGCATCTTATGATTAACAGGCATCTCAACCGATTTAAGTCACAAAACAAGAAAATGTCTGACAAGCCAACAAACAACAACAACAAACAAACTGACTGCTGAGGCCGAAATAATACATGTAATATGCAAAAATAGTACAAAGTACAAAATCAGAACTCTCAAGCACAAAAAAAGTAAATATCAAAGTAACTCTAAGCACTAATCACTGCTCAGCAGGAGAAGAGTTCAAAAAACACAGTAAAAAAAATCACTGCACACGCAGGAGTAAACACACTGACAAGGTACGGACCAACAAGATGGCAAAAAAGGAACTCACAAAATAAAACCACTGGAAACAGAAAATGACTTCACACACACTGGACAAGACAAACTTAATGGCAACTCTGAAGGTCAGAGGGCAGAACTGTCACAATCTATAATTAGCAGCAATGTCTGTCTATTTTTATATAAATTTAAAAACTATTTTCCATTTAGATTAATTCACATTGTTGTATATACTATTAATGAAAGGATATTTTATGCTGCAGACAAAGATAATAACTCATTCATCATAACTTCTGATGAAAAAATGGCACTAAATAGTTCTCCACTTGTAATGTGCTCACAATGTGTTCACAAAATCTCACACTGCATCATAATGCAAGTCTTACTCATTCACATATCGCCTTTCATTCATGCAACAAGCAGTGGAGCTGAATCTGAATCTGTAGGGTGTCAGTGAGTGAGTGAGCTCATTCATCATATCATTTGATTGTACAGATAAGTTCAGTCACAAAAATGCAGAGTTACACTGAACTAAATCCCACATTTTTTATATCAACCGTTCTTTTTCTATATAATTTCTCAAGTCCTTCATTTTGTGTCTCTTTTCTCTGATATGGCTGATAGTCAGCGCAGCTCTAATCAAAATGCCCACAAACAGTAAATTTGTCATGCATACTTTTTATTCCTTCAACTGCTGTTTACAGCAGGTAATGAGGAGTAGAATTAAAATGTGTATATTTAAAGGTGAAAGGACTGAACAAAACCTGCTCAACATTAAACCAGCAAATGTAAAAGTTCCAGATTCCCCAGTTTAGTCATATTCTGACTGCACATGAGGCAACAAGTGCATCAAGCGTGAGGAATCTGAGTAAAAAACACAAAATGCATAAGACAAACATGAACGCAATCAAAGTGTGATCAGTGACGAACGCAGAACACACCCTGTCCCTCTGATAGCTCTTAATATGCATGGTGATACTTTGCACCAGTTACTCATAACTACAAGAGAAAAAAAAAACAGACAGCTGGTGCATAATCAGCAAATGTCAGTGGCTTTATTCAGCAGGAGAAATGAGCAGGACAGAGTCAGGGGAAAGACACGCTGGGTCAGTCTGCAGTGCAATGCAGAGCAGGGCACCCGCTGACTCCCAGCCTGAGTCATAGCCCTTTGTCTCCTAGTCCAATGAGGTTTGTCAAAGATAAACCCATCAAAAAAAGGATTCCAGTTCCACATGAGCAGGCAGGTACGGACAAATCTGTCTGTAGTTCTCTGGTCCTTTCAGAACCAGCAGCCCCGCCAACGAGCCAGGCAGCAGCCTATTACATAACAGTGTCTCCTCACCATCATTTGCCAACAGGGGGATGACCTTGAGAGGCAGGCAGAGCCCCAGCCCGCAGAGGCGCCGTCAGGGGGGGAGCAGCGCCTTCGAAAGGCTGGACTCAAGCAAACCTGCAGGATGTCTGTGTAATCCTCGCGCCTCTGTCTAGAAAAAGCGCGTGCGTGCGTGCTTGCGCGCGAGAGGTGGGGCGACGATGAGCGCAGAGGGGCTGGTGCGCTGGAGAAACAAGTAACTAGACTCATGTGGGCTAAAGAGTCCACGCGCGCGCACGCACGCGCGCGCACACGCACGGTTACAAACATCAGCGACATGCCGAGCTACGCCAGGAGGATCCCACGCAAAGTCACAATTTCAATCAGCTGATCGGAGCGTGACAGTGTGTGGATCCTTTATCGCTTCATTTGTTTTTATAGGGAAAGTCTGGTGTGCTCGCGCGCGTGTGTGTGAGAAAGAGATGGGGGGGGGGGGGGGGGGGGGGGGCATTGAGAGAATGCTCGAGCAGGAAAAAACATGTTCATGTGATGTTGACAAGTGGTGGATTTAGGTGCACAGCGTCCATGTGACATGGGGAATACAAAAAGCTGCGGAGGCTGAAGCGACTGCACTTCACCAGTCACTCAGTGAATTAGCCTCATGAAAGCAAAATAATGACGCACCACGTTGCATCGGGCAAATATACAAGGCGTACATTTTGGGAGAAATTAATAAAAAAACCTCATTCATTATAGTGCTCAGAGCTTGAATCCTACCTTGTGCGGAGTCAAAGGGGGAAGTCCGGTGTGACGTCTGGAGCGATCAAAGGCAAAACCCGCGAGGAAGCGACTCAAAGGTGTGGAAACGCTCCTCCGTCGCGCAACCGGTAGCTGGTAGTGTCTTTTCTGCGTCTCGGCCGATTCTGTAGTTTCGTAATTGAATTTCCGCTGAAGGGAAAACTCAGCCTCGACAGAAAGTAAGAGCTGCAGGTCCGTGGGATGCTGCTGCTGGACGCACGCTACTGCTGCTGATGTACGGAGAGGAGGAGACCGAGCGCGCGAGCGAGCGAGAGAGAGAGAGAGAGAGAGGGAGCGCGAGCGCGAGAGAGAGACCGAGTCTATATCGCTCACCCGTTATGTCTCGAACGCTTGAGACAATATTTATATTTGCTAAGTTAGTAACAAATTGTTTCTTTAGGCGTTAACAGACAAATAAAAAGCCCAATTGTAGTCAAGGGAAAATAAACGTTTTGTCGTGTTTGTTGTCAGGTGCAATTTTCGCGCCGCTTCACGGGATAACAACACACTAGCCTTTCCCAGGGAAGTGACGTAACTAGTTTTAAAGTTCAGAGCTAGTACTTAATTAATAATTTAATAAGGTGAGTACAATTCAGGAACCAATGTTGTGAACGTTCAGTTGACACTGTCAATGTTAATTGTTAGCTCGCATGTTTAGGTTTTAGAATGAGTCGCTTTTAAGTGTTAGACTACAGTTAGCTAAGTTAGCTAGTCAGTGCTAGCTAGCCAAATTAAAACATTGACAGTAACACTCCTACAGTACATAACCCAAACTTTATCATGGGGACTTGAAATCCACATAATTTGCTCTTTTTATAATATTCCAATATTCCTATAAATTCTCTAAAGGTGCTTAGCTCTAATGGCACAATCAAGACCTTAGATCCAGGGGTCTGTCTTTAATATATTAAAATATTATGTATTAATGCATTTTTGGCATTGCAGTTGTAGTAACAAAATGTTTAGGATGCTAGTCTATTATTGTGCACATTGTCATAAACATTGGCTCAAAACCCCTGATTAGAGTTCAAAAGCAGGGAGGCAACAGATCAGCCTCAGTGCCATCTCTGGAATCTGTACCATGAATAACTATCATGCTGTGAAACAATCTGTTCGGAAATCCACTCACTGAATCTTATGTTGTTGTGTTCTTTTCGTCAAAGGGACAGCGTGAAATTGCATCTACGTGCTTAGAGCTTCAGTTCTGGGTGAGGTGAGAAATATGGACTAGTTCAAGTTAAGGCCTAGTGGCATTTTATAAAGTGAACCAAAGTTAGTGATTCAGTCTGTAGTCAAAGCTTTGTGTAAACCTTTGATTAGATCACTGTAATTTCATTTATTCAATTCATTTTAAATAGTAACCCTTCTCTGACTGAGCATTGCAGTGTCTACACTCAAGCTGTTACCATTTCTGATTTTTTAGATCTAAAAATAATTAAAATGACAGAAGAAGATAACAGTCTACAGAGAGAAAGGGTCCTAACTCTACCATCTCCAGTAAAACGACGAAGAACACATAGGATAGTAACAAATGAGTACAGTGAAGAAAATATCTTTGACTTTCCAGAGTTTTTGACATTTGAGAATACTACTAAATTCCCCTCCTCAAAAAGTATCCTGCAGAAGAATCTAATTGTAATTTGCACAGCAGACAATGATGATATGCAAGAGGAATCGTTTATACAACTGCAAGACATCAAATTAATCGTGACACCTAGAGTGGCCACTTCTGTCACTGATGATGCGAGTAGGCTCTTGCCTAAAGTATGTGTTATCACTGCTGAGAGACACCTTGCAAATCCAGGAAAAGATCTGCTTACTAGAAGGGACAAGCCCTTTTCATACCTGCCAAATGAGGCAGGTAATGCATTAGTAGAATCTTACATTTCAACTGACATCTCAAGTTCTTCTGATGCAGTCTGCCATTGGCTGGGGAAATCACAGGCCCTTGATTTCACTCAAAACGGCAAAGATTGGAGAGAGGCTCAATGCAGTGTCACTAAAATGCAAGCATTCACTCTCACCTGTGATGAGGAGATTATATGTCAGTCTGACTGCTCCCGTGGAAATGTGGTATGTGACACAGTTAACACTTTGAGACAGTCTGATGGAGCTGAGGTGAGCACTCAGAAGTGGGACCAGCACATATTCAGTGAGAGTAGTCTTATCGGTACAGAAGGACAGGTGGGCAACGGCTCACGATCTTGTAGTCATTATGCAGACTTTGAAATAAACCACTTGTACCCTAAAAAGGACCACACAAATGAGGAACAGCTAATACAGTCACAGATTTGCAAAAGTGACAGGTTCACCATTTGTGATGAGGAAACAAAAAGTCAAGTTAACAAGAAGAAGAGCATGGGCAAAAACCCCTTTATCTCTCCTGCTGATATCTCTGTGTTCCCCCATGATGTGGTATTAGGCAGAAATACAACCACTGAGAATGTGAGCTTCGAAATTGATGACCTCTGTGGGGTGAAAGAAGAGTATGATGCTGACAAGATGAAAGCATGGAATGAAATAGACGATCACACAACAGAGGCTCCAGAATCTGAAAAAATCAGTCAAGAGCTTGCTGAAGAAGATAACACTGTAGGCCTTTACAGTGTAATTGACCCTGCAATCTGGAATGAACCTGACAGGGAAGCTGAAGAGCGACAGTGTAACTCAGCGAGTACTCCAGGTGTAGAATTATCTCCATCAGTTGAAGTCTGTGTGATGAAAATGCCTCCTCCGCTCTGTTTTGATGTCAGGACATCACAGGAGGTTTCAGCTCCCAACCAGATCAGGCAGTTTTATCACCAAAGCGTAACACTGCAGAGCAAAGATGAAAAAGAGGACTTGTGTCAGTCACATAAAGAACCTTCCATCACCTCCAGTGAACCCTACAACATGACAGGCAATCAAAGCAGCAGTCCATGCCATCCTACAGCTCCTCCTCCTGCTGGGGAGGGAAGACAAGAAAGTCACAGTGTTGTGGAACTTCAGCTGAAAGAGGAGGATCAGTTTGACTCTTTTCCTAATAACCTTGACAGCATAAGGACACAGGAAGCAGAACAATCACAGGGTGAAGTTTCCAGAACAGCCTGGATAACTATGATTAAAGAAGGAAAAAATTTGTCAAGTTTTGAAGAAATAAAAACTGATCCACATATGGATTTAGAGAAAGTGGAGTCAGAGGAAGAACTTCTGCATCGACATGAGTTACAGAACGAGGATGGAGCTTGCAATGAGTTAAAATGTGTTAAAGACAGACTGGAGGAGAAATTTCAGGTTTTTGTTGACCACCCATACAGTGCTCATGTGTTCCAGAGAGTAGAAACAACCGTAGAAAAGAAAAGGAAGAAAGTAAATGATGTGGCAGAAGGACTAAAATCAGCAGATTGTGAAAACGCAGAAGGTGTGCAGCAGCAAAATGAGCACAAAACAGATAGGATGGAAGTAAAATGTGTGGATAAACAGACAGAGAGCAACAGGAGTGATAACAAGTTAAAAGTGGTTAATCAACACAGAAAAGAAAACAAGCTTAGTTTTTGTCCTGACTACCGACACAGACTTGAGACATATATGCTTAAAAATACACAAGACCTTGTGGATTTTGCCTCCCCTTCAACAAGTGATGCTGTTGTGCCATGTCAGAAGGAGCCAAGTCCTTCACTAAATGCTAACAGCCCCACAGCCCTAAACCGTCGTGGCAGGTTTTCCCCAGTGGCATCAGCCTGTATACGCTATAACTGGGTGCCAGGGGAAGTTGATATTTTTGAGAAGATACAGCTCTCACCAGATGATTATGTTGATAACGATGCTGGCCGAGGTATCATGTCTGTCCTCACCGGTTTTCCTGGGCAACTGTTGAAGTCCCCTCAGCAACAACCTTCCTATTCCACGCAAGAGCCTGAGGGTAATCATCAGTCGCCAGAAGAGCAGGAGAGGGAAGAAGAAGAGCTCCAGCAGGATTGCCACACTGAATACATGGCAAATGGACTTTTAAACAGTGATGCAGGTTTTAATGACACAAACTTCATCTCAGCTGCACTTGGACAACCAGAGCAGCAGCCCAACTGTGAGTCCACCGGTGATTCTTTGGAGCCTATTATGGTTGACTCAGCTACACAGTTGAAGTCTTCCACTGGTTCCACAGAGAGTGACAGTCCAGCCTCTGATATGAAACAGTACCCCGAGTTTGAGATGAAAAAACAATTCAACGTGGTCTTAAAAGAGCTGAACCTGTTTTTTGATATCAGCAAAAGTGATCTTGCAAGTGACAGAACATCAGTGCAGTGTTATGTTGGTGAACCACTGAAGACAGATTCTTCAGACTTCAAAGATGTTCTCAGCAGCATAGATATGGGATGCCACAAAAACCCATCAACAGGTAACTGCTACAGTAGTAATAGGACTTAGCTCATTACTGTTCAAAGACATTTAACCTGCCATGAGACTAAATATTTGTTCATTCTGAGACCAAAATGTCATGGTATGGTCCAACATGTCTGGTATGGACAAAAATGTGTCTTTTGATCTTGTAACCTCCATCCATTTATCTATTTTTGTCTGCTTGTCCTTGTAAGGAAATTCCTAAAAACAAAAATAGGCAAGTTAGCATTTGGGTTTAGTACACAACACCGTGTATGAGCACTCGTCACTCGTAAATTAAATAAAAATCAATCTGGAGCCAAACGCACACACAGTTAAGCTTGTAAAGTATAATACTGTATGGAAGCTTTAACAGTAAAATGATGATAACATGATCATAATAAGGATTTCGTTTTTATGAATAGACTTTATTCACGAGCTACTAAATGCCAAATGTCTGTCTTTAGATAATGCTGATGAAGACCACAGCATGGAAATGTGTGGGGGTGATCCAGTGATTTCCTGTAAGGCTGGTGACGACGAGCAGGAGGTGCCGCTTGGCAGCCACATGAAACATGAGACATGCCAGGACACCGCTGAAAAGCAAGGAGGTTCAGAAATCACTTCTTAATTATTTATTTTGGATTAAATAACGCAAGCAAAATTTATGTAAAAAACATACTCAAAACATGCTTAAATGTTAATAATTTTTAATTTGTTTGACATAAAATCTTTTATTGGAGCAAATGTTTCTTTAGTTCTGTTGTTTTCTTTGTTCATGATTAAGCAATAGACTTTCAAACGCCGATTAATTTAGTGGAGAAATAAAATTACTGTTATTGATTTGTCTTTCCAAATTGACACAGCTCACATTTCACTCCCAAATGTTCAAATATTCATTTGCCTTCCTCAGTAAGCTGTAGTGGAACGATAACACCACCATCAATGCAAAAATATTGTTTAGGGCTAAATAGGAAAACAGAATAAGCCAGTGCTTACTGACTGCTTTTGGCTGCCAACATGTTGATTTCAGAGCTCTGGCAGGTAGAGCAGAGAAGAAAAATGTGGTCTTCACCCTTCATGTCTCAACAACTGAGATACAGTGAGTTTCATGTTGTCACAGCAGACAAACACTAAAAGCCTATGTAATAAAATTGAGTATTGTTTTTGAAGAACAAATTAAGCTGATGCATTTCAATGACTCCACACATTGCTGGTGTACAGTGGTATTGGTCAATTGTCTATGAATACGTAATCTACAGTATCAGTCATTGTGTTTTACTTACTATAGAGTTACATTTATTATGGTACTTACAGTATAGTTACATGTACTGTATACTGTACATATATACGAACTTTACTATTTTCTTCCCCTCTCAGATTCCACTGGTCTGGTAAATTGTGAAGCTAAATGTGCCTGCTGTGAGTCAGTGGGCTGGATTCTGAATATTTAAAAGCTCAGTCAGACTAATAACTTGCCTTACCTGGAGACGCGTGTTCACCTTGTCTCAGCAATCTAAAAGCAAGGCTAGTGTACTGTGGTAAAAAAAATAAGAAAGGAAATGCAGAAGCCAACTATTTATTTGGTCTCAGAAAAAACTGAATGCTCTTGAGGGTTTCAAGCCTGGAAAAAATCCATAACCAGTGTTAAATGCAGAATACACCAAGTTACTGATGTAGCCGAGGCACTTTAAACGCTACGTGCTTCAGGGTTGGCGGGCTTGCGGAACCGATCCATATGTTGTGTTGTTGTGCGTAGGTCCACTAGAGCAGGCCAAGAGACTGGAACCGCTGAGAACATGCTCACGGCCCATCCGGGTTGGCCTTTCAAAGAGAGCCAAGACCAAACACCTGCACCGTCCCCACCCCTACAACTGAACAAGGTGAAACACACAAACCTGTTCTAACATGCTTATTGTTGTTCACATATCGTTGTTGATGTATGTTGTAAAAATCTAATATGTTAGTTTTAAAGATACCTCCCTATTTATTTATTGATTGATTAAGTTAAAAAAAATATGTGTGTACTATTTATTAATAGTTACATATATCTGATTCTACGGTGTTTTACTGTTGGTGTGTTGCTCCAATATGTTACTTGTTCCTTTTATATGTGGGTGTATTCAGTCATGGTGCTTGAGCTAAGTGTGTTCTATTACTGTTATGTTCTGATTTTATCATTAAATATGTTCACACAAAACATATCTTTGAAAAGGTATGGGGGAGGTTTTCCTGAGTTTTAAAATAGTGAAATTAAGGTTTTTAAATTAGCTCAATTTGTTCCTATTTTGTTTGTACAAGCAACCTTAGCACATTTTACCAAAGCAGTTTGACCATGATATTGATTTTTTCTATTAGGATTGTTAGGATTTTTTTCTGAATAGTGGGACAATTTTTAGTAAATATACAGTAGTATAGTTTTTAGGGGCGCTTTTATTGGATAAGCAATGTGCCTCAGCTGGCAGAGAGGCAAGAACAAATCAAAAGAGAAACAATGCCGTGGTATGGGTTTCAAAACATAATTGGATTCGGAGGCTTCACATTGAATCTGCTTTTCAAATCAGGTACAGGTTGGGAAGTATGGAAGTGTAGAATTCATTTTTTGTCACTGTTAACTGAGTCTCTGGGTCTGGATATTAATTTTTACGTGAATATAAAGTAGAAATGTGGATTTTTTTATATTATATGAACCTTAGTAATTTATTTCAAACCAATCGCATTCCATTTTCCAGTTAGTGGAAAGGCTTTCTATGTTCTCTATATACTACTGATTAGTCACCCCCCAGTTTTAGCAACATTGCACTTGTGCGTTAGTGTGTTACTTCTGTGCTAATTATTATTAGGCACTGCCATAAGCATTGAAATGAGGGTGGAAAAACAATTCCAGTCAGTATTACAGTTAATTAACTCAACATAATTACTGAGAGTTATATTCTGTACAAATACGTATTTTTCCTACTCACTTAATAAATGTACAGTCAAAGCAGACAGGTCTGAATTTGGAATATTTTACAACTGCTGCAGCTGGCAGATAAAAAAATATGTCTGCATACCATAATAAGCATTGATTATGTTTAACCATTTACTTTTTTTAAATTCTCCATGATTTGATGAGCGATACAAGAAGTGAATTTTACATTAGTAACTACAGTAATTACAGTTTGAAAAAAATAAAAGATCATAGATATCATAAAATATCCCAAAACCCATTCCTGGGGCAGGAATGGGTCCAGTCCTATTCTCAGCTTTCCTATCTAATCTGGCATCAGATGAACTTTCAATGTCCAGCATACAGTAGCATGATGTTATTATTGCTTACGTGCACATACCCTACAAGTACATTGTAGTTCTTAAACCACGGGTGACATTTGGCCCAGTTATTGTTTTTATACATTAATATCTATAGTAAATGTGTAAACAATTTGGGATTTTCTCAAACAAAAATTACTGATTGTGCAGTACAGCATCAATTTTCTCTTAATTTTATATTAGAGTGGCTATTTAGTTTCTTCAGACTCTGTATCTGCTGCTTCTTTGAGCAACATGAAAGAGACATTGCAGCTTTAGAAAATGTGACGAAGCTTCAAAGACGCCTGTGTAGCCAGAAGTTTTCTCTGTTCGTGTAGCCAGAAATTTTCTTTGTTCTTACAAAACAACCCCCTTCTTCTTGCAGAAGCATCACTGTACAATTCACTTAATACAAATTATAAGCTCACAGCACGACCCAGGGAACGATACAACAAATTAAACCTGACAGTGAATTACATTCCTGTGTTTTTTTAATTTCCTCCCTACCACCAAAATTAAAGGGATTAGGTGCATGCAAACTTTTTTTGTTCATTAGCAAATGGAAAATGGTCAAATAATGTTATTATATTGGCAGGGAGTCCTTAAAGTTGCAAAATACACACACTTCCTCCCCCTTTATGCTCCATGAACCCTCTGTGTAGGAAAAAATCACTGAGGGCTATACTTAGAAGCTTATTACTGGAATGTTCAAGGATAATTAATGGGCATGAGCTGATATGTCTTCAATATTTCAGCAGCTAGCAAGATCTATTATTATATTACTTTAAATTTCTGTGAGCAACATTGAGATTAAAAAGCATGAACCATGAACCAAGCCGTTATTTGTTATGTGTTGCAAAAATAAAAGCTTTAGTAGAAAGCAGAGCTTCATCTGTTTTCCCCACTGTCATATCAAGAACACACTGGCACTTTAAAGCGTGTGTTTATTTCTAAAGGCTGTCAGCATTGTTGATGGCGTTTCAGCAGCATAGCAGATGCATCTTTGTGTTGTTATCAAAGGAGAACCTATGATATGCAGCAGACTACAGCGTCTTACCAAAAGCAAACAAGGCTTATGCACAGGCTTTGCATTACACACACATTACAGCACTGCATCCATCCTCAGCTCCCACACTCGGAATAAGGACTATTTTTTTGCCGTTTCCAATCAATAGCAATCACTGGGCCACAGTGTCAGAATTGGATGATCGACTAAAACTCTAAAAATACACTGGAACATCCATCATCTCTGCACACGATGCTGATCTAACTGTAGGACTCTAACACTACCAGGGTGACCAGAACAAAAATGGTGATGTTACAAAAGGCATTTAAAGGATACTTTTATCATGATATGCTCATATTTTTGTATTTAATGAAAAACTACTGAAATCTCATTTACTGAAAAAAAAGTGTTCATCAGAGGGTTCATCTAAATTTGAATGTAAATTTGTCGAATCAAACATGACTTTTCTTGCCCAAACCACAAAAGTCCATTTACAAACAGTATTCCACTGCCGCTTCACTCACCGGCACTGTAATCTCTACTTTGGTACAGAGCCGAATGAGGGGTAACAATCTGAGAGGAAGCACAAAAAGAGGATTTCACGGTCGAGTTTGATGACACAACTTTGCCTTATTGTCTTGCCTGCTCCTGAAAAGCTGTAATTAAATTGGCATTGACTGGACAGGGGACCTGACTGAACGCTGGGTTGAGTAACAGCCAGCGTCCGCGCTGACTCATGACAGAGCCTGGATCGACTAACATGTCCCTGCTGGGAGAGGTGGGACATACGCTGAGCAGAACAGCTACTGTATCCTCGGATTTGATGTAGGACACCACGCCTCCATGAATGCTGTTTTTGTGAGGCAAGTCATGTTAGCTTCTCTGAACCTTTTGTTCAGTTCATACTTCTCTGTACTATATGGCATCTTCAATCAGCATTAATACTCCTCCATACTGAGGCATGTCACTCTGTGGACAACAACTGATACCTTTATTTTGAAACAGGACATTGGTTCATTCTTTCTGATTGTCTACTGTATCTTTAATCAACTGCTTGAGTGTTTTAAATGTCAAAGGCATGTTGAAATTCCCTTGTGTACAACTATGACTGCTATTACTTCAAATGCTATATGACAGAGCGGGACTTTGATGGATGGAGTTAAATTATGACTTATTTTCCATAGTTACATTGTTTTGGCTTTGTAGGTCAGACCAGGACAGACGCTGACATACGATAAATCATCATTAGGGTCCATAACATCAAGTGTGGCTGTGAGCATCAGTAAAATGGGCTGGAGAGTGATGAGGCGGATGGTTAATTTAGGGAGGCCGAGTTCAGATGATTGTGTGGAGCCTGAATCAGGGCCAGGGCCTTTCAGCTGAAAGTACGTAGGTGGGGCTATTTAGTAATGGTCTGAATTAACAAGTGCTAAAATCTCTTGTAATTCCATTATGGTACTTCATTATGTACAGTACATACTGCTGTACCGTTTGAATCCACCCACACTGTGAATACTGACCTTTTGTATCCCAGCTATCTCCAGAGTTCAGGTTCAAGTTAAATGCTGTACATACGTACAGCATTTAACGTAACTATGCGTACATACACGTATGCAAAACTGTAAGAAAAACCCTGGAGTGATTTGTATAGGTTCAAAAAGCAACTGTTGTCTGTGATTGGAATTGTAAAGAAAATCAATACAGATTGTATAACCTGTACACATTGGGCTGATATTTAAAGTGTGCCCTAATGCTGCACACGCAGTCACTGAGCTGACGCGAAAATGAGCGTCTGTCAGAGATTTTCTGCGCCCTTTGACTAATCACGGTCTGCCTCTCAGCTAACCCCACAGGCATGATGGGAGCGGGCATTAATCTGCAGAGGGCTAGCTGGGGAGTCTGTTCTCTCGTTGTACATGGCTGCAGCAACTGCTTTAATGAGCTGCTAATATTAAATGATGATAAAAGACAAGTTAGGAGAAGTAAAACTGTTAGGGTGCATCACGGGGAGTCAGTCTGTTTCACAATATCTCCTGTGGACTTTCTACCGCAGACATATGATAATGTTTTAGAAGAGATGAGCTTCATATGGCGAAACAGCTTGATAGAGCTTCAACATTCAGCACAGCTGCGAAGGATTGAACAGAAAATTGATGCTTTACCTAAGCAGACAATTATGAAATATTCTATGGCTGTTATTTCTCTGGACCAGTGAAATTGCAGTTCATCTCGATATTGTCCGTCTGTGGCTTGGTTTAGCAGTGAGGAAATGCAGCAGAGAAGAGGTTTATGGGTGCAAGCAAAGACAGAAGACGTGTTTATTTCCTGCTTATAATAAAGGTTTATGGTGTTCTCCCCTGACACTGCGATAAAACATAACCTATACACACCCTACTCATTTTTGTATGGAGACACAGCACACAGAATCTTATCCACAAGCATTACTGCTTTTGAATGAACACTACAATGATATACACATCTTCCGCATTAAAACAATCATTGTATTTTATTTATTTTTAAAGACCACTATAGTGCTTATAATTACCATCCCTGGCTTTTACTTTTGTCAGTGTTGGCCAAAGGTGCTAAGGCAGCAGAGCGTTGCTGTTGCCAATCAGTGATGTTTTATTTGTTCAGAGCTGTTGCCCTCTCGTACCTGATTCCGTGCAGTTCAGCTGTTGAAGGGCAGGCTTTGGGTGTTATCAGGCTAATTCCCATTCCACACAGACTCACCTCGTTCACTTCATTGATCTCCAGGGCTCCAGAGCATTTATGACAAAATGACCACTGAGTCTGCTGCAGTCGCCTCTGCTGCTGCTGCTGCTTGTTGCCTCTCATGTCATGATACACGGAGATATTAGGTATATAATGCAACGATTTCATATAAAACTTTTAGGTCATTTACCGTTTAAACTTGACACTTTATAACTGGATTATTATCTTATATATTATAGGACTGACAAACTCTTTACCCACTGCACAAACCTTAGGGGAAATATTTCTCCACTACAAAACAATACAATACCATTCAACTCAAATCCCGAAGGTCTGTTTAGCCTAATGACACACCAGCACTTTGCAGCGTCGTGACTGCACAGATTCAGCACATCTATCTCTAAGACGGGGCTGCAGCAGTTTCAGGGGGGAGAGCCCATACTGAAGGACACCTTACTGCTAAGACAATAAGCAAATACAATAGATGACACAGTCGGTGGCAAGTTAGTAAGGCAAATATGTACAATACAGTAGATTCTGTCACTATGTAAATAACAAATGCTGCATACAGTAAGTCACAAAATGCACCATTTTATATTATTGGCATGATTTTGACGAGTTGCAAATTAATATGTTGTTCTTGATTCAGGTTGTGTTCAGTGGTAGAAAATTATCACTCGCCGCTGTTTCGCAGCAAAAAAATCAATAAATAATCGACGTTTGACAAAATAACATGACAGAATTGAGCGGAAGACAAATGAAGCCCAATAAGTCACAGTTGCGTATTGTCAGTTCATATTTAGTTTGTTGCATGAAGCCACAATAATTCACCCAAAGTTACAGTGTGTGAAAGGAAGGATCTGGAAGGATGCTTCCTATATTTGCCAAATGTGGACAAGATATTGTCTGAGGCTGTTGTCACTGAGACTCACTGAACACTCTAGCAGTAGTTTTAGACTTATTAGCATTAAAATCAAATTTTATTTGTTTGTATTTGTGCTGAGATACAGCAAACTCAAAGCAAAGTTACATAAGAATTGCACTAATGAGCTAACTGTACATGTTCTGTATTTGGTAGTGGATGAAATCTACATGAATACATTCATTGCTACATTCATGGCGAAGCTAGGTCAACACATAGGATGTAGGTTTTAATTATTAATTAATTATTATTATTAATTTATTTTTGTGATGACTATACTGCCTTTGATACTCTGACCCAGGATCATGCCTCCTCTGTCAGCCATCCCACACATCCCTACAGGGATCAGCTGATACATCACAGAAAAAGAGGGAAATGGAAAATCCATCTAATCATGAAATAACAGACAGTTTTCACAGAACAATATTGATGTTTTTGGAATTGATTTCTGGGTTGGCACAGAGGCTAATAAATTGCTTTGATGTGGTTAGAAAAATTAAATGCCAGGGAGAACATGGATCCATGCTGCTGATGAAATAATCTGCTACATCGGGGGAATGCAAAAATGAAACAATTATGGTTTGGACAGATGGGACGGTAAAAAAAGATGGATGGATATCGGAACTGAGACGGGAGCATTATTTTGGCAACCTAGTGAAAACATTAGACAAATAAGCATCCCACAAACATCTCAACATCTGTATTATATTGGAATGAGAACCAGCGTAGAGAGCAATTTATGGGAATAGCCTGTTTAATGTAAGAAGTAGAAGTGAGCTGCGATCTTTCTCTCCCTCCTTCTTAGTGAGTGGAGCCATAAGGGAGTCACTGCTGCAATGCAGCAAAACAAATCGTGAGAATCTATTAAGTGTTTGTGGTTGTGGGACATTGTCTCTGCCTCGCTTCTCCTTCTCATTTCCACCTCTCTCACTAGCTCCCAGTGGACAGACATTAAGACAAATAAACATATATGCTTAAAAATTGGAAATGTGAAGCGACTTGTTGACAAGCTGATGCAGTAGATCCACTTTCTCACTTGATCTAACTATGTTTTACTTAGACATAACTAATAAAGTGAAAAGGCCATTATTGACATATAGAATTGATTTGGACACCATATAAAACCACTGCATTAATGTAAAGTACAGCGTGACACAACTTATGCTTTGTTCCCCACAGAGCTGATACAGTATGTG
Organism: Betta splendens; assembly: GCF_900634795.4. Classification (NCBI taxonomy): domain Eukaryota; kingdom Metazoa; phylum Chordata; class Actinopteri; order Anabantiformes; family Osphronemidae; genus Betta; species Betta splendens. The sequence goes on along the minus strand of NC_040901.2, from coordinate 4,244,377 downwards.
ATAAAGCTATTAAATGGGTTTGTTACAGTATCTTAAAGCCATATTTCTCCAGTTTTCAAATAAACTGTACATACAAAGTATTTGTATTTATAAAAACTAAATACAATATTCAACTAATAAATCTCAACAAAACATCATGAATCTAAGTAACACACAATCTCTATCTAATCTTAAATTCGAATACTGTGAATTATATCATCATAAAAATATATTAAGGTTGTTACAAGTATTAGTGTGTAAACAAAACATGGTTACATGGTAAAAGGAGACTTCTTTTATTGCTTTTCATGATAAAGAATATTGGACTTTAATTTCTTAACAAGATGTCTGTAGGTTTTTATGCCAAAATCTTATGCCCTTTAGATCGTCCACACTGCCCATCTCAAAGTGTGCATTTCCAGGCCCCTGTTGGAAAAAGATGATTTAGGAGTTTGTCGCACGCTAAGTTGATCACCACACCTCTTTGTGGAAGCACGCATGACGTCATAGGGGTCACAGGTCACAGCATCCAGCATGCCGATGTCTAGCTAAAACTAGTGGCTTAAAAAGCCCGTTAACGGCCAAAACACCACCAGCGTGCGGCGTAAATGGACCTCATGATTCTATCTGTCTATCTATCTGAGTCTGACACCGTAGAGGACGCTATGCTGCAGCTCCACTCTGGCCAGGTGTGTGCGTTGGAAATACTGTTTTGGTATCCCTTGTTTGTGTGGGCAGGAACAGAGGTGGTTCTACGAGTGGCCTACTGTCGACGTAGGCAGTAATTGAACTACTACACAAATTGTTCTTAGACGGGATTGGATAAAGTAGCAAAATGCAAAATAAGTAGCAAGTGCACTTCTAACACACATGAACCAGAGAGTTATAGAAATCCAACAAAAAGAGGATTTTGCATGGGCTGGGACCTTTAGCGCATAACATTATCTCATGTTGTAACAGTTTTCGTGTTGCTCTACACACGTATGTTAACGTGAACCAGTCTTGTCTAAACCGGTGGCGATACAAGCTCTCCAGAGAGAATTTTCTGTCCTTGTTGTTCTGTCCCTTAGCCTCTCCACCACCCCCTGAGGTCTTTCATCTTCTAAACATCAGCGTCAAATTTATTACCGCTGTAAATCGTAAGCGCCAACCTGTCAGATGCCTCGAGATGCTTTATGTAATGGAAATCGTGCCGTCACGTTTGCTACGGCGCCAGCGTGAGTTTCTGCCAGCAGCACAGGATTCCACTTTGTTTCTAGATTGGCAATATGAATATAAATGCCAGCTATGACTAGGCGTTATTCTACTGTCAGTTAAGTAAGGAGGAGAACTGAAAATGTTGTTTTTATTCAGCAGCATATAGACTCAGGATGCAGGTGAGAGGTCAGGGGAGTCAAAGATGAGCAACTGAGGGAAGCTAAAGACAGACAATAGTTTTATGACTGGAATTAATTTATGTTGGGTGAGTCGACATGGGACTCGTTGCCGTGGTAACAGGCCACGTGCCACACCGCCTCCCGCCTCTATCCCCACCTCTGCTTGTCTCCCACAGCCATCACTCGTCTAAGGGAGATGACAGAGGCTTTGCTGCTGCCATTTAAGCCTGAACTCTACTGGTTATTGAATATTCACTGGGTTGGCGACTCCTCAACCCTCCCATCACATTACACCCTCTATTTAAAAGACCCTTTGTTGCCTTCGATCCAATTCTCACTTGTTACGTATGTGCTGCGGTGTTTCTCTCTTTCTCACCTTTAACAACAACAAGCCAGCATTGACACATGGGGGGAAAAAGAGGAACTGAACTGAACCACAGCCCAGTGGCTGATAGTTATTTCCCCACTGGGTAACAGAATGTTCACAGTGTGGTTTCTTGATTATTTAGCCTCTTTGTCTCTGAAGCCACAAACAAGGGGAGTGATTATAATTTCAACACAACTTATTTGATGATACTGTAATGTGGGCACAGAGAAACGAGAGTAATAAGATAATTATTTCCCATATCATCATTTTTATCTCCCTGGTTACCAGTGTAAACAATACATAAAATCAAACCACCATGTATTAAACTAATGGACTGAAAAACAGAGCAAGTCACCATTCCTTTGATGGCATTTGCACTTGGATGTGCTTTCTTTAGTTCTAGTAATGGAGCTAATAATTCCTCTAATGGTGTTGTGGTTTCATTTATTAGGAAAAAGATCAACTCTATAAATCAGTGTTGTTAGATTCTGATTGAGACTGATGTTAAGGGAAAACATTGTTTTTCCCTCACTTTTGGGAACCTTAAAGTAATCCTTAAATATTAGATATGGCTGCAGGTGCATGTGATTGACATGATTAATAGATCAGACAGGAACCAGGAAGTAATGTCACATAAACACACACACCAGAAAAGACTATCCAGGCCAAGCTGTAAACATATTTACTTACCTTAATAATGCTAATTGGAGCAAATGCTGCGTAATGAGAGATATATTTGCTGTCAACTTAACCGACAGCAATGCAGTACAGTATTTCCAAACCCACAGCTTGGAAACACAAAAAAGTGCAATTGTGTCGATCGCTTTGATCTGAGTTAAAGTCATGATAGATAAGAGCATCAGATCAATGCACCAAACCTTAAGCCTCCTTTACACAACTCAGGTTTCTTGATATTGTGTCTCTTATTGTGCTCTTTCCAGTGCATGTCCAGTGGGATCAAGGAAGCATTTAGCAATTGTGTGGTTTTGTAGTAAGGTATGAACTTAATAGTGCATGTAGGTTTGTTGTTGACCCTGCGTAATGATGGACATGATAGTGCTTATATTGCTGTGTCTGTGCAGGCTCAGCATCTGTGCCTCCAAGAGACACAGCAGATGTGACATTTTGATTACGTGTTATGTCTGCTATCCTCCTCATGGGAGACCCTCTGAACGTGCGTGGAAGGAGAAACAAAGAGAATCTCATAGAATTACTACAACTTGCCTTCTTGACCAATAAATTAAATCAAAGAAGGAGATTTGTGGTATCAATGGATTTTTTTGTCGTAGGAACCACATCTAGCACTGATTCTTCTCAAAGGAAACACATGTTATATATCATGTTAGAAAACTAACATTAGCTGGAATATTTTCTGTGTAGGGATTATATTTTTTTACAGTAAAAAGTGGATTTAATTCTGGATTTAAATGCTCCCAAAATAATTTCTATGATCTGTTAAAGAGCAGACAGCTGGTGTCCCAAAATCAAATGCTACTGTACTGTAGAACTGCATGCTTTGTTTACATTTACAGTACTTTTTTAAACAGTAGTCATAAAAGTACATGATGAAAACGATAATAAAAATAGTGATGAAATGAAATGATGAACTGAAAAATGTACCTGAACTACTCACCAGAGCAGTGTCTTAACTTAAAGTCACTGGTAGCTCTATTCAGTGTTTAACTTCCCTCCACACTCTTAGACTTGGTTTCCCTTTTCGGCTGATGCTCAGGGGTCACCACTCACTGGGTTCCTCGGGGTCATCTAACTATCGATCTGTCTTCGTCCTGCGCTTTTCTCTCTTCTACGCCTCACATCCGTCAATCCCCTCTGGGCCCATGAAGGCTTGTCAGTCAGCTCGCAGCCAATTTTAAAAGAACACGATTACCTTGAATTTTTAGATTTTGATCTCTGGCCAGTTTGGGGAGAATAAGCTTCCCCTTGGAGCTCCCTGTTGGAGGGGGGGGTCAGTTGGTCAGTCTTTCCTGACCAACTGACTATCAAAGGCAGATCCTCACAGCACTGCCAACAGATCAGCCTGTTCATATGTCTTATACTGGAGTAATGTAAAAATGATAAAGAACAATGAATTGAAAAGTTTATTTATCAAGAAGTAAAACCGCAAACAATCAATAAATATTCCTTTCAAACATTTCATTCAACACATTGCTGTGAGTTGCCTTCTTGAGTGAGAACTGTGATGACAGCAAGTTTACTAGAAAGAACCCAAGTCACCTCTTGTCAAGCTGAGCAGCGACTCAAACAGTATGAAGGTGGCAAACTCCACAAACTCATTATACTGCAATACTGTGCGTGTGTTTATGTACAGATTAACAAACTCTGAACAGTATTTCTCAGCGAGCCGAACGAGCTGCTTCATCTTTAAGCTAAGCTCCGCTAATCACCCTCTGGCTCCAGCTCTGCAGTCAGAGCACAGACATGGCAGCTGTATTGATTTTCTTCTATAGCGTTCAGAGAAACTTTTTTGAAATAATATTTTCCCATAACGCTGAAAGCAGCAGCTTTTGGTGGGATTCATTTGCCTTAGTGAGTCTTAAATGCAGTATGAAGTACTGCCGTGTAATTGGACACTAGTGATTGACTGTATACATGTATCACTGTGTCCTGTGATGCAGATTGGTTAAGGATACACATATATATACATTATATTTATACCTCAGTTGAAGTTTAAGCATTGGAGGCAATAAGCCCTTTTTAAGCAGCATAGGTACATTGTGCACTTTTTTATTTTCATAAAGCCTAATTAAAGTGTAATGACATGAGGGCTGTGCCAAGATTGTTAAATCATACCTGAAAACACAACAGCATTTTAAGAGGTGGCAGAGCTGTTGCCATGGATCCCACACCCCATCTGGGGAAAAAAGCAGCCATTCATCTTGAACGACTGAAAGTTAATTTATGCCTGCAACTGTTAGGACAGCACAGTAGAGGCACGGACAGGTTTAAGATATGTGCCGTGACTGCGTTTGTGTCTGTGTGGGCTTTGGCACTTAAAGGTTGTTATCCTGGCTGTTTGAGGCAGAAAGCTCTGAGGAGTGATTGCCAAGATTGATAGGAGATAATTAGCCAGGAGTCGCAGCTCGGACCTGATGTAACAGCATTGTGAGTGCACACCTGGAACCTGGAGATGCTGAGCTACAGTAGTAGTTATTGGGCTTTTGCTCAGAATGAGGTCTAAATAGTAAACAGTGAGGAGCTACAGTAGAAAGGTCCATGAGATAAAAACAAACATTTATTTATATGTTGAAATTGCTGTTGATGACAAGTGACCTTGTAAGAGTGTAAGGAATGGTCCTTGTAATGATCCTGTAACACAACACACCAACACAGACACACTCTGTGTCTGAGTTGGTGTGGTGTTATCCGATGGTTAAGCAGCGAATGTGCTATGTGAAACGTTGCCTTTCTGGCACCTGGTGACTCATGGTGCCAGAAAAATGGCTTTGCACAAGCAAAGTAGCACTTTCACCTCTCGCACACCTGCCCGCCTGCGTCAGCTTGGCATTTTAATGAGTCACCGTGAACTCTACAACAGCCAAGTAGGAGGAGACAGGCAGGGATTTGGCCTCTGTAAATAATGCTACTTCTGAGCTCCAGGTAAAATGTTTGAGCTTTCTGAAATATTGATTTCCTGCAGTTCTCATGTGGAAAATAGGAAGAATGAGGAAACAGTATCTACAGTACTTCACTTACTGTTTGAGTGGCATCTAAACCTACTGAGTGTATATAAACCTAATTACCACCTTCCCCTCGTCTGGATTATCGATCATTTTTATTTGCATGGCTTAATCTTATTTTAATTGATGTAGCAATTTTTCCAGAGTGACTTAGAGACAAAAAAATACCATACAAAATTTAAAATGATGAATATTTTCTAACTGGTAAAAATTGGTTTTGTTGTGAAGTTGTTAATTATATAAACAGATCTGCCCAATTCTGCTTCTATTGGAAATTGTACCAATCTGTTGAACCTAGCTAGTGTAGCTGTAATGTCATAAATGATTTTCTTCAAACACACTCAAATCGTATATGCTCATCATGCATGTATGGGTTTCTATTCACAGCTTTTGGCCACATGTGCCGTATGGTTGCCCCATCCAGTCTGGGTGGCAGTCTGCTAATCTGTTCTGATTAGTGTCACGGTGTAGCCCAAGCCCTGTAAATAATAAGGGGCCAGAGAACCCAATGGACACGTTTCTAAAACTGTGGGATTTATACAGTACCAAGTGCTCAGGGGCGCTCTATTCCATCTATTAACAGGGCACAAGCACACACTGACAAACAGGAAGAAACACTTAGCACCCTTCTCTTGTTACCGTGCAAAGGGTCTTGCACTAGACTTAGCAGCAGTTTATTTCCAAGCTATTACAAGCTATGATACCCACTGGACTCTCCTGAGCCCTGGGACAGTAGAAATACCTCGTGGCATTGTGATCAATAGCCAAAGAGGAATTTGTGTAAAAAATCAATTATTCGTTTAGACCCTCCAACGAGGCCAAACGTAATTAAACCAACTTAACCGGGGGCGAGCTCATCTACCGCGCTCATACATTTCCTTAGGTCACACCCGCGTCTTTGGCTAATGAGCTTTAAATGCAACGTCAGTAATGATGTTGTTGGAAATACACACCATGCTAGCGAACACAACATGTATCAACACGGCACTGGTTGCTCCTGACTGTGAACTGAGGGCCGCTTTGAAAGAGGTCAAACCATTTCCATGTTTTAGCGTGAGGACTTGTAAAGTTGGGCGTTTATGGCCTTAAGCTATAGAGAGAAGTACATCCTCCTTAAGATAATACCATTTTTAACAGTTCACAGCTTTTTATGTTCAGTTGTTTTACAAAGTGAAACAGTTTGTGGCAGATTACTGCTGTACAGTAGGTTGCTGTTGTTCCAACTGTGTCGCAGAGGGTGGAGTGAAACCACTAAATTATACTGTAATGTGTAGCTGGGATATTCCTTTGTACAGGGGTATCATTGTTTTATTATGACTTGGCTCATAAATTACATTAGAATGCTGACAGTTGGTGAGGGCTCCAACAAGTCTTTTCAGTCTTGGGGCCAGAGGAACAGTTGCATAACGTGTATTTGGAGGTTTTTATTTCTACTGTAAACCTTGAAATATAGACTCTAAATGAAGCATATGATCAGTTCAAACTCCAAGTCAGTATAAAGTGTTTCTAAATTGGCATTTTATTTTTTTGCTTTTTTCATGTTGGAACTGGAGCTGCCTAATGTTCCCCCTAATCTCTTTAATTTCATAAACATAATCTTTTTAATTGCACTAATTATACCAGATAATCAGAACAACAAACAAACTGCTCATCAACAATTTGTGTATTAACACAACTTAATAAGTGTAGTTCTCCTGCTCGCGTCTTTTAGCCTTTCTTTTTTGCCTCTTGTTCATTTTCAGTCCAGCCTCTTGGCTCTCTTTAATCTCCTCTTCATTAGCAGCACTGGGCGGCCGGTTTCAATGAGGCAACTCTGGGTCCTCGCCCGCTCTGCCCCATCAGCCGTCAGCAGCTAGATGGTCAACGTCACGGGACAATCTCAGACAGTGAGGGAAACCTCGGTCTTGCGTTTGCCACAGCTGTAATAGTGTTGAGTTGGCTCCTTCGGGCTGTTCTCGTGTCATCTCAAGGGGCATTGAACAGGCTTAGGATAATACCTTTACATGGATTTAGCTGTCATTTATATTCTGAGCTGATTCATTGGATGTGGCTGCATATAAATCAACTGGGGCCTTTTCTTCATAAAGGAAATCATATTGGAGTTTAATACTTATTCAAGGAAAAGATTTTCTCCCGTCTCTCCAATAAAAGTGAAAATTGTAGGTCTGATCCTTTGACACCAGCTTAAACCAGTGGGGGAGATATATAAATACTGTAGCATTAAATGGACAAATGATAAAAACAGTGGATCTGAATCACAGGACAAATAAGTAACATATAGTCAATAATACCCTAATAGGTTAAAAAGAATCAACTCTGTGTTGTAGGACTAGTTGTCTCCTGCTGCAGTGAGGCTGTGGTTTGGATATTTTATCACACAGAACCACTACAAACACACAGCGTCTCTCTTTGCTATACACTGGTGCCGGCGCACCGAACAAGCAGACGAGGCTTTGAAGTGAGGAATCTCTCGGGCTCCAAGTACAGCTTCTGTACAGCTAGTGTCCTGCTCCCTGCAGAGTCACCGCCGCTTCAACTGAAAGGAGTAGAGAAGGAAAGAAAAGGAGAATACTGTGTCCCAGTTCCATGGTACCGTTAATTAGACACTGGATATCTCATTCAATTAGTTAGATTTTTGTTGTTTAAGCTCAGATAAGAAATAAGCACAGACTAGTTTTTAAAATTCTTCGATCATGTGGGAAAATATTACAGATTTTATTTTATCTTTAAGGTGTCTGGACTAAATGTCTTTTATGAGGTGCTGCAGGGGAATAAAAGGGACCAGGTCAGGCCAGACTTTGACAGCTGTAATGTATCATAATAATGTTGAGAGAAAATAGGGCCACACCGCCCACCTCATGCTGCTGGGCCCCTTAAAGCTTCAGATTTCTACTGAACCTGCATGTTTATGACTGGTTTGTGGTTTCTGAGAAGCTTAAATCTGTGATTAAGAATGTTACTAATATTTACAGTAGCGGCTGATCTCCAATGTGTGTCTGATGTTGCTTTAGGCCACATCACATCACTGTCAGTATGATTGACAGCTCTTGGTAATTGGAACATCCCATTGTCATTTGTTATACAGTAGATGGTGTTTTAAATGGTTTTGTAACATGAGCTCTAACACATCACATGTGTGTACAGTAAGGGAAGGAAAGAACTAGAGTGATGCATCAGACGACTAACCTCCACAGTAACCACGGTGATGAGATGTTTTGGAACGAGTCGGACCAGAGAATGGAAGGAAAAGAATCCTTTTTATTTTTTCCAGCACCTCCTGTCATGACAAATGCTGTCTTCGTCATATTGCACTTCAACGCACCATTCATGAGGCGGTGACATTTTAAAATTTGTATTGAGTAGAGGTTGCGATAAAGACACACAGGGATGAGTTAAACGCCACCTTGTTTATCCTCTGATGCCTTGAACAAACCCCAAATAACCCATAAGTATTTGTTCCCTGTTTCCTCTTCTGTTTAACGTGAAATAGCTATAAAATCACAGCCCACCGAGTGAGCTCTCGTAGTGGGTGTCTTTTCAAAATAAACTGCGTATCGGTGGGTCGAATCAATTGATGTTATTTCATAGTGGATGTGTCTTGTCTGGGAAGTGTGTGGCCTGCAGAATAAAGCCATGTGGTATCCTCACACTACGCACCCGTACACTAAATATGACTAGAAGCATATTCGCTGGAACGAATCTGTTCTGGTTAAAGAGAGGGTTGTGGGTTCCAGAGTTAGAGCAAAAGCATCTTTTCAATCAATCCTTTTATTTCTTCTACCAGCCTGAGCTATGTTTTCACCTACAAACTATGTATTTACGTATTTAAGTTATTAAAACCATTCCTGAAAGGTCAAACCTGGAAGTACAGTAAAGTACTAGATGACCTTAACTCTGCCCGTCTTTCCCCCTCGTGAACTGTAACGTCTGTTCAGGCTGGGTCCCGCCTCCCAAAGGCCTCCGGCCCCACTTATGTAACTGACAGCATGGGCAGCAGGTTACGCAGGGAGCAGAACGTCGATGGTCAGCTTTCCAAGCGGACGTCACCCATCCTGCGTCAGGCCGTGAAGTATCGTGGAAGATCAATCTGCAGCCCACTTTTCCATTAGTGCAGCTTTAACCGAAGCAGCTATTAATGATTCTCTGGACTCTGGACCGGAAGAGGTTATGTGTGATTTATGTACATTTTACGACTTGAATTAATCAGCTTGACACACACATGGAAGTAAGTAATTTACACTACATTTTTTAATAATAAATAGTGACAAAAGCAATTTAACATGTAATAAACTATAAATATATATGTTAATATATAACTTAATCCTAATAATTCAGACTTTAAATGATGGAAAACGTTAAAGCAGCTTGTTCCATTAAGTTCCCAGAATGTGAGCTTTATACATGTATTTCCCAGCCTGCATGATTTACAATGCAACATCTTTTCTTTTTCCGTGTCAAACATACATTGAATACACTCAGCCGTCTGTGTTGAGGAGGCCAGGCATCACACTGACTGATCCTGACAGGAAGTGTGCCACAGAACCGCAGAGCCACAGCGCCAGATGCAATCACCCACGGGTCTGACGTGACAAGGAAATGTAAATGAGGGTCCTCATGGGAGTTGATCCACCAGGAGACGTGGCATCGCTGTAATTACAGACGCACGGACAGAAAGGCAAGTAGCTGGTGAGATGGGAAAGGCCACAAGCTTCTTCATCCAGCCAGACAATTTAGCCGTCATTCAGTTTGCTAATAGTCCACTTTGTTCATTGAGTTGGGTTTGAAGCTCGCTGTTATTATAGAGCCTGCAAAGAATAATAGATTAAGCTAACGACTCTGTAAGATTCATTTGCATTAATAGTCATTTTATCAAATAGTCGATATTTCGGCGCTACTCTGACTTTGAAACAGTCGCTGGTACTTGTTGGCTAAAATCACCTACAAGCAACTACTGTAGATGCAAGATGCAACACACTGTCATGGAAACACTTAACAGCATCACTGCCTATCGCCTTGACATTCTTAGCATAAGTGTCATTGCTGGAATTCCAATCATTTCTGTTCTATTGTACGTGTTTGTCATGAAGCAATGATCAAGACTGATGTTACTTTTTGTTTAGTTTGCATAAGCTGTTGTTCATGCTTCTAAATAGCATTTAGTATTTGGAATAGCAAGAGGTTAGAAGCAGAAGCACAGATTGTTTCAATAATAAATACATATTTACTACAGTTGTTCTTTCCAAATCACTATGAGCTGCTCTTTCACATACAGAGGTCACAAGCAGATGTGTCGAAATCCAAATGCTGTGGTGTGTTTTTTAATAAGCAAATGGGTCCATATGATGCTGGCCAGTGTGTGTGTGTGTGTGTGTGTGTGTGTGTGTGTGTGTGTGTGTGTGTGTGTGTGTGTGTGTGTGTGTGTGTGTGTGTGTGTGTGTGTGTGCTATTTCCGCATGCGTGAGTGTAGAGCGAAGGGAAAACAAACCTCTCCATTAGCGTCACTGCATGATTGGCTGACCCCCATCGCCCCTGTGATGCTCGCATCCACGACCTTCCTCTGCTGCATCACACAACAACAAGAAACACATTTACATGACCCCCCCCCCACCACCCGCCCCATTGTTCCGTGCTGAAAAGGTCAGGGTGAAGCAGTAGAGACACAACATATTAAAACAAACAATAGAAATGTCTTGTCATGTTTTTTCTTCCCTTCCCTCCACCTTTCTCTTTGCGAACATTAAAATGAGTGAACATCGTTGTGTGATAGTTTATTTTCAGCTCAGGAGCAATAGTGCAAACACACACACACCGAAAAGAAAAAAAACATGTTCTTCGACTCGGCAGGTTTGTTTGGCACGTCAAAGTGAGATGCCAGCGAGGAAAGCTTTGTCACTCTAGTCCCAGCAACATGGGGGGACATGATGGCTGCCTACACAGAACTGGTGGGCAAAAATAACTGATGTGTTTCTGTGGGATAAGACTTGACGAGAGCGATCCAGCCCCTAAACAGCTCTCCCATGTACATGGAACAAACTGTGGTACAACATGCAGCTTTAAACGTACTGAGATTAATGAACAAGGCCGTGTTTCATGGGTCATTTCATCCCAGTGAAGAGCACATTTAGCTTTTTAGCTGCTGGCTTTAAGTGAAGGTGGGCGAATAGCGGTGCTGTAGCGGCGCAAGAGGGTTCTTTCGTGCTCCCAGCTGGAAAGTGCATGAAAGGTTACGCATTTGAATATATGTCACCTCTGTAGCGAGGAGCAGCTGTGGCTTTCTGTTGTTGATGTTTGGGACAGTGGATAAGCTGAGGCCAGGAACAGACAGTGGACGTACAGTATATTGGAATAGGAGTATTTCTATCACTACAGAAGAACTGTGTACTGTTCAAGGCCTCGCATCAGGAGCCTGATGTGTTTTATCTTTTATTGCAATTATGTTGCATAAAAAGTAATGTGATTTGACTGACTTGTTGATTCTATAACTATAGTAGTATAGAGCGTGTGTGTGTGTGTGTGTGTGTGTGTGTGTGTGTGTGTGTGTGTGTGTGTGTGTGTGTGTGTGTCTCAGCACAGCTCACTTCTTTCGCTCTGTCACTGTTGAAAGATCAGACCATTTAGAGGTGATACTCCAGAAATTAGAATATCGTGCAAAAGCCTAATGGATCTTCTCGTAAAAGAACAATTACATCAGCACAGTCAAACTGGAGTTTGGAGATAATGACTCCAAAAGCGCGAGCGATGTGATCAGCGGGGTAAAGCCCCACAGATGGTGATGTGGAGAACACGGTGTCCAGCACAAAAAGAACTCAGTTTGAAACAGTCAAGTAAAAAAATCTGCCTGTGTAGAATAATAACTGACTGACTGAGTATAAATGAGTGGCTTCACTCAGTTGGCTTTTATTGAAGCCTGGGTCTATTTCACTTAAAGATGACAAACGTGATGCTCTTCACTGAACATTTTTTAAATGATTTACTTCTTTTTCTAATGGAGCTGACTTCAGAGAGAACTATGAACGTGGCCTCGGCCTGAATGGAGAATCAGAAAGATCTTATGTAACTGCACTGAGGCTGCAGCTGCTTTCTGCTGTATTGTCATGCTTTGCTCTGCAGCTACACTCGAGCCGACATCGGTCATTTCAGTGGTTGTCTCTCTCACTGTATGGGTGATCAGCTCTTTGCTTTTTTCCCATTTTATTTCATTGTGTTATCAACTTCCTCCCTCTTGTCAAGGGAACCCGGACAGGATGGATCATCTTTAACAAAATTGAGCTTTTGCTAGATTTCATGCCCACGGAGAGAATAAACCGTATAAACTCTCATAAATACCAGCATCTTGATATTTCTGTCCCGCCTGCGTAGCTGCAGGACAACCACCGGGTTTTGAACCACGCAGGCTGTGTTGACAGCTGGATTACACAGCTGGGTTAAGGTTAGGTCAGCATTAGAACTTCCATGGCCTATTGCTCGTCTGTGATTCACTCGCTGCTTTGCTCGCTGATTTATTCTGCCGCTGGCTCCCACTCACTCACTCACTCACTCACCCACTCGCTTCCTTTCCTATTCCTTTTGTTCCGGCTCCTGCCTCGCTCAGTCGGTCCTTTCATTACTAACCCCTTCATTTTCATAACTTATCCTCTTTAGCACTGATAGGCTTCATTTAGAGCGAGTGCATATGACAGTGTATTATGAGGTGAGATGTCACATTATGAGATGAGCTTGAACTGGAATGTTTATTTACTTCACCGTCTCCTTAAAAGTACTGTTATAGACTAACTAACTGCAGGATCTACACTTAACGTTTCACGTACAGTACAGCCAGCAAACTAAACAGCACCAGGGCAATTATGAACTAACGAGAGGTGAGGACCCAAACGCCACAACCCACAGACAAACTGAAGTATTAAACACTTTAATTAGTAAACACAAAGAGACATACAATCTAAGAGTGCCGCATAAGTAGGGTAGATAATAAATACACATAAGCTAACTAAGAATCACTGCATGAGCAGGCATGTATTACCGACAAGAAGCAACTGACCCAAAACCTACTGCATAGCGGGTAAGCTAACATAAAAGGAACTAAACATGAAGCCATGAAGTCATCTGAAACAAGCATCTAACAACAAACCAACCAAGACTGTGCACGAACTGAGAGCTTAAATACTAACTAAAACAGGCGACACCAATCAAACTGATAATAGGACATGACATGGAACAGGAAATGCAATGACAAAAAGAGGGTACAGAACCGAAGGAAGTCAGAGTGCCCTCTAGAGCAGATTCACAACATTCAATGTGAAACATCCATCCGAAAAACCAACTTAGAGCAGCAGAGTGGTGGGAATAACACACAGGTCGCTTTAGTGCTGCGGAAACATCAATTTCAGCATTAGGCTGATCCTCCATAGAAGCAGTTACACCACAGATCAATCTTTTTGCCAGATTCACTCACTCACTCAATAATACATTAACATGGCTGCACACTAAGTTTAAAGCTCTGCTTCAAGGCCGCCCAAGCTCTAACAAGTTGAGATGAAAGTACAGTAATCCCAAGCTCTTATTGATCAAGATGAAGTTTTCCTACAACTGCTATTAACGGATGCCATGTTTTCGTAGCTAAAACTTTGAAAAGAGCTAATTAAGAAGTGAAGTAGCTTCACTTTACTTCTGTCACATGCTGCAGACTTGATGCTACCGTAAAAGATCCTCTCACATTGCCAGCCAGTAATTACAGTTTGGATCACATCAAATATTCTCTTTTATACAGACTCACTCACACACACACACACACACACACACACACACACACACACACACACACACACACACACACACTGCTAAACAAAGTGATGCTGTATATTATCAGTGGTAAACATGACAATTCAATACTAGGGTCCTGTGCTGACACAGCTGTATTGCGAACCTGCAACTATCAACAGCTACTACCAAAAATTTTATTTTCTGGTCTGGTTGTATAGGCCTGAATGATTTGACTTAAACACTTAATACCGTTATATGCAGGCGCTAACATTATAGGTTGTGTATGAATTTAGAACTTTCTTTACCTACTAAAGCAAGTCTTCGGTTTTATATTTCTCTCAGAAATTCAGTTAAGCTCTATTCCCATCATACAGGAACTTAATTACCATGCACCAAATAAGTCTGGGCCGAGTAATGAAAGTTCACAGTAATAGATTCTTGGCTTCTTTAAAGAACACAGTGGTCGTTTCTCCTCTTATTGCTTTTCAGCTGTTGTTGCATTTGTTGTTTTTTCATTTATGTACATCTCAATTTGCACCAGTAGTGTTAATGTCTGTGTTTGTGTTTGTGGCACAGACATATGGACACGCGTATGTAGCCCAGTTAGCACCTCCCGTTCCTGAGGTCTGTGCGGCCGTGTGACCCGGGAGGCCGACCTCTCAGCCAACAACAGAACTGCAAATTCAACAGAGCAGGTTGTCTGGTACAGGATGTAACACTGTGGTGTGTTGATGTTCCCTTTATTATACCACAAATTTGGACTGTTTTTCATAAAGTGATTGTCCATGAGCTTTGAAAAAGTAGTTTTATCTGTGCTGCATTTGGCCCGCTGTGAAAGATAAGGACAGCAACACGCTGCACTTAATTCAATTGATTTATCCGTTAAGGGACTATGAAACAAAAAGAGATGATTGCAAATTATCCTCACAGTCTCCCACATTTGTCCAAAAGGAAAAATGAGTCATGCTGCTGCACAGCGTCCCAGGGAAAGCAATTACAGGAGCTTTGTAGGAAGAATGAATGCATACAACATAAAATCATCTAAGCACTGGCAGATGTGGTTATTAGTTTTTGTATATGAATCAAGATGTTTAAAAAAATGATTGCTGCTTAATTGAAAAACATAATTTTTGATTAGGCTTGTTGCCAAATAAGTCACAAACCTGTTTAGACTAATGACTCCAAACCAAATCAAGAGACTAGGTTAGACAGATGTGAAGGTTACAGTAAAGTGAGTTTATGAAGTGATACTTTCAGATTCACAGTACTTATTGTCCCTTATACTATAAGTTGCATCAGCATTTTATGGGCCACATGAGTCAAAGCTTTATCTTATTGTGGCTCATTGTCTTTATCTGGTATCTGATAATGAGCAAATAGAAAGCTAATTATAAGACTGTGCCTTCTACTGATGGATGCCCCCTGAGATCCAGTATCTACACTCTAATAATGTGATGTATTCACATGCCAAATCAAATGCTATTAGCTCAAGATGTAGCTATTTACAGTCTCTCAGCATGTGTGTATTCAAGTTTAGATTTGAGCATATATTTTAAGTTTATACAGTATATATACTTTCGTAGCACTCTAGCACTGTACTCTCTTTTGTGTTTAATATGCTGAGGAGCATGGTGCAGAGGTCAAAGGTCATGACGGCGATCCACTTCACTCCTAAGGTTGTAAATCCATGAGATCATTTGCATTACATTAAATGCTAGTTTTTGCAGAGAGGAGAATGATGAATGATGGGAGGTAAGACACGAGAAGCACGCACGCTGAATCACCGACTGAACTGTCACATTTGCAGATATGCCTGCATGTGTAAACACAGGCCAAAGCAATGTTTGTGCTGCAGTCGCATGGATGTAATTGACCGCCTGGTGCCCTGAGTTCTGAACAAGAGGGGAAATCACTTAATAGTCAAGGGTTCTGCCGTGTTTAACTCATTTCACCTCCGTGCAGCATTAGCATTTAGATATAGTGTGTGATTGTGTCAGCTTGAGCATCTCAGCGTTCGTGTCTGTTTAAATGCCACTGAACTGTAAGAACAGCCTGGGTCCAGCTTTCAGGTCTGAAGCTTCATGAATTACAGTAGAGTCAAATACTTGCTGCAATAAATGTTTCGAATTATTCCATGACGCTTCTGGCTGTGATAAACGTGTGACGCACAGTTTCTGCTGCATCAGGGGAAAGTGGCTGACATTCCAACTAGTTCCCTGTCCGATGCCCGATGCCTAGTTTTAGCTGACAATGGGGAAAAACAGCCCACAGGATGAATCACGTACCGGTTCATCAGATAGAGTTTGTGGACATTCACTTCTTAAAAAAGAAATTACAACGTTTTACCTTTAAGAAGTGATGGCAAGTAAATTTACTGGTAAAAACACAAAAGTAGATGTTTGGGCATTTGGACTTATGTAGACACATGCTTGATTGTACAAATGCACTGTACAGTCAAATGCAATCACAGTATGTGTAACTCCACAACTGAACGCTAAAATGCACATTTATCTAGGTCTAGAAATGATGATCATCCTCTACACAAGGAGTAGTTCCCTTTGAAATTCTAATAAGTTGAATAATGGACAAGTAGAAGAAATTGTAGCTATAATAAAAAATAATTGTGCAACTAACTAATGATGCTGTGCTTTGACCTATAGTGGCTGGAGGCTTTGACTAAAAGCTCACTTATGCCAGTTTTGGTGAGTCACTGCGTTGGAACCAGTGGCTCTTTGGAGAAGTTCCATAGTCCTGCCGCTTGTCATGAGTAACATCACTGCTCATCAGCCCTAAACCGATTCCCACAGTAACTTTGTTGCAGCCAGGTTTTAGTGTGTGTGTGTGTGTGTGTGTGTGTGTGTGTGTGTGTGTGTGTGTGTGTGTGTGTGTGTGTGTGTGTGTGTGTGCATGTGTGTGTGTGTGTGTGTGTGTGTGTGTGTGTGTGTGTGTGCGTGCGTGCGTGCGTGCGTGCGTGCGTGTGTGTTGTGTGGGCGGGGCGGTGGTTTAGTGGTCACTGCATGTGCGTGCGTGGGTTTTCTCCAGGTTCTCCGGGTGATCTGGGACGGGCTCCAGCGTCCCTGCGATGCCAGGACGGAGCGGTTTAAGTTGAGTGAGTGACGGCTGTGTGCGTTTAAATAGGCGCTCTGCTGTCACTCATCTGTTGACTGCAGCCGTCTCGTTCTTTGGTTGAGTCTCCTTCCTCTCTGCATCACCTGTGGTAAAAGCTCTGGTTGTGAGTTCTGCCGTCACTCCCTCTGGTCGCCTACTTCCTGGTTTCTTCTCTGCTACACCATTAAGGACACTTACGCTCATCTGCACAATATATAATAGCTCCTTCACCTTTTCAGTTTGTTGATCTCATTCATGTGGTTGAGCCCTATTTGAAATAGATTTGAAAGCATAGGAACTGACTCATGTATCTGACTTCAGCACCATCCAGCCCCAGCTGCTTGCTTTAAAGCTGCAGGGAGTGCAGCCTCGCAGGGGCCACTGCTGGGCGGATCACACGCTGCCTCACAGCCCACAGGTTGTTCGTCTAGATGTCCATGTATGAGGTGGTGATGAGTAGCACAGGGGCACCTCAAGGCCCTGTCCCAGCGCCATTACCCCCGTTCACACTCAACACCACAGACTTCTGCTCCAGTATGGCTCAAACTGGGACCCCCTCCGTCCGAAAGACTTGTTTCAAAGTTACAGTCTTTTTAATTTCTTTATTATCAAAATGTACCTTTGCTTATTTCTATGGTAATGTTAGTATTCAGAGGAGCAAGATAGTCCCTTCTCCTATAATTGTAGTTATTACTCTGGCAAATGACAAAGCCCAGGGGCCTAGTTCTGATGTACCTTCCTTGCATGGTTTCTCTTCTGCAGACTCAGGGCTGTCATAAATGCAAGTCAATTAAATCAGTTCAATTCTGCTCTGTGGAAACATTATGAAGCAACTGCTGCCAGATTTCACTTCGTAGCCAATCCTGCCCTGAGAACAGGGGAGTAAGAGCTTTGATTGCTATCTGAATGTTTGATTGTATGTCAAGTGCCTGCGAAGGTTGATTATTCGCTAACCTTAAGACTCCTCTCGTCTCAGCCGTCGTCGGAAATCTTCGTAACACTACAGCTTCCTCGGAGGAGAGGGAGTTTCTCTCCCTGCGGAGTGACGAGGAGCTTGTCAGGACCACGTGGAACTTGAGATTGTCTCCTCTGCTGGGCATCTCTGCCGGCCCAGCGTGGGGGCAGCCGCCGACAGGAACAAAGTGTTTTCATCCTCCCTCCTTGTGCCTCTCTGTCCTGCTCCGTCCTCCCTTCATTCTGCCCGTGCATGTGCGGCGCCTTCCACAGACGAGAGCGGGAGAGGCCCTGCTTTGAATTATTGACAAGACGATAAAAATAGGCGTTTAAAACAGGCCTTGTTAAATATTCACAGCTGTACCTTAAGCAGTTCGTGGCTGATAGTGGAGAGGTTTCTGCTGTGACGTCTGGATAAGAAACAGGTTCTTTAACAAATATTCTTTTCATGAATGTTTGGTCTAAAACTGCTACACAGGAAACCTACACAGCCAGTTGATGGTTTGAGTGCCTGCGGATAGCAAACTACTGTGGTGCATTCAAGACCCTGAGAAAATGGGGCTTTATAAACTCAAAGACCTTCAAGGTTTAAGATTACCATTAATAGATTTGTTTTTTTTGACACATCCAAAATGATTAATTTTTTGTGTAGACGTCAGTCAGTGCACTCAAAAAAATTAATCAGGCCTAAAACTTTAACTTTATGTAATTTAATCACATGTAAATTATGCTTGTAATTTTATCACATAAATATTAGATAAGAGGTGACATTCAATGTAAAGTCTTATGCCATTAAATAAAGGATTACATCAAGTTAATGCAACACATAAACGTTATGTTTTTGTTCATATACCTGATGTACAGGTAAGGCAGAACTTCATACTTTAACCATTTAATCAGTTTATGGTTATGTGAAATAATTACATAGAAAAAGATAAGTCACTAACTCCCTTCAAGAATTTGTTTTCTCTGCATTTGACCTATTTCCTCACTGGAGGTGAGCAACCACATAGTAACACAGGAGCTTGTGAGAGGTTTCTCACTTACGGATCTGGTGGGATCAATAAGGTTTGAACCTACACCTCTTGCTTGTGTGATAGGTTTGAGTAAATGATGGTATCAGGCACCATGCTATGTTCAAATTCAACCTTCCCTACTCGACTAAGTGAAGTCATGTCTTGGTCACGCTGCTGCAGGGCTGAGG
Source organism: Betta splendens (assembly GCF_900634795.4). NCBI lineage: Eukaryota > Metazoa > Chordata > Actinopteri > Anabantiformes > Osphronemidae > Betta > Betta splendens. The sequence goes on along the minus strand of NC_040901.2, from coordinate 4,224,931 downwards.
TTCTGACCTGATTATGTAGCTACGGCTTAAGACTCCTTACAGTAGGTTTCACTCCTATTTTACAGTGTGAGTGTAGCATTGCCTCTAAACCATGACTCACAAATCTAGGAATCAGAGACATCATCTGCAGACACTGTATTAATACATACATACAAATAATAATCACAATGTAAACTCCACTTTTATGTGACAATTCTATAATAACAATAACGCTGACAATTGCGCACAAATTGATATTGAAATGTTCAAATTTGCGTCTAACTACAGCGTTAAACAATTGGTCATCGAGCGCTTTACCCAGTATGAATAGATGAATTCCTTCTGTTTAGTTTGCTTTTGTGTTTGAGCAGAGTAATAGCCAAGATCAAACGAGGCGTTTGCCCGGAGGCAGCAGCAGTGCCCGGTTTTTGAAGCAACAACACCTACGGCCTCACCGACCGCCACGTCGCAGTGACCCAACCACCACGCTGCTAACCCGGTCGGAGAGTAACACCCTGAGAGGAGCGGTGCATTTGTGCAGCATGAGCAGCCTTGGAGAACTCACATGGCCCTGAACACCATGGAGGCCTGATGTAGAGCTGTAGCTTGAAGGTCGGTGTGGCGCTTGTGCCTTTTGACTCATCTTGCATATGTGCCTCGAGCGATTTTGTTTCCCGCGTAACGTTTACCAAGACTCGTTCTTCTCCCTACTGTTGTGTCCGCCCCCACAAACCCTAACGAGCTGCCGCGACTCTGCAGCCGTGCGATGATACACGAGCAGTGATTTATTTTTATTATTATCATTATTTCTTCTGTTTAGCAGTTCACTTTTACTTGTTGCATTTCTCCCTTTGTGTCCATTTTCTTTCCCCGTTGACAGCTCTGCAGCCCTACTGTAGGTCCTGTACGTCTCCCACATGTGACACTTCATCCCTTGCTTTTCACGTTGCCTCTTTGATATTTGAATATTAAAATACAGATTCTTTACTTTGCATTCTTGGTGAGCGTGAGATGTGTAGGAGGGTGACGCTGCGGTAATGCTGTAATGGAGAAACACATTAGGTGTCCCACAACAGTTTCAGGACAGTTTGCAGACAACAGGATGAGGGTTAGTGGGATAATAAGACAGTGACAGAGCATTAGAGGGATGAAAAAGACCAAAATTAAAAATAAAACAGGCTATCGGGCAGAAGAAGTAGGATTTAGAGATGGCAGGAGAACCAAAGATGTATAGACTGAGAGGAAACGACAGTGATTGAAGGCATGGGAAGAAGTGGAGAGAGTAAGAAGAGACAGATGAGGAGAGAGACTTTGTGTGTTTAGCAGAGGGAGGCGAAAGAGGCAGGGGCCGTGTGGAGGAGGGGGGTTGTTGGAGAAGCCCGGCAGATCTTGTCTAGAGGGGAAATTGCATTGCTAAGGATTTATTGCTTCAAGTGTAATTGGGTTCAACCAGCGCCAGGAGGGAGAATCCATTGAAGCCTCCCCCCGGGGGGGGAGGCTTCAATGGATTGGGTCGGACAGCAGGTTGTTGATCCACTGTGACCCACGTCCCTGCAGCAGAGGACGGCAGCCCCGTCCCGAAGACGGACCCGATCCGCACAACACCAGCAGAGGCTCCAACAGCGACGCCCCATAATTTTCAGATTCTCAGCAGCACAGTTTGCCGTGTTACTCAGTCGGCGCTGGGCTGCCTTGTCCCTGACAGTGCTAATACATGCAGTTGTACAAGGCCCATAATATCAGTGTCAATGACGATTAATGGTGATAATTAGTGTATTTACATGACTTTGCTGTTACCCTGTAATTGGGCTCCAGCGTTATGAATCAGACTGGCCAACAAAAGAGTAACTTCCTGTTCCTGGTGAAGGCCTTCAGATCTAAGCTAAACTTTTTATTTTAAAGTTCCTTGTTTGAAAGTCTTACAGGTCCATTGTAACAGCAGCCAAAAACAACAACAACAGGTTATAAGGAAGTGACACGACTGGACAATTTCTACCAGGAGGTGTTTACGTTGGGTGGGGGGAAATCAGAAACCGCAAGACGACTCGAAATTATTATCAGCATAAGACAACTTTGTATTGATGTCTACTGATTAGTGGCGAGATTGTTACGAATGCACATAATGTGAAGTTTAAAAGCGACCAGAAACTAAGATAGAGAGACATTACAGCCTGGGGTTTTCCTGGCAGAGATCACATTTTGTGTGTGTGTGTGTGTGTGTGTGTGTGTGTGTGTGTGTGTGTGTGTGTGTGTGTGTGTGTGTGTGTGTGTGTGTTCTCCCCACCCGCCACTGCAGTGCGATTCCCCTCTTTCCCTGTCATGCAGCAATGTTCACAAACCCACACTGCAGAACAGGGCAGGCATGGCTCTGCATACCAATCAGAAGAGGGAGAGAGAGAGAGAGAGAGACAGACAGACAGGCAGCGGGTGAGCAAGCGAGAGAGAGAGAGGGATGCTGTAAGAGCGAGAGATGAAAGAGAAGAATCTCACCCTCTCTCTCTTCCTGTCTCCATCACTCCTCGCTTTCACCTCTGCAGTCGGCTTGTCATCCCACCCAGTCGAGCAGGTTACAGCTCTGCACTTTATTCAAAGGGATTCTCCTTCCCAGGCTTTCCCTGCCGAGTGGGGGGGGGGGTAGTCGGGTGGATGCAGGTACTGTAGCTGCAGATGCAGTCAGGTGGTGCGGCACCGGCTCTCTGCTCGTCCTGATGACACACGGCGACTGAAGCCCAAGGGCATAAGTGTCTGCAAAGTGGGGATCGATTCATCAAACACCGGGATTAATTTTCTCTAACGAGAGAGACGCGACTCAGAGCAACACGAGGTCTTACGTGTGGAGGCTGATGGATGTTGACGCCTGATAGCCGGCAGCCACTCGTGCTCCGAGAGCCTGGAACAATAATCAGTCATGGATCGACTGCAGCACGTATTTCTTCTTCTGCTCTCGGTACAAAGACACCGACGAGACGGATGCGCGTCCGTCCGTCCGTCATGTTCAGCTGAAGGACTGTTTTGACCGGCGCTGTCAAAGTCTTTAAACCAACACGTTGAAAAAGGCTCCCAGTGAAAACGCAGCGCAGGTCCTGTTGCACTTTAAAGCAGGATCCTGGTCTCACACTCTGTAACACGGTGTCCCACTGTGGCTATAAATGCCACATGAATTCTCTTTGAATAAACACAATCCGAAAAACTGTAAAAAAAAAAATGCCCAAAGGCTACAAATCACAGTGTGAGAAGCTGGAAGTGAAGCGTTGCAACCTGAAACCAGGGACAGATGAGATCGAACAGGCCCAAAAAGGACACAGTTCAAACCAGCGACTCACTAAAACACACGTGCGTTTAAGCGGACGTTTGCGCACGTGACAGCGTGAGCAACCAGGAAATGTGAGGAAAGGCGCCGGGCACTTAGGGGAATCCCCCTGACGACGCGGTTCAGCTCTAACCAGACTTACTATTTAGATTTGTTTTTCCACCACAAAACCAATCATATTGCCGCCGTGCTCTTATCAGCAGCCGGATCCGGTGGGAGTTCAGCCTCATCACTATTCATGCTTCGGAGCCGCTCTCTCGCGTCTCCGGTCTAACCTTGAGAGCGCGCGCGGAGACGTTTTCCACGTGGGCCCGTTTCCCGGCGAACGCTCGCCTCACGACGAGGGTTTAGCCTTAACCGTGCGTCCGGATGCTCGGACGGTGTTGAGAGAGACTCTGCGGCTAATGCCGCAAATCCAGCTGCCGCTGAGTGAGAAGAAGGTCAGCGTGTCCTATTGATGGACTCAAAGCCGTTCGACTGTCGGCCTCGTCATCCGTGATCCCAGACGACCCTCCGATCCGCCGCGTGCGGTGATCATTCCACATTCAACCAGGGAACAGGAAGCGGGTTATTAGCGGCCGTTCAAACACAAGCGGCTCTCAACAACCAGACAAATCAAAACACGAGCTTAATCACGCGTTTGTCTCCGTGCAAACGAGTCCGGGCGCCGCCGCATCCGCGCGCCACGTGCCACGCGCTCCCGTCCGCGCTGATTGCGCGTCGGCCCGTGCCGAGGCGCAATCAGCGGCGTCTGGCCCCCGTCGCTCCCGCAGCCCGGAAGAAACAACCACACAGAGATTTGCCATTATCTGTTTTTATATAATACGCTAACAGCTGCTGCTGCGTGGCACGGGGGACGCTGTTTGCTTTGAGCAGAATAATAATGATGCCCCGAGGTCTTTGACTTCCAGCTTGAGCGTTATGTAACGCGGGTTCTCTGACTGGGATTGGGATTATATAATTGGAGTGCAGGACGGAGACTTTCATGTATATTTCAAAGAACATGTATTATTTACTAGGCTTTTTCGTCCTCCCTTTCTCCTGTTTCTGGAGTTAATAAGGAGAGTTTCCCCCGCTCATTATGGGAGCGATGCTTGTCTTGACAGAAACCTGTGAAGGAAAAAGAACAATGATCACACCTTTTCCCCCTCCACCCAGTTAATCAGCACTTCAGACCCGCTCTGGTGATGAGGTCCCTGCTGTAAATGAGCAGCAGTCGCACACATGTAGATAAGGAACACATTTATTATGGTTATTTTTTGATTTGTTGAAGCGTCTGTGACCTCTTCCAAGCAGGTATGGGTTTTTATGATGTCTAAGCAATATGTCCAGCTGGAGCCTATTGGACTGAGTTTAACAAGGTGAGAATATTGCAGTTTGCCCCTCTGACCTGTGCGGGGCGCTAGGGTTCATGACCTTATTGACCTCATCCTCTAGTTTTGCCAGTGATTTTGGTTTATTGGTATAGTGTTTGTTATGCTACATTCAGTTGTTAGTTCCTGCTCTGTAGTTGGTGTTTCCAAATTCATTGTTCTCAACGTGGCAACAGGGAACACAGCAATGACCTGGAGCTTACGTGAGCAGTGTGGACAATGCTTTTGGACCAGTCTCTGTCTCCTTTACTGCAGCACGACCATTTGGATGAACTGCCTCAATCCTGGCGTGTAAAGCTTGCGGAGACTTAACCGCAAAGCCTGGAATTGTGTTGACGCCAAGAGGCTGAACTGAAGACACCAGTCGACTGTCCGGTCGAGAATTAACCGGACATTCATGTGTTTTTAAAACTCCATTAATGTAGGTTTAATAATTAAATGGGCATTAAAATATGTCCATTACTTTGGGTTCAGGATATTCTATTGGCCTCGCTGGTGGTTCCGCTAACCTACACACACACAGGAGACTTCACAAACCGAGCAGCAGCAAAGCCAACACGACACAGCTGTGATGGATGGCATAAAGAAGAGCGCTGTTATGGAAAATCTATATGAGCGCTGCTAGTGGAGATTCCAGCGAGAAAACAAATGACTGCTGACAAACCTATGAAAACCACCACGCGCAGATAAACTGCGGCTCCTTCAGTTTCGCTGTTTTTTTTTAGCTTTTTGTACTGTAACGGCTTCGACTGCAATCCCCCGAGCAGCAGCTCAGCGAGGAAGGTGGTCGTCGTGGTTCAACCGGTAGAAAAAAAAAAAAAAAAAAAAAAAAAAAAAAAAAAAAAAAAAAAAAAAAAAAAAAAAAAAAGAAAAAAAAGAAATGGCCGCTCTTCATTACAGTGGGACCTGTAAAAACCTGACAAGATGTTTCAGAGAACTGTTCGGGAACTAGTTGTACTTTGTCGTCATTATTTAAAGGTTGCACGAGGTTCCTGGAGCTGGTAAATAAGAGAAGCTCATGAGTTTTTGTTAATAATGAAACAGAAGCAGCTACTGAATAACTTTGAATGAGAGAAATAAGAAATGTGGGCAGCTGAAAAACGAGCTTGGGAGAAATAATTCTAAATCTATTTATTAGAAACAAGACTGATTATGAACCATAATTGATATGTTTCTCTCTTGCTGGTACTTTTGTTTTGCGTCTCTTTTGGTTTTTCTACCTTCTCCTCTCATGTTCTCAGCGCCAGCCGTCCCCCTGTGTTGCCGTTGGTATCCGCTGATCCCTCCCTCAGTGTCTCTGGCTCCATCCGACGCTCCGTCCCAGCGTGCGTCGCTCGGTCACTCCCGCCGGCTCCCTGCGGTCCCGCTCGCCTCCGTGATAGTCACGCTCTCGTGCCTCAGCTGATTGCGTAAGAACACTGTGTCAAAGAGCCACTCGAGCAGAGGTGGGGAAACACCAACAGCACTGCCCACAACAATACACTCTGTGTTCGCTTCTGATGACAGTTTCCAGTGCTGATTTAAAATCTGACACATTTCGCAAATGCAAGAACAACTTAGTGTTTTTGCTGTGATACCAGTAACAAATAGACATGCTAAACATAGCAACATTTGCTTAATTTTATGTTTTTATTTTTGAGTCTTGAAAAGTCTTGAAAGTTTCAGGACAATATATTGATTCATAAACATCTTTATTAAACTGTTATACTGTTAAAATATGTATGCACATATGCAATACTATAATAAATAATAAAACTATTTTCAACTTTTTATTATCCCACTTGTTTTCTACAGCATCTGTACGTCTTTTGCTCTAAACAGCAGCGGTGGTGATTGATGTACCCAATCTCAGTTGTGGAATGATGGGGAGAAATAGGCCATAAAACCCCTCCAGTAAAAACAACCATCAGCGTTTTTGAACCACAGTTTATACCCGGGCCTTATGGGATTCAGTCAGGCCTAAAGTATTCAAGTCCATTTAAGCTGAGTCGGTTGTTTTTGTATTAATTACATTCTGTAGCTCACGATCAAACCGATCATAGAGATTAAAACACAGCACGGTTCACCCTGGAGCAACAGGCTCCAGGGTGAACACAGATTTTCTTTATCAGCTTTGCTGTGAACAACAAATGCCGGCCTACCTACCTGCCTGAGTCCTGACCGCCCCCGTTCATGTCTGACACTGATCTGATGACAAACCCCAGAGTGTAGGAGCGGGGCTTGAAAAAGCTGGCAGTTCTGGAGTTTTTCCTTTTTTTAACGATTTCTGCAAATAATGATCTTTTTTTACCTCCATGTCTACTGCTGCTGCTGCTGCTACTCCTGTTTTCTACTATGGCTCTGCATCAGTGTGTCCACTGTGGACCTCTGACTATAGATCAGGGCACAAAAGGAGACACTGAAGCCATCAATAAAGCTGGAATCTGGAGCGAGCCAGCACCTGAACTACGGTTTGATTTCACAGGAAGCTGTGGAGGTAGCAGCTTTTGTATTGATTCAGCGAGCTGCAAAGAAACTGGCGGAAAGGAGGAGAAGCAGACACAGTGAAAAGGCAAAGGGGGTTATGGCCAAGTTAATTTGATCAAAATGCCCAGAAAGATGCAACAAGTCTGGAGTGTCTGGCAGATCTGAGGAAGACTGTTTACTGTTAAAGTGTGTGCGTGAGAGAGGCTGCACAGCACGCTGCCAGAACAGAAGCCGGGGAGAGAGACAACGCCGTGAGGCTCATGCGAGGGTGAGGGTGCGTTTAATTTCAAGACCTCTCAAGCAGCCGTGAGCTCCAGCTTGTTTGAAGCGAGGTCACGGTGGATTCGAAGTGTCGAACAGATGCCGTGAGCCAACTGGACCAAGCAGGGCCGCCCCTGGCGCGGCCCAGAGCTGCAGCTTCACCCAATCCAACTGTGAAACTGCAGAACCCAGCAGCCCACAACAGCCCACAGCAGCCCACAGCGAGGATGGATGTCATTTTGTCACTTTTTCTAGATGTGAAATGTGGAGCTTTAAGCAACAGCAGCGATTTTCATCAAACATGAGTGGTGACATTTAGAGTCCATGCATACTCACATCTGTTCTGGCAGAATTCAAATTCGGACCCGCAACAAATGTTGACATATCACTTAATATTGGCCTTGCCTCTGGTTTTAATCAGACAAGTTGAAATAAATCTGGAATTAAAATGAAATAATGTCCAGAGCCTAGGATGAAGAGAGCACAAATATGGCGCCTGTGTCTTTGAATTATATTTTCACATTACATTTACAGTCTGTTGCTAATGTTATAAGGCGTAAAGGACCTGTAATCCCACACCACAGACAGTGCCTTCTAGAAAAGCTCCACCTCCGCAGTTGCTGTGTAAGGTTCATAAATCATCAAACAAAAGAACTGCAGGACATGGATGAGAAAGCAATTTAGAGAAGCCACAAAGCTATTTTAATAAAAGCACAAACTCTGGATCATCTTTACAACAGAGGCATTGCAATAGTTGCCTCCGTTATTTACTTGTTTTAAATTTTAAATGATCTGCTTTATGATGTTATTACATTTGAAGACTAACATCTAAACCGGGCTGAGCCAGCAGAATGATGCACTACTGCCACCTAGTGGCTGAAGATGTTTTAAATCGACCTCGTAATGTTTCTCCTGATTGAAACGTCGCTTAATTCAGTGATTCAGCTTCACTTATTTATGTACAAAAATATTTTCTATAAGACCTATACTAAAACTGTAGATAATCTTATCATTTACCTATAATACATATATATTTACAGCAAGTGCTGCAGAGAAAACAAATTGATTTTATTGACTTCATTTTAGTCATTTTACCAGGTGAAACTTTAAATTATGATAAAATTCTTTTACAAACTTCATAGAGTTTATTGCAAGTTTTAAACGTTTACACCATCTTTCATGTGAAGAAACATACCACCAGGGGTCACCTTTGGACAACGTTTAACAATTTAATAAGACAGTACAGTATGTTCAGTGTTTTATAGTTACTTGCTGCCTAACTTTAAGGCGGATCAGAGGTCAGAGGCCCTGTAGCATTACAGAATATATGGTTTTGAACATCAGGTAGTTAAATGTCAAAGCATGAAGTAAACAAAATGTTTACTGATATTTATTCAGGGTTTCAAAGATCTTAAAGTTAAGTTTGTGTTACGGAAAGTCTCACCTAGTTTTTATTCATGTTAGGTTACTCACATTATAGCACATCAGTGGATACTCATCTCTAACGAAACTAAACGTTTGTAAATAGCATAGCAACAGCATCCGTGCGTTTCCATCGTAGATGCTACTGTACTTGCAAATTCAATTTGTATACCTAAAATCTCTGCACTGCACTAGCGAGAGAAAATAACCTGCGATCGGCTATTGGATAGGAAAAAAATATCAATAGGCGATTTAATTGGCCTATTTTACGTTTTCCCTGATATTGACCAATTAAAACTATGAGTGGGCGTGGCTTGACGCGGTTGCTTTTTTTTCCTCGTTTACATGGAGGCGTTCGCGCTGAGAGTGTTGTTTTGTGTTCCTGCGGGGCACGGACGGAGCTGCTAGGGCTGGTGAAAGTGCTGCCTTCCGCCTTTTCCTGCTTCAAACTACTGTCAAGAGAGACTTACTGGTGAGTTCGTGGCTTCAACCAACTTTTGTCCGCGTGACTCGGGCGCCGGCTCGCGCTTACTTCGCCCCGGTGTCGCGTATCCAAGTCGACCCCGCGACTGTCAGTCGAGTTCACATGGGAGGAGAGACCCGGGGATGAAGCGCTAACTTGCTAGCTAGTTAGCTTCTCCCGGGCGCTGCGGCGGACGACGCAGTCCTGTTTCATCGCTGTTGACGTTTTCTTACCAATAGTTAAGCTCTGTGCAGCCACCACGACCCTTCTGTTGACGTACTACACTTTTTGAACTTTTGCTTTACGGCATAAGAAGCTAACAGGCGGACTAGCCAGCGAGCTTAGCATGCGAGGGGTAGCCAAAGTCCAGCCTCATTTCGCTTGACTTACGCTAAACAAATGCTGCCGTTAGTGCTTTATTTTTTTAAATTTTCCTAATTATGAATGAAGCAGAAATGCTTTGCGAGCCCCGTTTATTTCAAGTTTATAACAATTTAAGTACTGCGTTCTTCCTCTATCGCTGCTTTTAACTACTTAATCGTTAGGTCCACAATGAAGTGACACCAGTACACTGTGCACAAAGTACACTGTACATGTACCGCACGTGGCACAGTTATTTCCTATTGTTGTGTGTGACTTCCTCAACCTGTTTTACTGGTAGTGGATCATACCTTAGTGAAACCTGTCAGGGTCTAAACTGGTGTAAATGCCAGATGATGGCACCTGTTCGTCTGTCTGCCGTTAGCGTGAGCTGCCAATGACGGACTATTTTTGCCTATGGGAGGTTATTGCTGTAGTAAACGTCACGAGAGGGGGTTATGCACTTGTGGTGAGTATTGATGAAAATGAATCATGGCTACTGTAAGCCACTGTAAACCAACATTTCCACAAATCCGTTGACTTGCCACTTCCAAAATTGAACGATAATATTCTAAACTGTTTTCATATTTAATAATGGCATATCAGGATCACGTGCAGATAAGCCACTTTCTCAAGTTGTGGGAGGAGTGTGCCTAATCGTGGCTCTGAAATGGCGCCCTTTTGTTGGAGAGGACGTACAGCAACAGCTGCACTGCCCAACAACTGTGTGTTTGTGTGCATGTGCACGCAAAGCATACTTGCGTCTGTGTGTTTCTTGCTTCAGCTGGTATGCCAGGCGGTGACTACAGCATTTCAGGAATGCTGGTTGAATTTTCCTACTTGACAATGGCTGCTGTGGGTCAACCTGTTCTTACTTGGAAGACATTGAAATGCTTCGCAGGACCGAGTGTGTGACAGGATTCACTTATGCACAGTGGAGGCGGGTTACGGCCGGCAGGGCTTTATATAGCCCCCCAGAAGATGCCAAGTCATTGCTTGAAGCAGCAACAATTGCCCTGTGCCGTGAAGGACACGTGCATTTATACGGCTGGCGCTGCACATTCTGCATACTCCACCTAAGCACCACCACCCTCCCACATTTTTTACGTGGCTAAATGTTTGTGTTATTTTTGCGATTTGCACATTCTGGGCCTTGTGTTTTTGCAGGCTCTGTTTGGACAACAAATACACCATTCAGATCATTTTTACCCCAAGTGTGAAGCTGTTCTAAAGTTTTCCATGCCCTGCTGGTGTTATGTCATGCAGTAGATAAGAGAACACTTAAAACAGCAGAAGCAGAGTGTGGATGTGGAACGTGCGTACGTACGTGTGTGTGCGTTGGACGTCCGCGTGTGGTACTGTCGTTTGACATCTCGTCGTAGTTCTCTCACCGCTCTGCGTTTCTTACTGTAGCAGAAAAACAGGATATGGCAACTCGCACCCTCTCGAATGGTGACATATTTTCACATTGTGGTTTTTAACCTGTTGTTGCATTACAAGTTGCCCGAGGCAAGCAGAAGGGAAAGCCATTGTCTCACTGTTTTTTTTCCTCCTTCTCCGTTTGTTCTGTTTTAATGCTTCAGAAGAACCTTCAATAGAAAAGAGATAAAAATTACATCACAGTGTTCTAATGTCAATGGCATCTCACTGCTGAATGTGTATGCGTTCTCTTGGATTTTTAGGCTTCAGTAAAGTAATGAGATATGCGCAGTGTGCCGACTCCGCTGCAAGAGAAACTGATGGCTGCATCCATTCAGATATGAATCACAAGTTGCTTTGTGACACTAAATGACAATCTCAGATCTCTTCTGTCTGTAGCAGCAAACCACACGGGGCGTGAGGTCTCATTGTGTGCTCAGGTGGACGAGCTGCCCGAAGCCTCCTTATATTATTATCTTCCTCTTCATGCCAAGAGAAGCTGGCCCGCGTCACTGCAACAGTCTGGCACATTCAGTCACACTTGTTTTTGTGTGCCAAATGTTGGCTAAGTAAAAGGTTCCTCCCTCAGCCTTCCGTCAACAGTGTTAAAAATAACAATGTCACAGTTACATGAAGAGAAAACAAATATAAAACGACCACAGTACTGTTGGTTACTGTACTCAAACACATACAGATGTTAATTATTACATAAAACCATCGTGGCAACTGTTGACCCTGACAAAGAGACTGCCTCCAACTACAGCTAGACTAAACTTAGACATAAATGGAAAGGATTTGAGCACGGTCATAATTTTATTTAATCAGACAGGAACAAAATAACTGGCAGAGAATTCAGTTCCACAGCTTCTGTCTCTTAACGCTTGTCCCTCCTCCTGTTATCAGCGACTAATCATCCACTTTACTGCAGACCACCAGCCACTGCTGACTCAGCCAGTGCTGCCATCTGTGCTGGAACAGAAAACACAACAGACTTCTCATTGGCCGCACAAGCTCAGATGCTCAGCTAACAGATTGTCTGTGCTTGTCTGAGCCGCGGAAAAACTTGTGTGAGCCAGTTTTAGTTATCATGACTAGATCTGTTTAGAACTTGGCATTCTCTGTATTCAACTTTTAACAGTTCTTAGACAGACGGAAAAGGTGAAATGGAATATAAACACACCAGCCAGTTTCTTTAAGGTGGTTGTGTCCTTGTGTTTTATAGAACCTTTTACATTTACACTTTCACATTTGGCATTTTGTGTTGACAGCTGTAGGCTGAAGACACAGAGTAGTAACCTGACTGTAAGGAAGAGGAACTAGATTGCAGACACTGCTGACGCTTAGCCGGCTTGAAGTTAAATTAGTTTTTATTGTCTACACGCAATAGTTAGGTTATGACTTCATGACAGGTGCTATCAGATAACGTGCTTAAGACAATATTAAAATTGTTTTATTTTATGAGAACTACGTAAAGGGACAATAGGAATTAAGGAATAGGAATGTCCTTTTGTGTTTTAAAGAGCCTTCTTAAATATGAATACTCAGTAAAGTAAGACATCTTGTACATGTACATCTGACTGTATGAAGTTTATTCAGCCTGAGGAATAAGCTAATCTACATAGAATAGAGAAAGCTCATTTCATTTGTCTTTGAACAATCAGCAATGTGTAAATACCACGAAATACGAGCTGAAATCCTGAACTTTGTTCTGAAGCTACCGCACATGACACATGACCAATGAATCAGGTCTGTGGCCTTTAGGACTAGTTATCATTCTCAGCAATAAGCGCATCTCAATCGAAGAGCAATATTCATAAATGGAAAGATAAAGATGAACTGCATTTAACTGCGTCAGGATCAGGGTTCACGTCATACGGTCGCGACTGGGACGCCTGTGGTCACCACTGTGTTAGTAGTGACACCTGTGCTTTTCCTACAAGGACAAGTTCTGTGTAGCGAGGAATGTCCGCTCATTAGCATCCATCATTTTAACTCTGATTGTGCAGCCGCTAACACAAAAAAGCTTTTCAGTCTCAAAGTTGGACAAAGTTGGATTATTAAATCTCAGCTGTTGGAGCAGCTTATCTCTTAAAAGCTTAGTGTTTTAACACTTAATCTTATTGCACGTCGTATTCATCGGGGGTAATGTTCCTGGTGAACACGTTTTGAGCATTTAATTGTTCCTTTCCTCATTCCCCTCTTGTTTTCCAGTGACTTGTGCGTCGTCAACTGTTGCTCTGTCGCTCTTAAGGTATCGTGTGGGGAAAAAAACGCTCCAAGTTCCTGTTTTACGCCATGCGCTTGTCCTTTTTTATCTGTCTGTCTGTGAGAATAACTGTGCTGCCTTATGACCCTGCACACTTCCCACTCACGTTTCACTTTTTATACACACATCCTGTTGGTGGAACAACAGTGAGTGTGCTTCAGTTTGTTCTCACTGGCTTCTGTTGGGCTTGGTTTGTAAGCGGTGGTTCTTTTATGGTTATTGTCCACCTCGGCTTTAACTGTAACCTGCTGCTATGTTTTGTTTGTTCTATATTTGCTTGCATTTATATATATAATTTGTCTGCTGTTTCTTGTCTGTCCTTTTTTTTGCTGAGCTTTTGCTTTGGCCTCATTTAAACTCAGTGTTTCACACTGCCTCATGTCTGAGTAACCTGTTGTTTTGGAAACCTGAGTCCTGGTAGTGGTCATTTAAAATGCACACCATATGTCCTATGAGTCTTTGCTTCTTTGCTTTGGCAGTTTATCGATGCACCAAAGCCCAAAGCGTCATACTTACTAGGCCACTGGAAAGTTGGACAGCCTTGGAAAATGTCCTACAGGACAAAGCCCCCTTGAAAGTTTTTTGCTTTGTTCTTTGGCACCTGTTGCACTTGGGTCGTGTTACATGCTGTCATATATATACTATTTTATTTTATTTTTATTTTTTTGATATCGGTTGCCACTAAAGAGCTTAGCCCCTGCACTGTCTGCTGTTCTGCAGCATGTTCACTGGTCTCTGTAGATGCAGGAACAGTTTACTGGTCATAACTGCTTAAAGGTTTGAGAGAGCAGAAATGTTCTAGGACTTAAGAGGACACCCGTTACGCTTATGGTGAGTAGAGTGTCTCAGGGCGTAGAACCTGCGGAAGTGGAACTAGATTGGGCCAAAACAAAAGAATTTGCCAGACTACTGACGTTCTGCTATTGTGGGTGTGTGGGCTAAAGTAGAGGCCTAAACTGACCTTTGATTACTGTATGTTAAGATAGGGGTGCTGTGATTATATACTTGCATTGAGATCCAGTGGAGTTGCATTCCTGCTCCGGTCCAGTCAGGACCACAGTATATAACCATAGAGGCAGGTTTTTATAGTGAGCACCCCTGTGCCTCAGTTTCATTGGCATAGTTTTTACAGGATCATTTCAGGATCACTGATATTATTTAGTGTGTATTAATATAACATAGAATGATTTTCTTTTAGACCAGTTTCTTTAATATTTTATTTAAATAAAACATCTGTAAAGAGCTACTATTGGCTGATATACAGCCAATTGTTGTGTTTTCCAAAATTCAAACCAATAGCTTAAAGCTTAGTAGTTGCTTGACTTTACTGTAAATTCAGGCCCTGCTCAGTCATATAAATGCATCTTATGACCTCAAATGGTGAAACATGAACGTAACGAGCTAAAGTATTTGGTGCCGTTCATATTCTTTGTGTAATCCGGGGCAGTCACGGATCTGTTTGTGTGGCTGGGCTTTGCGGACCAATCGTGTTTTCAGGCTCGTGCGTGGCTCCCGCCGAGGTCCTTTGACAGACCTTCAACCAGCAGAAACGGAGCCCGCCCTGTGACGGGGGCCGCGCTCTGCTTTTCCACGCACATTCTCCAACACGGAGTGAGTCACACACAAACATGGTCCCTTTTGTCTCAGCGGTGCTGTTGACATGCCGGGCTTGGCAGAACAGACGCTGCATTGAGCGAACACGTAGGAGGAATTTCTAGGCCTGGAGTCCCTCGACACGCTGTAATAGCTGCTCGCACCCATAAAGACCAGAGCCCTCCTTTACTCTCATGCTTGTTTGTTCTCTTTCGCTATTCTTTGCCTTGCCTTCTTGCAGCCTCCTGCCTTCATAGAGGACTTTCCCTCTCATTTCTGACTGAAGCCCCTCTGACTTGTTTACTTCACCCACTGACACCCCTCTCTTCAGCTCTCGGAGCACTGTGACTGCTTGTTCGTGTCTCCCTTTCTCCGCACAAGAAGCCAGATGTGCAGGAAGGAATAGTGGGAAGTTTGTAATGAACAAGTGTAAAATTAGGCAGCTGTTCAGCTGGCTGAACCAGAAGGAACAGAGCCGAGCTCTGCTGCTGAGGCGGAGACCCTGTCGCTGACTGGAGTGCGTGTCCTGTGCTGCTGTTTGAAGTGGGGTGAATGAAGGGAGCATAAAGAGTGCCAGTGATACAGTGGAGGGAGGCATGTCTGCTGTGGTGATGCTGCTGGGCAGGTCTCCCGCCCTCTTCTCTGCCTCCCAACAGTAGCCTCCACTCCTGGACCTGTGTCCATATTAGGATAAAAGGCAGCCAGCCTCCCTGAAGCTGGGCTTGGCCCCTCTAACGTGCCCTGCTGTCACATTTGCTTCGGCAAAGGGAGCCTGAGGGAGACGCAGCGCCCCTCACCCAATTTGAAGGCCTATTTTTCCAGCCAGTCAAAACAACAGAGGGATTTTAAAAATGTATCGAAAGTGGAGGGCTGCCTATAAGCGACAGGCTGGTTTGTTTTACACACCATTAAGAACATTTTATTCATTTATTAGAAATTAAAACGTGAAATGAAATGAACATGAGTGAAATGTTTAAGTTTTTCATTATGACTATGACATATGAAAAAACCTGTCATTTGTCCAAACTTGGCAATGTGCTACTGTACTTGATTTCTACCTAATAGTTCAAGATAAAAACCACAAAAATGCTTGGTTTTACATGTGGCATTTTGAGTTGACAGCTGTAGGCTGAAGACAGAGTAGTAACCTGACTGTGAGGAAGAGGAAATAGATTCCAGACACCGCTGACGCTTAGCCGGCTTCAAGTAAAATTAGTTTTTATTGTCTACACGCAATAGTTAGGTTATGACTTTATGACAGATGCTACTCGATAATGTGTTTAATATTCAATTTTTTTATTTCATCAGAGAACCTCTTAAAGGGACACTATGCATTGGATTTGGTTCACTCCAGTGACTGAGTGATGTAAGTGAACACAAAGTGAATGTCACCTGTCCTTTATACCACAACATCATTAGCAAGTCTTTGTTCCTTCTCACTCCCTCTTAAGTCTCCATGCCCAGAGCTCATTGGGCTGTTGTGGGGCCATGATTACTCATCAGCTGTTGCCATGCAGAAAAGAAGGCCGTCTAGAGTTGAGGCACGCACACACACACACACACACACACACACACACACACACACACACACACACACACACACACTTCCAGCTCACTGAACATCTACTGAGGGTTAACCCTTGTTCGAACTCTTAGAGGGCATCTGGAGAAGACGGCACACGCTGAGCCAGATGTGTTTGTTTTTGTTGTCACGGCTCTTTTGTCCCTGCCTCACTCCACCCATGCCTTTCATATCACAGGCTTTTGCCAAGAGACCCATTCAGGCCACATGTGCACATTTCCTACGCGGCTAGACGTGGTCTATCCTGGCTCTCGTGCTGTGTTCTTTACTCACACAGCAGAAGACTCCCCTTGCGTGACTGTGTCAGAAATGTGCTTTTCCAGTTGTGAAGATGATGCTCATTCATGTAAATAATTGATTACGGGTTCAATTCTGGATCAACAGCTGTCACGCTATCCAGACTTGTGTGTCTGCTGTCGGCCTCCTGTCCACAGTTTTGGAGAGTGAATTTATTTGTGCTTTGCTATAAAGCCTTGGTACACAAGTTAAGCTAACATTTTTAGTTACAAATGTGTTGAGTACACATTAACGGACCCGTGGAAAACCGACTTGAGCTGAGTATGCACAGATTGTGTGGTTCTGTGGCTAACTTAAGTATGGTACATTAATGATCTGTCACTTAATTAAATCCCTTAACAGGCAGCCATGATAATCAGACACAGCGATTCAGGTGACAAGTGTTAGTAAGAAAAAAGTCAACAAAACTGTTGAAAGACAAATTTGCATTAGATTAGAATGTGTGTTTATGATTCATAGAGGACTCTGTGGTTTCAGCTAATGTTGGTCTTGTCAACACTCCTGACATGTCAGGTATGATATGAGGGACTTGTCAATGTTTGCTCTTGTGCTCCTTTAAGCCCAGAGAACTGTGGGATTTGGACATTTGCTTTCACTGGGCCCTGCCACAGTCAGTGTGTTACTGTGTCACAATCAGCACTGCATCCCATAGACTCATACCTGCTCCATGTGGATCATATCTGAAAACAATAACTACTTTATGCATGCGCAGGTTCTTTTCTGAAGGGTTTATTTTTCAGTGAATTCCCTCTTTTGATATACGCTTATCATCATCATCATCATCATCATCATCATGCCCCCAACACCCCCCACCCCTTTTCTTATAGCCTGTCACTCTTTTTTTTTACCTATTAGCCAGACTTTCAGCTGTAAGTGACAAACGCCTTCCCTTTTTGCAAACCACTTTATAACAATGTGCATGTGTCATATTTGCATTTCCCGTTTTTACAGACGCTTCTGTCACCTTAGATACGGATAGCTCTTCATATCTTGATGGAGGGGCAATTACACACAAATAAAACAATCAAACAAGTAGAGAGAATAATAACTGACAATTTATTATTCCCCGAAGGAACCGTTTGTTGACAGGCAGCATACAGTGAGGCTTCAGGGGTCAGTGTCTTGTCCAAGATCGTAAACCTGGACCAATTCCACCATTCCTAAATGTGCTTGGGTTCATAAGCTGCTTTTATTATTATTATTATTATTATTAATGCTTGTTATTCCCATTCAGCCACTGGAAAATTCCATTCCTGTTCTTGATTGATGTTTCCTGAAAAACACGTTTGTTTTTTTGGAGTCTGAGTGCATCTCGCTCCTCGCTGTATGGCTCCACCACCTGCTGGGATGATAGACACATTTCCTGTCACTTGATTGCCTTGTTGAATCTTGTGCTAGTTTGCTAAATGGAATAACTTACTTACTTTATGATGAAATGTTGAATGATTTAGCTGTCTGGCAGTACTGCTTTTTAATCTGGACCATTGTCTGCTTTTTTTTTGTTTTTTTGTAAATGGACTCATTCTGATTTAACTTAATTTTGTTCAAATGATTGTTTGGTGACATCGGTCAAAATCTATCTCTGTTTGACAGAAAGAGGAAGCAGATAAGTGTGTATGTGTCTGTGTGTGAGAAAGAGAGAGAAAAAGCCGTGAGGGAAGAAACGGGAAGGAGAGAATGAAAGTATGTGGATAAAGAAGTGGAAGCATCCAAAGTTACAGAAGTTGGATGTATAATGAGTGAAGTGGGTGTAATGGTGAAGTGTCTGCTCTCATCAACATTCAGTCTGTGCTGTTCACATGGCGGTTTGGCCGATGTACGTGTCCAGAAGGAACATGGAACACAAGCACGTGTTCCTGTGTACACCTAGCATGACGAGAGGTGAAGTCTACTTC
The DNA here is from genome assembly GCF_900634795.4 of Betta splendens. NCBI lineage: Eukaryota > Metazoa > Chordata > Actinopteri > Anabantiformes > Osphronemidae > Betta > Betta splendens. The sequence continues at coordinate 4,206,245 of NC_040901.2, read as the reverse complement.
TGCCACATGCTTCTAGAAAAGCAACTAGTGGCCCTTCTGGGTCCATTCATCAATCAGTCTGTTTATTGCCTCCAAAGTGGGGAACAACTCGCATACATGAGGACTGTCCCTATGATATAAATAGTGCTCTAGATGCCTCAGTATAATTGTTTGTATGTGGGAGAATTCTGTATGACTCTAAGGTGATAAATCATGGTTCCTGGTGTGTGTACATTGATTTTAAATTGACAACTGATGATGGTACATCAGAACTCGTTGGCTGACTGTATGATGGACCTTTTGAGTAATTCAGCCATGGCAGAGAGGATACACAGGGACCTTGGGGATTTGTGTGTAATTTAATATAGTATAGTTATAGGTGTAAAATAGCCATTAAAAATGCCCCCCGCTCCATCCTGCAGGGCTTTACAATACAGTGCATCCCAGTGACCGCCATCAGCCACATCTTATCACTGGATATTTAATACTCCAGTGAACATGAAGCAGACGCAGGCTTAATCAGTTTTACTCTGGATTCTAACCTACAACGGTGTTGGTTTCACTGAATTATTCAGTGGTGTGTTTTGTAATGGGAGCAAGGTTGTACTTGTTTATGTGTCGGGAGAAAAGAAGTGGATAATGTGGAACGTTGATACTGTACCAGTCACTGACAGAAGTGTGTTCCGCATTTTTTAAAATACACTGTGCATGTGATTGTTTTCAGACCTAAATCATTTTTCTCCTCAGTCAATACAAGTGAATAAATGACTTTTCTCCTGCCCATTTCAGGGACAAGGGGAAAAGCGGATGCTATAACTATCTGAGGTCCTCCAACATAGAAGGTAAATGATTCACGGTACACACTCATGCTCTTAAACATGTCTACACTAGTCTGAAGCATTTTTAAGACCAAGTCTAAGCGTTCACTGAGGCTGAGAGTACAGCATGAGTTAGTCAGCACTTTTGACAACACTAATTCAACAGTAATTGCTATTAAACCCAAGGCATTCTGAACATGGGAGTTTAAAGATGTGTATATACTCAAAGTTCAGTTGGAAACCACCATGTGGGATATGGCCAGGACGAAGGCTTCTGTCTGATAGTAAAATTAATTTGAATAATTGTGTACTTTACATGTCATGGAGCTATCGGCTTGCTGAATCAACGGTTCATGCAAATCTAGCTCTCCTAATCAATCCAATCCTTTCTGCTTGACGAGAAAGCTTTGGAGCATTATCCCAGAGTTCAAATGATTTAGTTTGTTCCTGAGTGGCAGCTTCTCCAGTCTGGAGAGGTTTGCTTTAATTACAAAGCTTTGGTTAGCGTCGGTTTCTGAAGCTAAGGGACTATTTAAATAGAGGATAAATGGAAGCGAGGGGTTAAAGGAAAACTTTTTCAATAGGGGTTGACCAAAACGATGTCGGGTAATAGACATGAATAGACTGAAAAGAATGAAGGGACACTCAACGTTGGTCCATAATTTCTATGCAAAGAAGTTATCATTTATTCCTCCCATAAGACGCCTCAGCAGATGGTTTGCCATGGGCTCAAAAACTACAACTAGTGGTTCCTGGTTTCCTCTGTCATGCTGAGAGGGCGGGGCCAGAATGAAAGGGGGTGGAGTCAGCGTGCTGGAACGAGACTGCTCTGTCCGCCATAGTTTTTCTTCGCATACGCGTACAGCACTAATATTGCCTGTTGGAGAGTAATGTAACTCGTAAATCACTTGTTGGCGCTGTACTCTGGCTCATACAACTAATCACGAATATTTGACAGCACTAGACTGTGCTGTAAAACTTTCTGTGTTCTAAGTAATCTGCAGCAGGACCTTCGGTCATCGAATATAGCCCATAGCAAACAATCCGTCAGGGTGTGTTGGAGGAATGAATGATAAATCTAGAAATAATGGAAGAATCGGATCAACCCCCATTGAAAATCGGTGACGTTTTCTTTTAAAAACCTTTGGAAGGAATTGAAAGTTTCATTTAGTTTGATTGTGGGGGATTTTTTAAAAATTCCTCATTTTATTTCTTATTTTACGGTAAAAAATGGACAAACATACATACAAGGGAAGTTGAAAGCTGAAGTTTCCATTACATTCAGCAGATGTATAACTAAGGGCTTGTAAGAGGAACCAAGCGGACAAGGAGATTCCCTGCTTCCTGATTCCTTCCCTGTTTGGTGTGATACTAAACCTTTGCATCCAAAAGCATCTTAAAATGTGCTTCATTATCATAATTTACCTTCATTATCATTCATTTATCATAAAATACACACTAAACTGCAAGTTACCTGAGATTTCAGAGACATTAGACATTGGTTTGTTTGAATAGTTTGGAAGGATCACGCTGTGTGGAAAACAATCCTCATGCTAAATCACAGGTGGAGGCGTACAGTACTTCAGGTAGAATCCACTCACCGTGGCTGTGTTTTAGGAAGTGATATTTGACACCGAATACTATGGCCCTGTCTGATCTGAATTGCACCTTTTGTACATGAACAGCCGCCTTGCAGCATACCAGCATGCAAGGCGGCTGTGCAGAGTGACCTCATTTGTACACGCTCCCCAATGTTGACTAACTAGTTGGCCCGCTGGCTGTTTGAACGTGCACACAAACAAGTACAAAATACTTCTACTCGTCCGTGTCGTACTATCTATAATACATAAACATGTCACGGATGAAAGGCTGGTTAAACTGAAACACCAGTGAACAGCAAGAATCCTCCTAGCCGTTGGTCTGATGTGGCCTGGGAAAACAACCTCTTAAACTTGTCCAACAGAACTGGGTGTCAAAGTATCTGAACCAGTACCTGAGGGTTAGCCAGTGTCTGGCTTCAGATCAAGGCGACTGTTGGGGAAGTTGCTGTAGCTGCAGGCCATGGTTTGCATAAGGGGAAACTTGGCTGCCGAGCACCCGTTAAAGGCTGACTGGGTTCACGTGAAACTAGGCCAGCACTGCCCTCTTCAGGTACAGCTCTGTATTCAAGCAACATAGACTTGTATCCATTATAACGTAGGTTTAAAGTTCTTTTCAGATTCCACCCCCCGATGGCTCCCTTACAGTTGCGTGCATTCATAATTTGTGCGAGTTGGTGAATAAATAGCCTGATGGGAAATGGTTGTCGGTTTGCTGGAGGCCGTGCAGAGAGATGCAGTGTGATGATCATGTGCGTGCTGCAGCACAGTGTCTCTTTTATGGTCACTGCGTGTGTGTGTGTGTGTCTCTCTCTCTCCAGATAAAACTTTGTCATCGTGATAAACTATACTACTACTTTCACATCCACCATGAGTGTGAGGTCGGGTTAGGTTTCTGTTGTTTAACCCAGCTGAGCACTATTCTCAGTTCTCCTGTAATGTACCTCCCCGCTTTACTGTAATTACAGCCTCCTATTACGCCACTGTACATTTAAGCCTCCTGTGATTGCAGACTGTGTGACCACCCTCCATGGCTGAGGAGGGAGGAAATTGCTACTTACCTAAAGTGCTGCCCTTTGCCTCCATTAGAACCGTTCACAGGACATACACTTTAAATTGCATCCAGAGTCGAGCCACATTTAGAAAGACCTCCCTCAAAAGCGTGTTCCACATGCTGCACACATGTTCCACTACACATTTAATGCATTCTGTGCTGACTTGTTTGTCTTGTTAACAGTGTATTCTGACCACCAGGTTTGCTGGAATGGGTAACCTGCTCAAAGTCCTAACAAGGGAAATAGAGAACTATCCACACTTTTTCCTGGACTTTGAAAGTAAGTCTGTCAGGGAGAGGAGTGGAGGAGAAAAGGTCGGGTGGGGAAGGAGGGAAGGAGGGAGGGTGAAGGTGTGACTGCCTCAGCTGTTTCCTCTCTGCCAGCAGGTGTCCGACTCCAGCGACACAGCTGTGGAGGAGACGTGCTTCTGCTTTGCTTTTCCCTTCTCTCTCTTCCGCTCAGTCGTGACCTGATCTCACCTCTCTGCTTGGATCACCTTTTCGAAGACTTCCTAACATTACGTCTACTTTTCTTTCCTTTGTCTTTCTGTCTTCTCTCTCTCTCTCTCTTGCAGAAACCAAATGGGGAATCTTTTAAAAGTGCTCACTTGCACCGAGCTTGAACAGGGGCCAAACTTTTTCCTTGACTTTGAAAGTGAGCTCAGCTTTTGTCTGTCGTGCTGCTAGAAAAACCCTCTGCTCTTCATCACTAATTAACTTTTCCCTTTACCCCCTTCGGCTGCTCCAGCGGGTCAGGGGTCTGCCTGTTCTGCTGTTGACTTGTCAACCGTCCCACCAATTCAAAATCATGATTAATTTTAGTATGGTTTAAAAAATATATATTGTCTTCGGTGACAAGTTAAAGAAGAATGGAGTTGACCCTTGACCTTTGGTGACTGCTTTTGTCTGCATGCTTGCCCTTCTATGTATAAGATGAGACATTTAACACAGATATGTGGCTTAAGGTAATTATTTCTCATGTGAAAAGTATGTTTTGCCTCTTTTTCTGCATAATCATGTTATCTCTGGTAGATGTGAATGCTGTTAATATAGAAATCACATTTCATCACTTTACCACCACAGTAAAACATTAAGTTGACAGCCTTTAGCTGAGAGCAAATGAATCTGCTTTGGCCTTTTTTTAACCCTCTTGTAGAATATCTCAAAACACCTCCACAGCGGCATTCAGCCGCTCTGTGTGGCCAACCTCAGGCTTTGTTTATTCAGCAAAGAGGAAATGATGGGAGTGGAAGGGTTTGAAATGCAAAACAGACGCCAGACATGGGCTTTCCATGTCAGTGATGGTGTATATTTAGAGCTTTGACTTTTACTATTTATTTTACCTTTTTTTTATATAATATATTTTGGGGCTCCCACATTATTCAAAAGCTCTCTGGTTGAAACCGGTTGTTGGTTGTGCTGGAGATACCATGGTTCCTGCAGAAGAATACAAATACTTGCTATCTACATTAGTGCATATTCTTGTGTGAATAATAATAATAAATGTGAAACGAGTCCGTTGCAGGCTTGACAGAGCACAATAGAGGCCTGTATTGCCATGCTCCCCTGCCTGTGCAAGAGTTTACTGCAGCATGTTTTGGATTAGACTGCAAACACACTTCTAGTGTTTTCATGCAGCAGAACATTTGCACCTGCACAACAGTGTACCTCTGTAGTAGTTCTTTTACAGTCAGCCTTTAAATGTTGTTGCCTAAAACACACAGTGAATGATTATTTCTTTGGGTCTTTGCTACTTCTTAATGACTAAGAGCAGGAAGCTGTAAATGCATGTAGCTTCTGGCCTTCAGTTGTTAGACATGTCTGGAAGTCTTCAACATTGATGTTGATTTTCAAATTGAAGCTATCAATGTGGTCCCTCAATGCAGCAAATGTTGGTGGCTGACTGTCCCTGTCTGTTACGTACACATACTGTATGTGCCAAAAGCTGAAATGTGTTCAGCTCTTTTTCACATCAAAAATTATTTCCTCTTCAAGTCATCAAATGTATATAAAGTAAATGGTCTACATTGAAATATGTTATAATTACAAGGAGGTTCATTCTTGATGTGAAAAGGCATGAATGAATTGCTTTGACATGTTTGTTCAATGGATTTCTAACTGTTGCCCTTGTGTTTGCCAGATGCTCAGCCAACAGAACAGGAACGAGAGGTTTGGAACCAGGTGAACTCGGTCCTGCAGGACTCTGAGAACATCCTCTCTGGCCTGCAGGCGTATAAAGGCGCTGGCCAGGAGATCAGAGACGTACGCAGTTGAACACATTCTTAAAGCTCTAATCCAGCAGAACAGACTGCTAATCAACCCCGCGCTGTAGAAAATACTAATTGTGGCGCTTCTGCTGTTTTTGTGCAGGCAATTCAAAACCCTAGTGACCTCATGCTGCAGGAGCGAGCCTGGAATTCAGTCTGCCCTCTGGTCATCAAACTCAAGAAGTTTTACAGTTTCTCTCTTCGACTAGGTGTGTTCAGGGTTCGCTCTTTGTTGTCTGGGTAAATGTTGAGCAGCGCTTGGATCAGACAGAAGCATCACGATGAGGGCCCTGCATGGCAGCCTTCTCTGTTTGTGTTGTAAAGAAAAGGCCGGCTCCAACACAGCACTTGACATCTTGTCTGTGTGTGTTTGTCTGCAGAGGAGGCTCTGAGGAGTTTGTTGGAGTCCCTGACATGTCCACCTCTGACGCCCACTCAGCATCTGGAGCGAGAGCAAGCGCTGGCCAAGCAGTTTGCAGAGATCCTCCACTTCACGCTGCGCTTTGATGAGCTCAAGGTGTGTTGTCAGCGCCGAGGTCAACAGTCTGTGGTCTTCCTTTGCTGTAGTATATTGGGTCTGATTATTTAAGTGTTCTGTTCTTCTTCTGTTTGTTTTAGATGAGAATTCCCGCCATTCAGAATGACTTCAGTTACTATAGAAGAACAATCAGTCGGAACCGGATTAACAATATGAATGTGAGTTGTGCACAAATAGATATTTATTTATGACTTTGCAGAAAAATGGAACATCTGCTGTACTGTCCCCAGCTAAAAGAGAAAACAAAATCTATTTTAAATAGATTTCCAATTTTTAGGATGCACCACAAAATGCTGTCTGTAGAAAACACGGCCTCCTCCTCCTGCACAAACACTTGCAGTTCATCTGTGTTTGTGTGTGCACCCACAGCTGGACATAGAGAGTGAAGTCAACAACGAGATGGCAAACAGGATGTCTCTGTTCTACGCCGAGGCCACGCCGATGCTGAAAACACTCAGCACTGCAACCACACACTTCACAGAGGTGAGTAATCTCTGGCCGTGATCCTGCTGCTCATATTCACCTTTTATGAATAAATGCTGAATCATCTAGTTTCTCATTATGGTTCTATAGAACAATACTCTTCCACTGGAGAACACAACAGACTGTCTCAGCACCATGGCCAGTGTTTGTAAAGTCATGCTGGAGACACCGTGAGTACACACACACCATTGTCAAGTTGAAGCCTTAAATTTCAAGTCAAGATGTTGATTTTGTAAATTGCCTCTGCCTCATCTCCCGTGTTTAGAGAATATTCGAGTCGTTTCAGCAGTGAGGACACACTTTTGTTTTGCATGAGGGTCATGGTCGGCGTCATCATCCTTTACGATCACGTCCACCCCAACGGCGCCTTCAACAGGTCCTCAAAGATAGATGTAAGACGCACACACTCGCATGCATCACACGTTGCCCTTGTTTCACATACAACTGCTGGACTTCTGTGCTCATATTTCGTTTGTCTCTTTTCAGATGAAAGGCTGCATCAAGGTCCTGAAGGACCAGCCGGCAGACAACGTAGAAGGTCTGCTCAACGCCCTTAAGTAGGTTAAAGTCACTCACTCCTCAGTTTTACAGCATATAGAAGTCCAAAAGACACCTTTATACTGACCTCACACTTCACAATTCTTCCCTAATAATAAAAGCTGCACTAACACATCTGTCACTTCTGTTTGACCTCAGATTCACCACAAAACACCTGAACGACGAGTCTACTCCGAAGAACATCCGGGCGATGCTCCAGTAGTACCTTTTAAACTATAAATAAAGATGAAGAGGCTCAATGCTCGGACCTCAAATAAGATGTATATGTTTACATTATTTAAAATGGCTTAGTGTTAATACTTGTGTGTATTTGCATAGTCATTCCCTCCAAGTTTTTGATATCTGTAGAACTTGTACTTAGCAAAAACAAAAAAAACTGTAAAGACTCACATGAATTGCCTCTGCTGTTCTCAGCTGTCAAAGCACAAACGGATGCCCATCGGCCTTATACTATAACTGAGCTCTGCAAACGGCACCTAGAAATAAGGCTGCATGAAATACCCTTTAACAGACTGTTCAATCTTTTATTTGACAATGCAGTCAGTTTGGAGTTTGTTTTTTCTGACAGGTTCTTATATCGTAGTTCATTTTTCTTTTATTTTTATCGACCTGTATTAAAACAAGTGACATATCATTCTGTGTTTTCACTTGATCTACAAATGAAATGTTGACAGGATTTGAACTCAGTTGATATCTAATGGACGTTTATGTTGAAGTGAAGAGCAAAATATTGAAAGCAGCTAATGGATGGGTATTTTTAAGTATTTTTTTTAAATTGTTGGCTGTGTCTACTTCAAACTATCCTAATAAATCCACTGTGAATATGAACTTAATTTGAACCTCCAGTAGAGTCCTGTATGTCAACATTTGCTATAACTTAAAAGTTTTTTTTTCTGGTTAAAAAAGCATGAATGAATAACAAACATCCCATCAACCAACTGTTTATTTAATTTAATTTAATCTGAAGGATGTTTGAATTTTTTGAGGTTTTACATGATTGTTTGTTTTATTTGTAGCTTTTGTATTCCAATCAGAAGTGCATTTCCTTAATGCATCATTTGAAATAAATGCTATATACTTTGCAATCAACTTTCTTCTCTCCAAAAAATTATATATTCTATTCACATAAATTGGATCAGAATTATTTTTGAGACACCCATGGTTTTATTAAGACCAGGTTACCTTCATAACTGAAGAGTAATTACAAACCCCTTTAAACTGGACTTTGGCCATGATGAGCGGGTAGAGGCTCTGAGCTCAATGAACACAGCGCACGTTCCTGCTAAACTCAGCAGCTCGTTTGGACAATCTCACCTGTGACGGCTGTGCACTGTTTTAAATTGAGTTGTGTTTACTGCAATCATCAGACGAGTCATTAGGGAGTGTGTATTATAGGCAAGTGTGTATTTACAGATGATGCCACATATAAGGACATAATTGACTTTTTCAGACAAAACCACCCGACATGTAATTGAACATGTGTTAGATGTGATGGATTGTTGTGTCCGTTCTAGTCCGTAAGCCATATGTGACTGACCCACGTTCACTCCTGCCTTTGGATTAATATGTCAAACTTGTTTATGTTTCCTCTTGTTTTTAGTAATATAAATGAAAGCGTGTGTGAGCCAAACTTTGGATGTGTTTTTTTATGCAATGAGTGAAAGCTGTAGATGGATGTGACCTAAAACCTGGTGTATGATACTGATCCGAGTGAGAACAATCTAATCTTCTGTCATGATTGATGATTGACATATACAAAGCTTCCCTCTCTGCCCAAGATATGCTACTGTGTGTTGGATGCAACATGTTCTGAGTCAAAATCAAATGTTTTTGTCTTATACTGAGTATTAATGTTAAATAGTTTTGGAGTTCACTGGCTTTGTACTGCAAACTGAGTGGGACGAGTGGATTTGATAATAAAGGTGGTACATTTCGTATACATAACTGCCTCCTTTGGAGTTCTTTTCTCAACATGGTGTAGTTTATTACTAGTTCCCTGCTTGTAATAATTTTAGCTGTAAAGAATTAGTAGATGGTTGCTATTTATTTGACAGCCTTTATTCTCTAGTAACTTTGCAGATACTTACAAAATGTAACACCTGCTGCTCTTTAGTCTGACTGTAAAATGAGTGTTGTTACAGCGCTTGTGCACTTTGACCACAGCTGATCCCTGCTGAGTCATACTGCTTCTTCGCGAGGAGGCCGATGGTGCCCCGTTCTTCATCGCGTGTGTGAAGCGGACACGGTCCAGGGCTGAACCTCAAACAGTGGCACGCCTTGAGATTGGTATTAAAAAAACATGATAATGAAAATGAAAATCTGTCCGTTAATGTGACCGCAAAGCGGAGGAGCGGGGATTTCCTACTTGGTGGGCTTCGATGTGAGCGCCGGGACGCCCTGAGCGCCTCCACGCTCAGACGAGGCACCGCCGACCTCACGGGCGCGGGTCGAACCCCAGCGTTCCACTCAACCTGCAGCAACAGGCTCCTGGCGGTCTCCTTGGTGACGGGGGGGTCCTGGCTGCGACGCGCCCAGTGGGGTCGGGTTTGGGTGTCGGAGTGAGGGTCAAAAGGAGGAGGATGCTGGGTTTTGGAGTTGGAGCTGAGGAACATCTAAAGGAAGAGAAAGAAGCACCATGCATTTAAAAGCATGAAGATTAATGTCCTCTATCTAACCCTCTCCTCCTCCCCCCTCAAACACCATTATCATCAGCATAATTCCCCCCTCCCACCCCCCACACACGCACACCCACCACCAGGCAGCTCATCATTAACATGCATTCCTGTGTAAACGCTGCTCCATAATGCATGATGCCTGCTGGTTGTGCCCGGCCTCCAGAGAAAACCCTGCATTTATCGTCTCCCTTTGATTCAGACAAGGAGGCCAGAGTCACGGCGAGGTTATGCGGCTGATGAATGGAGCCTGATTTACCAGCGATTTGGCCTTGCGTAGTTTGTAATGAGCCTCCGAGAGCGATTTCTGGCGCCTGCCGTCTGGCGAAGGTGTGAGACCGTGGCAGATGGCGGCTCTGCAGAGAGATTGTCAGCGAGCAGGTGAAACAGCGGGGTCAAAACGGCCGCAGGTGGAACAACGGAGTGGGGCTGCGTAATGTGGATTTGGGCTGATCAGGCTCATATTTCATGGTAGGTGAAGATCAGATCAACGCTAATTAATCCTTTGCCTATTAGTATTAAAAAAATAAAAATACTTTTTAACAGGTTTCAGAGTTAGAATGTGCTTCATGTAATATCATATGATGTTTTTAATGAGGTTCCTCATGTTCCTTGCACTCTCACCCCTTCAGATTGGGCTCCGTGGGGTCCAGGTTGTCCAAGTAGTTGAAGCGCAGCGTATCTTTGGGATTTCTGTCGTTAACCTTCCACGGCGGTGGTGTATTTGGCTGCTTATCATTTTTGGATCCTGCCTTTGAGGTGGATGCCGGACGATCCTTGATGATGGAGGACGTTGCTGATGTATCGTCCTGTCCGCTGCTGGTGAGTGTTCCATTAGGAACTACAGACTGATGATGGGATGAAGCCGTCTAGATGGGGGCAATAGATGTTTAAGAGCATGTCAATGCAGTCACACTCTATGCAATTATTGCAATTAATGCAATTAATGCAATTATGCAATTAATTATGCAAAATTATAAAACAGGACGATCTGGGAGCAGAGTCGTCTCCACCTCCTGACCTGTGACGAGCTGAGCTGCACCTCCTGGACGTTTTGGATGTAATGTCTCTTCCACACCCCCCGTTCATATGGCGTGGGAGAAAAGCCGATGCTCCATCCAAGCCTCAGACATTTCGGCATCCACAGCCGGTCCAGCTCCACAATGCCCCTCCAGCGCCAGCTCACCTGCTCGGGTGGGGAAAACGTAGTTTGGAACATTAAAACCTGCAGCTGATGGAAGGTGTGACGTCATCCCTCGCACCTGTGCACATCGACAGAGGCTGCGCGGGTCCAGGAAGGAGAAGAGGTAGAGGCTGAGGGCTCTGGGCAGGAGGCAGGTGAAGTCGGCCGCCTGCAGGGGGAGCCGTCGGCCCAAAGACCGGCTCAGGAAACGGAGCTGCTCCAGCGAACAGCTCAGCACCAAGTCCTGCAGCACGGCCTTCCTCTGGCGGTCAGACCACCTGTCAAACTGACGAGGACGTGAATGGATGAATGGATGAAGCGGAATTCCATTCGCTGGACAAAGCAGGGACCCCCGTGGAGAACAGCACGGTCCCAAACAGCACGCGGTGCAGTAAAGATCTAGTGTTGCTGACTGTCCGCTTACCCACTTTGCCAGAAGACTTCGCCTCTCTTCAAAAACCTGAGTAAAATAATAAGAATAACAATGTAACACAGTAACTGGCCATGAATTTATAATTCTTATTGTTCTCTAAAGCTGGTGTCTCATCTGAACTGATACAACTTTCACTATATTTTCCACCTGTTTACAGTGTGAAATAAGAACTGTATGTGGGCATTAATATTAATAACGGGCACTATTATTAATAACATGTGCATTAGTATCAACATGTTCACGATGCTGCGGTTGCAGTGTAACCTTGCTGTTGATCACTTGGTGGTTCAGAGGAGTCCAGGTGCTCAGTGTCGTCTTCTTCGTGACACAGTTTGCAGATGACATGTCTGCATAAACCAATAAAAAACAGGAAGGAAAACTTTAATCATATTTAATATTAACATTTTGTTTATTGTGATATATTTTCGGGTCTTATATGCAACTTTCTTCCACCTCTAAAACCTGCTAAGACACAAAATGCCAATATACAAAGTATGTTGATGTGATGTGATATCACATCATCAACTCTTGCTTTTTGGCTTTTGCTTATTACCAGTCCCCGTTTTAGGTTCAATTAAGGAAAGCACACAAATAGAAGTGTGTGAGCGCGAGCCGGACACTGATGATGTCTCTACACCACGTCCCTCTGCTGTTTAACTCACCACACGTTCCCCTTGGCTGACAAAAAAGAAATAAATCCACCCGCTAAACGCACTCTCTGTCCATGTGCACACTTCTAATGGCCTTTGTGGTCAAATTCCCACCTCTTCTTCTCCTCAGTCTACCTTTCTGTGCACAGTTTACCGGTTACCATAGTAACACTAAGTGCATTGTCTCGCTCTTGCGTGGACGGGTTGTCAGAGGGGGGGGGGGGGGGGGGGGGGGGGGGGGTGCTGTAAACACAGCCGTGGAGAATGGAGCATGCGACTAATTATGACAAATGCAGACCATTTCGATTATATATATTTTTATTATTGCTGCACCAGCTATAGCAGCCTGCCGACCCGCTCCTATTTTGCACGCGGCAGCCAGATAAAAGCTTCCACGCCACCAGTCACAAAAGTTCCCCCATTCAAAAGCTGAAAGCACGCTCGCGCTCGGATGGGCGGTCGCGCGCAACGAAGACAGAAAACCCGCTGCGCGGAAAAAAACGATGAGCTCAATCTCAAGTCAAACACACGCAGACAGAGCACGACCGGAAACAAAGCTCCTGTACCTTCAGAATAACGTTCTACAAAAGGGACTGTTAAATTAATTTGATTACGCTACGCATGTAAAAAAAAGTACAATATAAATGAACATAAATGGAAAAACTTAAAGTAAGTACTTACTATTTGCACAAAAGAGCATTTCTAATAATTTCTTATTAATTAGGAATTAAATAATAAGAATAAAATAATTGCTTGTATGATAAATAAATAATCATTGCAGTAAAAAAAAAATAGCTCACATTTTGCAAACGTTAGCGCTGAATTTCTTTTGTGCACTTTACTTTGAACGTTTTGACAGGAACATCTCGTGGGAAATCTCGCGCGTCTGACGTTGGGAGTAGGTGGAGAGGAGGTAGGAGGACCGTGGAGGAGGTGGGGACGAGGAGGAGGGGGGGCTGCTCACTCATTGTTACGTTACTAATCTCGAGGAGCGGAGGAGACCCCGTTGCTGCACGTGAATCCGGACGCGACAATCAGGTACGGAGCACGTTAGTTTATAATTTCCCGGGGCCGCGCGGTGTTTGTCGCCGGGCCGTTTATCCGTGGACACCACCTCCGCTGCCTCCCGGCCGCGGGGCGGTGTTAGGCGAAACACCGGCACAAGCCGCGCTTACTATTATTCAGAGCGAACTACCAACGCGAACCGTCTCCTATTGTCTCGCTGCGTTACTTGACATTTTGCCTCCTAATTCAGCCGTTTTTGCCGCAGTGACCTCCGGTTAGTGACTAAACGGAGGCGCCGGTAACGTTAGTCTGCTGCACAGACTTAACGACCAATTAATTCCTGAATATAGGAGGAGCCCGTTGATAATGACGCGCAGGTAGGTCACAGGAGCTAAAACGGCGAATTAGCTACAGTTAACCTTTGCATTTATGCTGAATAGAATAGAAATGAATAATAGGTACACAGTGAAGTGTGTGTGTATTGATGTTTGGCTGCAGCTCTGAGTTGTTGGGTGTGTGCTGTCACCTACACGTTAAACAGCGTGGGCCATAAATGATTCCTCTGAAACTGCAGCAATAAGTCATACAAACAAGCTGCCACTAAAAACGGCAGCTCACCTAAATGTGAGTTATTATTTGCATTTGTGCTGTTTGGTATTACAGTATATTGCTATTATTAGATGCTTATTGCCATTTAAAACAATGCTAATGTGACTGTTTCAAATGCAGTTATATTTGAAAATCATGTGGTTGTATTTTTCAGGTATTTTTGCAGACTGAATATCACAATATTCTGCAAAGCGTCAGCTGAGGCAGTCATTTGAAGTAGCAGCATCCTCAAAGCAGCACAGCATCTCTCAGGTGATGGAGGTCTTCTGACTCTGCTGCTAGAGTTGCCACGGCGATGGATGCGGCCTCCTTCGACAACCGCTATGTTAGACACACTGCTGACGCGTGACCCGACCAGGACGAGACCAGACCAGACGGACCGCCTGTAGGCGCCCGAGTCCCTTCTCTGAGCCTGATGCTAGCGGCGCTCAGCCCCTCCGTCGTACACGCCGTGCTCTGATCCCTCCTTCTTCCCGGATCCAGTCATGGATCTGCTGTGGGCGCTGGCGGTGTCCATGCTCACGGCGTGCGTCGCCATCCCAATGGACGCAGCGGCGGGAAGCCACAGTCTGTTCACCTGTGAGCCCATCACCCTGCGCATGTGTCAGGGGCTGCCCTACAACTCAACCTTCATGCCCAACATGCTGAACCATTACGACCAGCAAACCGCTGCTCTCGCCATGGAGGTACAGTACATGCTGCTGTGACAGATGTAACAAGATGCTTTGTTCCCGCTCCTGTTCTTAGACTGAGAGGTTTGACGCCGATAAATTCAAACGAAAAAAGAAAATTTAGACAAGAGTAGAACTAAATAAATTTCTAATTTTCAGAAATTACTACACTGTAATATTATATTGGCTAATGTCCAAAAGTGTAGTAATGCAAATGATTAAAAATAAATCAAATATTAAATATCATAAGATTTTAATACAGTTGTCACAGATATAACATTAATATAAAAATTTGAATATATGCGAGAATGGAGTTTTATTTCCGTGGTGCTTGACTCAATGATTTTTCTATTGTTGTCTGGTAAAATAGCTTCTGCCTGACAAACGTAATCGACAAAAATAAAATTTAAAATTCGTAATTAGCGTTTTAACCTGTATTATGATTTGTTCTTTTTTAAATTTTAAGCAATTTTCAAATTGCATCCAAACATTCATTGCCGGCTAATCTCATAAATGACTTAATCTGAACATTGATTAAGAGAAAACTGTTAATCTCAATTGCTTACTTCATACTGATTCCACCCTTCTCCTACTGAAAGCAATGAAAATTCCTACCTAAACCAATATGTTTACATTGTAAATGTGAAATTAATTACACGGGATGATTAGAACGAGCGAGCTAATGGTTGGTATGCCACATATTTGGATTGTTAGACTGAATAGTACATCTGGCGTATCTGTCAAATTCATCCAGCCTTCAAGTCTAACATCCGTCTCCTATTATTCTGGTAATTACCTTGATAATACTAAAATGTTTACTAAACAATTAACTCGGCCTGCCTGTTTATTAGCAGGTTATGGCCTTTCTTATACATACATGCGTACATAAATACATACCTTTCTTCCTTCTTACTGACATAAGACCACCCTACTCTAACAGAGTTGAAACCTTTCATATCAAATCATAAATCTCACACAAAAATTTGATGTAATTCATGTTCATATAAAAAGCTGTTGATGTCTTGTGCATCTCATTCTGAATGTCTACAGTATGTGTGTCCAGTGACTACAGCCTGGACACTTTCAAAGGAAATACGCTAGAATAAAATAGACTAGACGGAGTTTACCTTTTAAACTATATACGAGCTTCTTACCAATATGACCTTTTCTCTTGTTTTTCATTTTTTCCCAGTGTTCCTTTTACTTTCTTCCTGTGCGTGACCTTTACCTTTGCTGTTGCCCTTTCATCCTGTTTTGTGTTTTGTGAACCACGGTGTGTGATGACATAAAACCGACATGTCTGCAGACACAGACTGGTTTTCCATGTGCATACATATACTACATGTATTTCACAGGTCAGCACGGGGTTTCCTAAAATAATTAGTCTCGCTCACATGTTGAATAAGCAGCTCGGTGTGTCTGCTGCACTGCCTGCCTCATGGACATCAGTAGCCTAGATAGCTATGACTGTGGCTAACTGTGCTGAGAGTTGTAATATCAAAGTGCTAGCCTACTTTAATTCAGCTCTTCTAGCTCCAGGGACTGAGAGCATATTATGAAAACATAAAGCAGAGAATTAAGGTTTAATATTTGTCCCCGGGGCTGTGAGAACAGTGCATTATTAAACGCTACTGATTCAACTTTGTTGTCCTAAAGTGCTTTCTGTCCGCACATCTGGCAGCAGAGTCTGAGCCTTTTACCACAACACGCACAGACTCTTCATGTCGGTTGTGCACTGAAAGCCATTTTACATAACCGGCTTTTGCGCCGTTAGTCAACTTAGTCTGGTGGCGATAATGCCAGCCTGCTGCACTGGACCACGTCCAGTCCCAGTCCTATTGTTTCTATCTCTTTAGATTATCTAGATGTACCAGCTCCAGCATTGGACTGTTGCGGCAGGTTTATCCTCTTTGAAACATTGAGTTAAACGTTTAAGTACAATCGCGAAGCAGCTGCGTCACTTTGTTGCGTTAATCCCATTCTTTATGTCGGCTGATCTCTGGATTTGCAACGTATTGAGCAGTTATTGTACAAAGCTGCAACAGAGTAGATTCTCTGCAGGACTGGTAAAATACCCACATATCAGTCCAGCCATCTATTTAATTGAATGTATTTAAGCATATCCGCTGTAAGCATCATGCTTTAAATGGCTCCTATGTCCTTTTACTTTTAACCTCCACCCTGCCTGGTGATGTGTGGACCATCTGTGCCGTACTCATCCTAGTCAAACTGAGGGAGAGGTGGAGAGGTGGAGGTTGGGACGGGCTCTGTGCCACAAAAGAATCCAGGGTTATGTAAGCTGTGAACATGCCCTGTCTGTCTGTGGGAGCATGCAGCATCACAGCCCAGCTGCACTTATGGCTGGAATAGATGCGAATGTCCTTTCTTGTCATTGCTGCAACACTCACGCCCATCTCTTGGGCTCGTGCAGTCTGTATAGAGTATTTGTAGTCTGCTTATTGGTGCAAGTTAATATGTAATTCAGATGCAGTAGGCTCTGGTTTTGAGGCCAGGTTAACTTTTTACACCCAATCACAGTGTGCGGGTTGCAGCGAGCAGAGATCAGCACTTTGTGGTTTAGACGGTGTTCACTTTGATTGGTCATGGACCTACAATTAAGTCTCTTTTAGGGCTTGCGAATGGTCGTCGGGCATTGGAAAGCACACGGAAACCCAATGGGTTCCAAATTACGGAGACTGCGCCTCTGTTTGGCTTTTGTTTTCCAGATAACTCGCCCCAGATCCAGCTCATGGGAGAATTCAAAGCCTGTAAGATGTCGAGGGCAGCCAAATGAGAATTGACAGTTGATTTTAAAAGGAATTAGATCCACTGAATAGCCATGATAATGATGATGAATGCCTTCCACCGTGGAAGAACTGGATGTTGGATGAGAACCAGCGCCTGTCGTCCTTCCAGTCTTTGTTCCAATCCCCTGAAGTGGTGTCTTTCCTAGTTTCCTTTTTCATGTCTTATTTTTGAAAGTCTTTTCAAGGTTTAATTTTTTTGGCCAAAGTTGGGCTATTTGTCCTGGTATCATTATTAACCTGCCACAAATGCTGTCCTTTATTCTTTGCACAGTGTATCACACATTCAGGGCAGAAACCCAGAATTCTGCTGTTAACGTCTGATAAACTGGGCTTTTAAAAAACAGAATGTTTGGTCCCAGTGTCGGCGCTTGCTCCGCCAGTCATCACTGACCGCTGTATGACCCCTCTGCTAAAGTGGGAGCGCAGCCTCCAGGCTGGGAATCAGCCGTTTCTGTGCCACAATGTTACTGTGCCACGCTCATAAGATAAGTGGGAGCGTGGCGGATTTGAGTGGCGGCAGAAAAGAGAAAAGGGGAAAATCCCCTTTCTTGTATAGTAGAAGCGAACTGTAGCTACTTGATGAATGTAAAGCAGCGTGGGTTCAGTAAACTGGTTAAAACGGCAACGACCGTGCTTGCTTTTCGATGCTGTATTAGTTGGATCGTTTCGTTTCCCTTTTTGTTGGATATTAATCGGGAGAAGCAGCAAACACTGGGTGATAGCAGAGGTTATGAAGTCATGTGAATTTGTGCCTGTTAAAATAATGTGATCATTTGTCTGAATTTTTCAAGGGCAGATGTGGAAAGTGAAGGTCAGGCCCATCTGAATGTTTTACCTGATTAGATTGATTGGTGTGTGTTTCCATAAAACCAAGCAAAGCAAATGGGCAAAATTCAGTAATGACCTAGTGATTCTCCTGGTATAATTCTATTGTTTATTTCATTTGTAGAGTTTGTGCTGCATTTTTTTTGTATTGCATGTTGGTTGAGGTTGAAGGTTGAGTGCTTTTAATCTTCTGGCTCCCGTCTGCAATCGGCCTGTTGTCTCAGGTTTACAGCACTTCTAGATAAAATGTGTCACGTTACAGCTGCTGTGTAGGATAACCTAGATCCTCCATTCTGTGTGAATGGCTTTGTGAAGGTGTGTGTGTGCATGTTTGTAAAGTACAATAGTGTAGTATAGCAAGCTAAAATGTGCACCACACTTATTGTGTTGGCTGGATCTAAACACGCCGTGGTCTCATGCATCTTACCTAGCGTGACCCAGGCTGTAAATGAGCCTCTTGTTTTATCTAATGTCCAACACTGTGTTTATTAGCTGTGGAGTGAATGAGGAACACTTCCAGAGAGCAACTGGCTGGTTCACAACTGTTTTGTGTGTGAAAACGTTGCAGTGTGTAATGTCCACACACACACACACACACACACACACACACACACACACACACACACACACACACACACACACACACACACACACACACACACTTCTAGCTGCGAGTGACACGGCCGACTCGGTCAACCCATCCCTCCTTTCTTTCGTTCCCTCTCTTCACTCTCTCAACCCCCCCATCAGCCCATCTCTTTTGTCCCGTCCCTCCCCCTGCGCGAGGCTCACCCGTTGCCCAGGAAACACTCCCAATTGTGCCCTTAACAAAGCCAGCGGAGGCTTTCTTGCCTCCCGGGGGGTGGTCCCCTCCACCCCACACCCTGACCTCCTCGAACCCTGCTCTCCTCCCTCTTCCTCCTCCTCATCCCGGTGATGCATCACCCGTCGCCATGGCTCTGCGTTTGGAAATTTTGGGAATTGGAATGGTGACAGGGAGGAAAAGGGCAGACATTGTGGATGTGGGAGTAGCAGAGCAGAGGGACATCAACACAGTTGGCCACGTTGGACTTCTTTGTCAGCATCCAGGCAGACGACTCACTGCCTCTTTTAAAAGCCAATTACTTCAGCATTAGCAGTGCACATACAACCACACTTGGATGTAGATCATCTGACTACTGTATGTGTTAATAATTCATATAATTAGAACTTTTGATGTGATTCAAATGCACAGAGGTGAAACTAAGTTCAGGGCTGTTTTTAGACTTGTGCAATACAGAAATGTATCTTAATATGCAAAACATTGAGTAAAACATATTTAAATAAGGATATATTTTAAAGAGGTGTTGACATCACTAAATCAAAATCTTTGCATTCAGTCATTGTCTGTCATAGAGATGTTTTTTGGCCTAATGTGATTTAAATGTGAAGAAATAGGAAAACTGGAGCTAATGAGCTGCGGAATAATGTATTGGTGCTACAGTAAATAGACTAAGTTGTAACTTAAGTCCAAAACATGAGTTTGGAATCAGGGTTCGCTCAAAGTCCAGAGTCCTTCATGGCGATCAATTTAAAATGCTTCCATTAATATTTGAGTATTCACAAGGCTTTTGTGGTCCATCTTCAGCAGTTTTATTTACCCCCTATGTGGATGACCTTTTTTCCCAGAATCCACTGCTTCCATAAATGCCACATCTCTTTGTGTCAGCTACTATTTCCAGAGTGGCACATTATTCCACATTTCCAGAGATGAAAAATCCCCTAACAAACTCCAATGAATATATAATGACTGTAGCAGCCGGGTTGAAGCTGAAATTACATTAGCATACCGCCCCTGGGGCTCTATTTGACAGAGTTGAATATTACACGCTTGATTCTCCTCACACGGCCGGCTCTGGGGCAGAAAGCTCCATGACCAACCCCACACCGCTCAGTGGACCCGCGTTACACCAGCTGTTTCCAGTGTGAGGCTCCTCCAGGCCTCAGCACGATGGTGTTTGGGCTGCTGGCTGGGCTAAACGGCTAGCAGCCATATGTCAGTCAGGTCCTGCCCACGCCGACTCACATGATGGGTGGAGTGTCATAAAATGGCTGAATGGTGGAGATGGAGGAGGGGTAAGAAGCAGAGCAGAGTGATGGGTGATGGAAGAGTATAAAAATAGAAAAATGAAGAATAGTAGAAGGACTGACATAAAGAGAAGTCGAGTTTATCCCCTGCAGCCCATATATTTACTCAAGCATTATTCACGTTTTCAGCCCGTAGTACGGTATAGTGTTGTACACTGAGCTCTGTGGAGCATATCAGTAGCCTGCGGGAATGGAAATGACGAAAAGGCTCACTTTAGTAACATCAGATCATGTTTGAGTGGCTGAGCCACTGTCAGGGCCCACGTCTGCTCCAGCTGTGTACTGGCAGCGGATCCTTCTTCTTTACTGTGTTCGGAATGTGAAGTTCAAACTGAATTCATTTTTAAAGAGGTTTGAGAGGCAGCTTCAGCCGAACTGCCAATCTCACATCTCACAGTTAAATCCTTTGGGAATCATAAAGCTTTTGATGAATTATGACGGTGGAATAGATGATTATTTTGAAAATTTGAACTTGTGACCTTTTTAAAATTGTCAAAAATGTCACCTTCACCATGATAACAGGCTTTATGTACTGAACACTGACTGTGTGAGCTCCCAGAAGCTCGCGTCGCCCATCCGTCGCTGATCCACTCTGCCGTGGAAGTGACTGAGCAGTCTGACCGCCAGTACCGTGAAGCTGCAGCTGCTTCGAGGACCGGGCCCAACAGTCCTTCTCACATGAAGACATCACACGTGTGCGCGCAGACAGCCCTGCTGTCAGCAGAAGCATGTGTAGTGATCTGAGGCATATGGCGTGGACACGTTGCACTTAGCTTCCAGTCTATTAAAGGTGAACAAAATCCTGGGAGCTGCAGAAATCTTTCATTTCACGGCTGTGCACTAAATATAGGATTAGGAGCAACGAACAGCGATTCATTTGTTTACAGCAGGTCTGGACGACGGGTTGCATAAAAACAAAACACTACTGATTTTTCCGCTGGTACGTGTTGTATTTTATTTTATATTTACATCTAGGACAGAAAAGAACAGACTAATGGTTGAGGTTCAGCTGCTCTGACTCATCACAGTACCTCATGACCTCATTGGTTCAACACACGTCAGAAGCTGCGTCTTCTTTCTCCAGTTGAAATAACAAAGCAGACACTCAGACACAGATACTCATTGGAGTTTGCACCTAAAATGAGCCTCAGGTGGAGGAGAAATAAAAACGACTCCTGCTGTAAATGGAAGAGGAGTCACGGTCTTTGATGAAAACTATATAAAGACTCAGGCCTAACAGCCCGAGACACAAGCTGGCTCTGGCCTGTCCTTTCCTCTCCCCTCGTCCTCCGTCCCATCCCCTCCCCCTCCCTGTCCCCTTTCAGACCTCTGTCTTTATATTTTGGGGGAGGGTGGGTAACATGTGTCTGACCGACTGGGGTGTGGCTGGAGGGCTTTCTGTAAAACACACCCACGCCAGGCAAACATCCATGCCTCTCAATAATTAAACACGCGGGAGCAGATTCGTACATGCGCTCACCCAGTCATTAGCATGTTAACAGCAGCAGCCTGGCCCGGGCTCCGCGTGGACGGGTGTGTTAGCATGTGAATGATGAACTTCCGTTGGCGCCGGCTCGCGCGTCTGTGCAGCCTGTCGGTCAGTCGCAGCGTGCTCTTCCCTGCAACACAAAGGCCCCGTCAGCAGCAGATGCCGCCTTGGCTGCGTGTGTGTGTGTGTGTGTGTGTGGGGGGGTCCTCCTGTCGGGACGTTGGAGAGGAGCGTTCGGGGGGGAGGCAGAAATGATTGGGGTGGAGGGGATTAATAGAAAAGGGGCCGGCGTTGTTTTTGCGGACTCCCAGCATGCTCCACTGGTCCCTTTGTGCGTCTCTTCGCCCCACTAGTTTGCACTAAACTCGTGATGATGGTTCCTTTTTGAACTCCGTCAGATAAAAGGTGTTTGAGGTGTTTCTCTGCGCAGCCTAAAGGCCCGCCTCCGCTCATGTCTCCACCCGCAGCCGTTCCACCCCATGGTGAACCTGCGCTGCTCCCCGGAGCTGCGCATGTTCCTGTGCGCCCTCTACGCCCCGCTGTGCACCGAGTACGGCCGCATGACGCTGCCCTGCCGCCGCCTCTGCCTCCAGGCCAGGAGCGACTGCTACAAGCTGATGGAGGTGTTTGGCGTGGGCTGGCCGGAGGAGATGGACTGTAACAGGTTGGAACCGGGGCCGTGGCGTTTCGGGGGGGGGGGTTGTGGCTACAGGCTGTGGAGCTGAGCTCGTCTCGTCCCCGTCTCCCGCAGGTTCCCAGACTGCGACGAGCCCTACCCGCGCGCCGTCGACCTGCTGTCCGGCTCCGACGCCACCGACTCCCCCGTCGCCGTCCAGAGGGACTACGGCTTCTGGTGCCCGCGGGAGCTCAAGATCGACCCGGAGCTCGGCTACTCCTTCCTGGGGGTGCGCGACTGCTCGCCCCCCTGCCCCAACATGTACTTCACCCGGGAGGAGCTGGTGTTCGCCCGCTACTTCATCGGGGTGGTGTCCATCGTCTGCCTGTCGGCGACCCTCTTCACCTTCCTCACGTTCCTCATCGACGTGTCGCGCTTCCGCTACCCAGAGCGCCCCATTATCTTCTACGCCGTGTGCTACATGATGGTGTCCCTGGTCTTCTTCCTGGGCTTCCTGCTGGAGGACAGGGTTTCCTGCAACGCCGCCAGTTTGGGGAGGTTCAGAGCTTCAACTGTGACTCAAGGCTCCCACAATAAGGTCAGGCAGCCTGCTCTCCAGTGGGACGTGTCCACACATCTGCACATCCATCTCACCCGATCCGTGTTCTTGTTTCTCCACCTCAGGCCTGCACGCTGCTCTTCATGGTGCTGTATTTCTTCACCATGGCCGGCAGCGTGTGGTGGGTCATCCTCACCATCACCTGGTTCCTGGCTGCCGTCCCTAAGTGGGGCAGCGAGGCCATAGAGAAGAAGGCGCTCCTCTTCCACGCCTGTGCCTGGGGCGTCCCTGGGGTCCTCACTGTCACCTTGCTGGCCATGAATAAGATCGAGGGCGACAGCGTCAGTGGCGTTTGCTTCGTGGGGCTCTACAACCTGATGGCGCTGCGTTGGTTCCTGCTGGTCCCACTGGGACTGGATGTAGTGGTGAGCGTTCGTCTTTTAGGTGTTGTAGAAGGTTCAGTACAAACGGCGTTTGACCCTTTCATCTCATTGCTGACTCCTAGGTGGGCGTGGCCCTGCTGCTGGCGGGCATCGCGGCCCTCAACAGGGTGCGCATGGAGATCCCGCTGGAGAAGGAGAACCAGGAGAAACTGGTGAAGTTCATGATTCGGATCGGCGTGTTCTCCGTGCTGTACCTGGTGCCTCTGCTGACCGTGCTGGGCTGCTACCTGTACGAGAACAGCTACAGAACCATCTGGGAGACAACTTGGGTCCAGGAAAAGTGCAGAGACTACCACATCCCCTGTCCCTACCAGGTAGTGCATCCTGGGCTCTGTAATGAATCAGAACAATAGCTGAGCTTGTTTACATGGCTGATGTCATCTGGTGATGTCATATGTGCAGCGTAGGGAGGGAAACACTGTCCAACACTCACAATGAAGCGCTGGCAGCTCGTGTAACAGAGCGGTTAATAATTCAAACAAGCTCTCGCTCGGTCTCATTCTGTCGCTGTTTGTTCCTCTCAGGTGCCACCTCCTCCGTAAGCAGCTGTCTGCAAATGTTCTTGTTCAGATATTAATCTGTCTTTGTCTTAGCTGTCAGCGAAGTGTGAAGGCAGTGGAAGCAAGCAACAGATGTGCATCAAACACAGAGCGAGAATGTCGTTCAACTCTGAGAGTGTGCCTGTGTGCGTGCGTGCGTGTGTGTGTGTGTGTGTGTGTGTGTGTGTGTGTGTGTAATATTGGGGGTCAGCAGGGTCAAGCTGCTTCACATCATTGTTCCAACCATCTGAACACTGTGTGTGGTACCCAGCTTTGTGCTTTGCTGCTCACACACACACACACACACACACACACACACACACACACACACACACACACACACACACACACACACACACACTGTCGTCCCCCCACACAGTGTGTCTGAACGCTTCATAACACAACCCTTCAGTGTTCACCAAAGCACCCACAAAGCCCATCAGATGCGAAGAAGCCTTAGTGTTCTCATCTTGAAAAGCCTACCCTGAGGCTCAGCTTCTGTTCTGCTGCACAGCTCTGTGATGCTCAGCCTACCTATCAACACACACAAGCACACACACACACACACACTGCTAGCATAGAGCAAGATGGAGGCAGAGCGTTTCTTCCAGCTCGTTTCAGATCCAGCTCTGTAAACTCGTCACTCCTGGAGCTCCAGGCTACTGCGCTGAGGATGCTGGCTGCCTTATCGCTGCTTTAATGAGTGTATCTCTGCATCGCTGAGCCTCAGGTCTTCCACATAATGAGGCCATCATGACTACATCTGTGCGTGTGTGTGAGGGGAGGAAGTATGTCTGTGGCTGGGTGCCTGTCGACTGTGTTACAGCAGCAGTGAGCTCAGACTTACTGTGATCAACCATTAACGTCAGTAACATTTTATTGTATCTGTAGTTCAGTACAGCATTCATAGTGTGGACTCTGATGTTTGCCACCATTTTGATTGGTCATTTCCTGTGTGTATCTGTTTGGGGCTGAAAAATGCTAAAAGCCCCTGCTTCGACGTTGGTAAAGATAAAATCTGACATTTGAGCGATGTGCTGCATAAATCTGTGGTCGTCGCCTCACGTGCACACGCACACGCACACACACACACTGACTGATCTATGTTTGTCTTCTCTATTTCTGCGCTGCATCAGTCACCAGGAACATTTCCCATCCATCCGGTTACATTGTCTGTGTGTGTGTTGTACAGGTGGAGAAAACAAGTCGCCCGGACCTCGTCCTGTTCCTCATCAAGTACCTGATGATGCTGATCGTAGGAACTCCCTCAGTGTTCTGGGTCGGTAGCAAGAAGACGTGCTTCGAGTGGGCCAGCTTCTTCCACGGCAAGAGACGCAAGGAGTACGTATCAGCATAGTGACAGCGTGATCTCCGTGATACTCAGATCAAATCATTTGTAATTCACTTTAATTTGATTTTATTTATTATGTATATTAATAATGTCCTCCCATACGGTCTCGCTCCCCTGCTGCAGTGCTATGGTCAATGAGAGCAGACAGGTGCTGCAGGAGCCCGACTTCACGCAGCTGCTGCTCAGGGACCCTAACACGCCCATCGTGAGGAAGTCGCGGGGCACATCCACGCAGGGAACCTCCACCCACGCCTCCTCCACACACCTGGCCATGCTGGACGAGCCTCCCAGCGCCAGCACCAGCCGAGCCGGCTCAGTGCGCAGCGCACGCTCCAAGATGAGCAGTTACCACGGCAGCCTGCACCGCTCCAGAGACGGCAGGTGAGTCCGGCCTCCGCTTCACGCGGTCTGATCCATTCTACACGAAGCCGCGTCCCTCAGATTGCGTGTCCTTCTCAGATACACGGCCTCCAGTTTCCGGGCTGTAGACGACCATCTGCCCTACGGCAGCATGCCCCGCCTCAACGAGCAGGCCCAGTCCAGGCACTGCAGCACCACTCGCCTGGACAGCCTGTCGCGACACGGCTCCACCCAGCGCCTCGAGAGCCCGTCGCGGCACAGCAGCATCAGGGACCTGAGCGGCGGCACCCAAGCTGTTCTGGGCGTCCGTGGAAACGGGATTCACCGAGTCCTGGAGGAGGACGGTGCCACAGCCTGATCGGACTTGTAAAGCTCCTTTCCTGGATGCAGCAGATGATGTGACTGCTCGGGTGGAAAAATGGATTTTCCTGCAAGCTTAAAGAATGTGAGGATCCACTGGACATTTGACAGAACCACTGTGGAATCCACTGTGGCTTGAATCAGCTCTAAGGTGAAGAAGCACAACATGACACCGCCAAACAAGGGCTCCTGACAAGTGAAGAGCACTGTGTGGATTTCTGCCTTAACTTGTTTTCTCAGCTTTACATAATCTAATTACTAGGTGATCCCAAAAACTGGAGCTCAGAATGATTTTAGTTAGCCTTAAAAGTACTGGATCATCTTGGTGAAACACTGGAAAATAACTAGGCCTCACTGTTGGACCTACAGTACCTCACTGACAGACTGCACTGGCTCGCTCTGTACACGTACTGTAAATGTTGTATAAAGGACTTGATGAAGGATTTAAGACTTTATGAGGTGGTGAAAACGGCACCAGCCAGAAGAGAAGGTGGAAGCAGGGTTTTGTTATTTGCTGGCAACTATATTTGCCCAGTTTTGCACCTCCTCAGCCTCTGATGCCCAAAATATTCCCCTTGTAAGCTGTGAAGCGGTTTAGTGACTCTTATAACAGACTGAAAACACACATGGCGGCACAGTGCTGTAGTGGTTAGCGACTCCAGGTGCCATATTGTGTTCAGCGATTCATGTGTTGAGAAAACGTGCCAGAGCCTGGAGCAACCGAGCCAAGTTCAAACTCCTGCCTTATAATTGATGTTGAATCAGAACACAGTGTGATAAATGTTATAAACCTGTGCTGGTTTGATGAGCTGAACACATTTACACTCAAATTTCATGGCAGATTCAAGTTGTGAATAGTTAGTGTGACGATGTGGCCTGTGTAGCTACTGTAGTGATTAACATTTGTGCATAGATGTCCTCATTTGTAATAAATCTTAAACAAAACAAATAATGTTTTTCATCAGAAGAAATGACCACACAGAAACACTCTGGTGTTTAATTGTAACAGCCCTCCGCTTTATTGAAATACACCGGAGTCAGGTTAATATGATTTCTCCACGAGTGTGGCAGCCAGTTCCATACATTATTTTTGTTTTGACCTTACACCTTAAATATTTTTTGTGCAAAAAAGAATCTACAACACCTGTAGTGGGTTATCCTCAGTAAAACGCCCAAACCTTTCAAAAAAAGGAGCAAGTCCAAGAAACAACAAACCAAAAATCAAAAATGATTACATCTATAACATGCAAAACTGTACAAATTATTACAAAGCAATCCTAGAAAAAAAGTGTAATATGATATGAAAGAGCAAAATAATATAGAAGGTATTGAAGATAAGACCTCACTGAAATGCAAAGGCATTTTATTCATAATTTTTTTAGTTTTTCTTTCTTTAAATGTTTCCACTGTGGCACCTCACTATTCAAACCTCTTCACACCATTCACCCCTCAAACATTTGATCAGTTTCTATCATTTCACCACAGCCAGGGTTCCCTCCCTCCCTCCTCCATCCAAACAAACAAACAAGACATTCTCATCTAAATGAAATAATTCATTGGTTCTGACATTTCCTGAGTTTCTTCGGCCCTTTCCTCAAACTGGGATATCTGGGATCACTTTTTCTGTACAATATTGGCCAATAATAAAACGGTTTAACACCCAGCTAATACATTCTACAGTAACTCCAGTAGGAACTGAGGAAACGCAAAAAAATAAAATAAAGGGAAACAAACTGCTGAGGTGGCTATTTGGAATAAAACCAGCTTAGGCCCACTGTGGCGCTTCAAACATCATCTATTTATATAAAATGGAATTTAAAAAAACAACAACATGTGGAATGGATGTTCAGAGCTGCAACAGGAATGGACCCCAAAATACTAGGAAGGTTTTGTTTCCCTTTCCAGTGGAATCATGGAGAACCCAGGATACTGTACTTTCAGTTTCTCTGCTAAAACACTGCGCTGTCACCAGTAAGAGTTATAACAGTTCAGGACGTGCATTCGTCTCAGATAGCAGCACATCATACTGTTACAGTCAGCCCTGATCACATTATTCCGCTTTAGTTTTCTGGAGGATTCCTGGTGTAATGAAAAGGCTTTTGGCGCCATCTGCAAACGGCTAACGGGTTTGTGACTGTGAACCGTCCTGCTCTGCAGCCAAGAGCCGCCTTTTTTTCAATCCTACCAGAGAAGTAACTGACCAGAGAGTCTTAATTTCACACTCAACGGCAGCGCTGAGGTTCTTTCGTCTGCGACCAATGAGCTGGCTTTCTCACAACCTCCTAGTGTTTTTTTAAATAAAGATATTTTAAAAGAAGCTTCCAAAACATTACTCAGAATAAGCGAAGGCCGTGAGAAAGACACTATGTGACAACGTCTCCCCTCTTTTTTTTTTTTTTTTTTTTTTTTTTTTGGTTAAACAGAGCTGATCCAGGTACCACAGCCAACTTGGAAACCAGTAACGATGAATAAATGATCAGAGCCTTTTGACCTCAGAGGAGGAGCAGGACAAGGCATTTGCTGCATCAAAAAAAAAAAAAAAACACCACCTCGGTCCGTGTGTAGATACGTGTGGGACCGGTGGCTTGTGATGAATGCACGTTCACTACAATACAGCCAGTAGTGTTGATGCATGCAAGGGTTTTCTTTGCATCAACACAGAATGTGGAAAAAAAACACACACACAAAATGTGTCATACATACAATAAAATACTAAGTAAAATCAACGGGTTAAAAAAAAAAAGTGATTTAAAATGGCTTTTTGTGTGAAAACAACCCAAATTCACACTCAAAACAAATAAGCAAGCTTCTTTTCGTTCCCATGTAGCTTCTATAGTATTTTCCTTATCATATATTACTCTCTACGTTGAACCTATGTACATTATTGTGATGGAAGTCGGTCGGTTTGGTCGCACAGCAAAGTGGGAACGACAACGCTACAATGGAGGACACGTCCAGGAAGCAACTGCTGGATGATGTCACTTGCGCTGGACCAATGAGGAAGAGAAGAAGGAGCTGCGGCGATGCCCTACGAGGTGTTATCATTATTAATGCTGTCTTTAGCTTTTTGCTGATGGTCAAAGTAAAAAAAATATTATAAAGTCACTGCACTTAGTATCAGGGGCAAAAATAATAAAAAGATAATATGCTGACCTCTTTTTTTGTACACGTGTGCACCTACAGAGAACGCAACCAAGGGAAGCGGAGGGGGCGGGGTTTAAACTCCACCCATGAAGAAGCAAACTTCCCTTTCGTGGTCTAAGACTGATAAATAAATTAAAATGTTGTCCCCTAAATCCCAAAGGGTCTTATGTACACGTAGAAAGTGTTTTCTCTCGATAATAATCCTCTTCTCAGTTCGTTGCATGGTGAGCTTTTCAGTCGGAACGGATCTCTACAGGGGCCGCGGACAGAGGAGAGACGGGACGATTTCATTCCTATATCATATGCCCTTTGTGGAAAATCACATGCACACACGCTAGGGAGCGAACGCGCACACACACACACACACACACACACACACACACACACACACACACACACACACACACACACACACACACACACACACACACACACACACACACACTTCAAACAGGACACTACCACTAACAGATGACTGCTGCTCCGTCTGATTCGTAGTGTTGCTGGCCTGTTCTGGTCTGGGGGAACAGTGGGAGACAGTAGTAGGGGGGGGGGGGGGGGGGGGGGGGGGGGTGGGGGGGGGGGGGGGTTGCAACTGGCCTTGGTGGAAGAGGCGGGCTTGAAGTCCTGTGCTGTCGGTCAGTCGTTTGGTTGGGGGGCTTGTGTGGGTTAGACGTCTGCAGGGGGCTCATGTGTCCCAGTTCATCCGATCTGTGCTCTCCAAAGACAGGGACTTGGTCTTGTGTGGGGAGGCCGGGCTCGGGGGGCTGCTGAAGGTGGAGCTGTTGGAGGCCGTGGAGTGACGGGGGGAGTCCGAGTCCTGGAGGAGGAGGCAAAAAGGATGAAGGAGGAGAGAGAGGACGCATTAGGTTCTGAGCTAATGAGGACCGAATTACAGCCAACTAGCTGCTCTAACGTCCGGTCCTTGGACAGTGTTCTTTGCTTAGTAATAAACTGTTTAAGGAGGAGGATGGATGGAAAGTGGCTTCTAACCGCCTGCGCCCGTCATCTTCCACCACATTCCACATCACATTAGCAGATGAAATGATCAGTTGAGGGAAAACAAACATGCAGAATGGGCAGATGAGGGTCCAACCTCACACAGGATGACTGCACAGCACACGGTTCGCTTAAAGAAAGAGCCCAATGTGACGGTCGTCTTTTATTTAAATGAACCCAGGGCTGCAGATAAATGACACAGTCATTCACGTCTATGAAAAAAAACAGTTTGTGAACACCTTCCAGTTCAGTGATACTCAGGTGGGGGAGACTAACCTTTGTGTGACGATTAGATCTAACCTGAACCTGCACAAACATTTCTACTGTCTAAGGCTACAATCAAAGGGAGTTACAGCTACAGTCTATAGCTATCAATCACATAAAACCTACAGCAGCAACCTGTCACAACACACACAAGCACAGAGGTCAGCACAGATGGACACACGTCACCCACCAAACCAATGCCTACAATGTGTGTGACTGTGTTCAGGAGCTCATTTGTTTGAAATGTGCATCAGAATCCAGTCAAGCCATGCAGCTGCTGCGAAGTGAAGTCTGAAACACGGTGAGCTCCTGGTGGAGCCGTGGCTGCACTGTGCTCTCATAGTCGACCCTTGTGTCCTCGGCGGTGCCCTGACTAGAAAGAACACATGCTCTGTGACCGTCTGGGAGGCAGTGAGCGAACGAGCACCGTTCCATCATTCCATCAGCATCCGAGAATAGGCAGGTAGATGAGATGAGGGACGGACTGATGGTGCAGCTGGTGATCCGGCACAAGATGGGTCACGCCATCAGAAGCTGCTGATGGACAGCAGGATGTCTGTGATGTGGATGTACTGCATGCTGGTGGCTGCTTGGAAACCCTTTTCAGCATGTGGGCGCGTATCCCGTAACACTGTGCTCTCGGTTGTGTGTTTGGTGCAGACATTGCAGCTGTTGACATTACCTTCATCTTACTAAGCAGGGTCCTTAAGGCCCTTTTCAGATCGGGGGTCTTCTCCGACGGGGAGACCGCCTGCCACTGCAGAGGAGAGTTCAGACTCAGCGCCCAGCCCACAGACAGCATGCTGGGGTGGGACGGGGGGTTGGGGGGGGGGGGGGGGGGGGGGGGGGGGGGGGGGGTCAGGCAGGGAGGGCGGGTTACAGCTGGATGGAGGTTGGAAGGAAGTGAAGAATGGGGTAAAAAAAACAAAAAAAAAAACAGCGTCCAGGCTTATGGGCGATGAAGACAGGGAGCCATATAGGGAAAGGTAAGTGGATTTGAGGAAGGGTGGATGGAAGAGTGTAGAGCTGCATAAGCTAATGTCTGATCTCAAGGTTTTGTTTAGTTCTTCTACATCAAGGTCACATCAGGTAAATGTCTTTGTTTGTAATGTCAGTGTTAAAGGGACACAGCAATGAGTCTGTGTGGGCGCAGGTGTAGATGGAACTAGAATGGGAGGAATCCTAACGCTGGTAGAGGAGGGGCCAGAGTAACACGATTCCACTTCTACGACTCCAAGATCACAGAGGGTCACAGACGTTGGATGAGGTGAGAGAAGCCTGCACACAGGCTGGATGTTTGAGACTGATGGGACTGATGGGATGCAAGGAGGAGGGTTTACCACAGGGGAGCTGTGTTTAAATGTCTCCAACGTTTGGGTCTAACACCTACAATCGCATGACAAGAAAACAATGATGATCTGGATTTGGACTTCATACAAAGTCGATGCTGGGTTGACATTAACTCTGTGTTAAGATCGGCTCTAAGATATAAAACATCTGAGCTGATTCGAAACAGTTAATAAACTCAGTGTTGTTAAGACAGGATTAGTTATTGAGGCCAGTAATCTCAGTCATTTGTTGATCAGTCAACCGCACATGAAGCTGCGTGTTAAGCTTCACTCACCTCTCTGTCGAACTGCGAGAGTGGCGCGTCGCCACAGTCCATGCCTCCACCAGAGGAGAGGGAGCTTTCCGAAGGAGAGGTCATGGTCTGACGTTTGGATCCATAGCTGCCTCCGGACATCTCCCTGCGCAGAGCGCTGCCGTTCTGCGAGGACGAGCCTGGACGAACGGGAGGAGCCAACGGAGGGAGTCACATAAGGCACAAGTCTAGTATGAGTCTGCTGGAAAACGGGCTGCTGGTACTCACGTATTCCCAGTCCGCTGCTGGCGCTCATGGAGCGGCCCGGCTCCCCACGGTTCTTGTTGATGGAGGGGATGCTGACTGATCCACTAAAGCCTGCGCGGCTTTCCTGAACACGGACGTTCTGGTTTAAACACAGAGAACAGACGTGCACACACACAATGAAGGGACAGGAGTGAGGAGGGTGCATAGTGATAACCAATATGTGGTTTGGCTGTAAGATGTTCACATGCTCACTGAGGTGGATGATCAGTGTATTTACAGGACAATATGACTGTGACATGTGTGTCATGTAAGTTCTTTGAAATAGGTGATAACAGTAATTACGATGCCTCATTGTTTGTGCTGATGACAAAAGACAAGCAAATGTGTATTTTCACCATGGGCAGGTCTTTGAGGATCTGGATCCCATCGCCTGGTCCCATATGAGCCACATGGTTGAAGTTGGTGGGGTTGGAGATCAGCTTGGTCCTCATCTCTGGATCTCGCAGCATTTCTCTGTAAAATGTTCAGAGTCACCCATGAGCCGGTGACAGCCTGCCACAAACGGTGAGCAGAACTCTGAAGTTGACCCACCTCCTCTGCAGAAGGCGCTCCTCCTCAGGCACCCTGAAGGAAAACCGTCTCTTGTTGCTCATGCTTTTCACCATCTGCTTCCTGCTGTTGTCTGACGTCTCCGGGACGACCAGTTCATCCCCCTCTGGAAGATCGCAACAAAGCCACGAGGCATGTTCACATCAATGACTACAAAGCGTGTCAGGTTTGCTGTGGTGGCAGAGAATGGCCTGACAGTCTTTTTATAGTTGGTTAAGACATAAAACTTCAGTCCAGCTTCAGTATTTGTTCAGATTCTAGCAATCAATAAGGTATAGATCTCCAATCTCCCTGTTGTTCCTCTTGTTTAGTATTATGCTTATTCACAGGAAACCTGTACAAATTCTTACCGGCCATTTTGTTTCTAAAGTAGATAAGCCGAACTGTCTCTAGTCCCAGCAGATTCAGAGAGCCATCAACATTCAGAGGTCGCACCTTGAAGGAGAGTTAAGAGACTTTCAATACATGATTGTGTTCTAACCAACAATTTCTACATTTTTAATTAATAAAAACTGAATTTTTCTCTATAAATCTGGATTTTATTCATAATGTGGTAGAGTAGGAATAAATAAATAACTCATTTAATCCACTAGGTGGCGCCAGAGATTGTCTCATCTGACATTTTTCTGCTGAAGCGTTGGTCAGATCACATCCACAGTACGTAGCAGCTCGCAGTACTGACCTTCTTGAGAGGAATGGTCTGAATCCATTCCATAGTGTTGACATCAAACACGTCCACAGCATTCTCGCTATACACCGACAGGTAGGGAGCATTGTAGCCTGGAAAGAAGACACCATTCACAGTCTGTTTCTGTTTTTAAAACCTCCTGTTTGAGTTCCGCCTAACCGTTTGTTGACTCACAGGCAGCAGTGGGCGTAGCTGGCCACATCAGCTCCTGTTGGCGCGACCTGCGGCCCTGGGAGTCCACATACACTCCAATGGAGCTGAAGCACAGCAGCAGCTCTTTGCTGGAAATCTCCACAGCACACAGGGCGTCTAGGTTCTGCTGGGGGATGAAGGCTAGGGTGTGGTCCTCATGGTGGAGGAGGCTGGTTGGGGACAGGTCGCCATGGATACTGTGGAGAGAGACCAGACCAGACTTATGCCCGCTATTTGTTCGAATCAATAATGAATAATAACAGACGTGAACGCTGGATTTTACTGATCAGCTGGTAAGGAATTAGAGCACACCTGTAGCGCATGAAGCCAGACGGATAACCCACATAGAGACGCTCATTGAGCAGACCCATCCACTGAACATTCCCCGGGGTCTGCAGGTCCCGCAGTCGACGGTGTCGTGCTTTACTCTTGTTAACCTGGAGGACACAGTGGAAGCAGTATTTCAGGATGTTTAACAGGACTCAGGAAAGCAGGTCTGAATATCTGACAGTAACATTTACTATAAGTGCTTGTTTCCTGACCTCATAGCATATGATTTGTCTCTTCAATGCCACGCAGAGGCAGGTGAGGGAGCCATTGCGGATGGGGCCGGAGACGATGATGTTGGAGTTCTTCGTATCGGTCAGCTTGTAGGACTCCGTCTCACGACCGTCGAGGGCCTGCGAGGGGAGGAGGCGGACGTGGCGGTTCCTGCCAGAGATGACTGCCAGCAGCTGCTCCTGGGGAATCAGGTCGATTTGATGCACCTTCTTGTTGTCCCCCACCCGGATTATTTCTGAAGAAAGAGGCGAGATGGCAATGTGGTGGTTTTGGGAGACGCGTAAAAATCAGGTGATCACTCTATGCATACACACTGAAACAGACCAGACTGGAAAATGGACTGGATCTTACCATCTTTGGTGACATGAATAACAAAAAGTCCTTCTTCATTGCCCAGGGCGACACGCTCGTGATCTGGGGGCAGAGGAGATGAAGGCAGGCTGTTATTTCAGTGCCAGTGAGGAGGTGAGGAGACAAAAATGGTCATTCTGTGAGGAAAAGGTTCTAGTCTGGTGGGTTCTATTGTCGCTGCTCATATGTGGCATGTCCAAGGGTATAGCTCAGTCTGGACCAGCTTTCCCCTGCTGCTCTGGGATGTCAGCTGCTTCTTCTTAAAGTCTGTGAACCTGCATGACAAGGTGCCGCGTTTCTGAAAGGGAAGTGTTGAAATCTGACCTATGATAGCAGCAGACTGTGTTGTCTTGATGAGTGGCAGGGTGCTATCGTAAGCCTCCTTGGGGACGTAGACAAAGCGCTCCTTGAGCTTGTTCTTCTTGAGGATGCGGTGAAGCTCGTTGAGGAGGCCCACCCACTTGTTTCGCTCCTGGTCGCTGTCGGCCAGGATCAAGATGGAGGGCTTGTGGCTGCTGGAGTGGGAGAGCTGGGACGCTGTCACCTGAAGGTGATACAGACGGACAGGTTAAAGGTCACGTTACATGATGATAAATGATTCTGAGAACCTAGGAAGCACAACAAAAAGAGAACTGACTCTGAATATGCAGGGGATGTCTTTGCGACTGGCGTGGATGACATCAGAAGCCAAGACAGGACTGACGGAAAACTCTTCATCCCTGATAGAAGAAGTGAGACGGGAGGTTAGACGTACAAGATACAGCTGACAACAAATTACTTGTTTAGTTATCCAGTTATTCTTATTATTAAAAACTGCACAATTTTTATCTATATCAGCTTTTGTTTGATTTGAAAGTTGGGAACAACTAGCTTTATTGTGTTGTGTTCTCTTACCTCATATCTATGACTTGGCTTACTACAACACTTGGTTGTGTTGCTTTTCCTTCTCCCAGTTCATAGAGGAACAGTTTGAAGTCACAAACCACAGCCATCGCCCTCTGCCAGCCCTTCTTCACCCCTGTTGGTTTTGGGACCTAGGGCGGATAAAGACACAGGGAATACTACTCAAAACACTGAAGCCTTAAACCATGTCTCCTTAAAACTAAACCTGCTGCAGTGTCCCTTACCCTGACGTGCCCTTCATAGGCAGTACCGATCCCCCTCTGAGGGTCGATGCCCAGTGGGCCCTTGGTCTGGTCTTGGGGCACAGGGCACACAGCCGGAGCCTTGTCCGCACATGTTACATGGCAGGAGAAATTACACACTGGCAGAGAGGAGAAGACAAAATGTAGGCAAATGAGAGATTTGATTGACACTAGATTTAAAAAAAGAAACACAACTTTGGCTCTAACTTTGTATGAATACAGTTTAAAGGTTGAATCAGTGCTGACAGTACACGTCTTGTAGGTTTGGGTCCCATCTAGACTGCAGGGCCTACCTTCACAGGTGCAACCTTGACGTATGAGCCCCACCATCAGGGAAGTGCACTGGTTACACTTAGTCGGCGTGCTGAAAGACTTCACCACAAACTGATGTGCTTTTGGCTGTGGAGCAATGAGTGGCTAGTTAACATACAAAATCAGATGCGGTCCAGAAAATGGTCCAGCAGTGGAGAATTGCAGCTAACCTTAGGTGAGGAGCGTCCTATACTGCCATAACCTCCTGAACGCATGGTGGGAGTCTGGACCGTACGAGGAGGATGGTCTATTAACTAAGTGTGAAAAAACACACAAGCATTACTACTTCATAGCTGGTCAACACAATGTAGGTGGAGGATTCAGAGCTGGTTAGTGCAAGTGCAGTATTTGTGGGTGAAACTGCAAACAAGCTATAGCTCACGTCAGTATGAGAATATGCTTGTATTTAATTTGAGGTCTACTGCTGATGCCCAGGTTTTATTGTTTTGCTGCCGCTACTTGCATTTCTCTGTAACAGAATTACTGGGAATACAGAGGGGCTGACATTCCGTCTCGCTGGTGCGAGTTGTGCCGAGTAATGACTTGAACCGAAACATTGATAATGAGAAGTTGATTTGGTATGAGGAATGCTTGGAATGGTATTTTCTTGTTTAGAGAGGCTCCTGTTAGGCTGTTTAGCTGGTGATCTCAACCAAGCTTTTTGTTCAGTGTCTGACCATCATTCCATCGCTACCTAGTTTTTAATAGTATCATTCTATAGCCACAGTAGTAGTAGTAAACCATGTAACCTGTAAACGCCTCACCTCTATAGGCTCCATATCACTGGCCATGGAGGGGGAACGCGAGCGGGACTTAAGGTGGGACTTGGGGTCGTCTTCTCGAGATGGAGTGACGGATGGGGTGAAGTTATCCACAGAGTCCACCTGAAGAAAGAGACACGGCAGTGTGCAGCAGAGAAGGGAGGGACAAGCAAAAAAACAGAGAGGGAAGAGAAGGTTGTGAAAAAGACAAAACAAAACAAAATAAACCATATAATATGTAGCATTCATGCTTAGGGAAACAGGTGAGCACCATAATATGCAGGTAGAAAACAGAATCAAAGGCTAATGTGGCCAAGAGTCATCGTATTCACTGAAGAATAGTGACCACAGCCTTATCGCACCCCACGGTTACGCATGACAGCCCACTGATCATGCTAACTTGTAGCACCACACACATAAACACTACACCATGCACAGCCACTCACAAACCTACACCCAGCAATAAAATAAATAAATAGAAAACATACAATCAACTGTACACAGGCAGTACATGAAGCAATACCACGTCATTACAAACATTTTGACTTTAACAATGTATATATTAGAACCCTGCCATGCATCCAGGCAGCCAAAGGTCACACACACATAAACACAGGTTACACACGGTGACATATTGAAAAAAAAAGGCTCAATGACGGCAGTCACAGAGCGGAGGGATGGTGCTTACACGTCTGCCTTTGCTAGTTGGGCCGACGGATGGCGAGCGCTTCAGTGGCAAGAGAAGAGGCAAAGACACACAGCATGAGTGAGCGTCACAAAGCCTGTCTGAAAACTAAACACAGCTGAAAAACACACCGAGGGAGAGGACGACGAAAGCTAATGCACTTAGGCCTCCATTACACCCACCCCCGTCTGTCAGATGAGCTCTGCTAATCAACTGTATTACATGATGTGGTTTATTGTTTCTCTGAGAAATATGTGAATATACATTTCAGCTTCTGTTCAGCTGAGGTAAATGGCTGAATTAGATAAGTCAAACTGAGGGTAGACAGGTGATGATCCATGGGCAGGGGGCAGCACAAAACTGCTCTTTGTAGCTGGTAAAAGCATAAACAACAACATTTGTTGTTTCTGCCATAGCTCCAAACATAGATCCATGCTACTAGCCAATGAAGACTGGCGAGAACATGGATGCAGGTGAAGCACACTGCAAAACATGCATCAGATTTTCATGAAAGCATTTAAAAATGGTAAGAGTAGAGTAGGGAAGATGAGAAAATAATGTAAGAATAGAGTTTAACATTCTAATGACAGAAATTGCAGATCCACTTTTTCTCATAATTACATTCATAGCCCACATGTAGACTATCCACTATGCAGATACACAGTGCAGACATACAAGCACACGTCGACGCTGCCCTCTCATAGCTACAGACTGTACAAAGCTACTGTTACTACCACAAACACACACACACACACACACACACACACACACACACACACACACACACACACACACACACACACACACACACACACACACACACACACACACACACACACACACACACACCTCGACCTAGCCAAGACTTAAAACTTACATCTTCCCAAAACTCAATTAAAGAAGATGAGGATGAAGAGTAAGAATCCTGAAGAATCAGAGTGAAGCCAAGAAACCAAAAAACACGAGAAGGAAATGAAAATCATGGAAATGTCATGCATGCAAAACCAATAAAAGAATGAAGCGTCGGAAATGTGAGAAATAATTACTTCAGAAAAATAAATCTGAGCCTGTAAGGATTTTTCTACTGGGTACTCACATCAAACTGGTCAAGTGCTGAGGTGGGGGCATTGAGAAAAGCCAAGAAGGAATTCTGTGAATCCTGGTGCTTAACACCTACATACACAGAACAAATAACACAACTGTAGTCAAGTATGTGATATTAAGACATCAAAGCATGACTTTAACAAAATGCATCACAGGACTGTTTCATATGACCTAACTAACAATACATGTTCATGTGCACATGACAAGATTTAATTTCTCCAATGAGTCGAGATGTAAAACCCTCTAATAAATATAAACCTCTTTCACTGTGTTAATACAATGTGCAGTCATCCATTCAACCATCTGCAACTCAAGTAGACAGAAACTGTACCTTTACATAACTTTATTCATGCAAGACTTATTACATGTATAATAGAAACATTACACTTCCATGTGCTTACCCCTGCGTAGCCGTAGCTCTTCGGTTTCCTTTTTCAGCCTGTCAATTTCAGCCAGGAGCTCCTGGTTTTTACAGTCCACCTCCTGCAGTTTACTGTTGGATCACAGACAGTGATGCATTGGAAATCAAAATATGAAATCACTCACTTGATACAAAGGCAACGGCTGGAAAAGGCAATAACAGAATAGGACAAGTGTTTGGTTTGAGGTAAAGTATGTGTACCATTCTGTGGAGATATTGTTGGCCTTGACTTTATTCAGCTCATCCTGGATGCCCTGCTTGGCCCTGATCTCGGCGTCCAGAGCTGACTGCAGCTCCAGACGAGCCGACATGTCCAACTTTGCAAAGCGGCGCATTTTCCACGGCATGTCCTGCGACAAAGAGGACAAAAACAAGGTTGAAAAGTAGTTGCTGAGTTGCTCAACAATAACCTGTTTTTAAATTGGACTCTGCAGCAGCTACACTGCATATTTTACCGTGGCTCTAGCTCCCAGGCTGGTGTTTCTCAATCCTTCCAGCTCCTCTGTCATCTTAGTGGCCAGAGCCTGCAGGTATCCCCGGGCATCCTTCTCATCACTAACCCTGCAGCAAATTCACAAAAGTACACGTTATCAACAGACAAAGAAATTAAATACTACACTTAAGTACTACATATTTTATGGCCACCTAATGGAAAAAAGGATAACACATAATTCCCACTAAGAAATCCTAATTCTGATTTTAACCACATCACTTGGAACCTTTGTCCACTAGGTGTCAACATAAATCAGTTAATCCTTTTATAAGCACGTTCCTTCATTGCATTTTAGCAAGGTGTGTGCACAATTTGGTAGGTGTGTGTGTGTGTGTGTGTGTGTGTGTGTGTGTGTGTGTGGTATGAGGGGTATGTGAAGACTCCAGACGTGCTTAACATAGCCAGGCCAAGCAGCTGGCCGTATGTCAGCTGCAATGGGAAGTGATCTGAGGGGAAGGGTCAAGGGACTATAAGATCATCCGAGTTATGCGAGAGAAGCTCTGGTTATACTGTAGAGTAACCTTATACACACCAGTGGTGTCTGGTGAGCTGGGCTAATGTTAAACCCCCAGATGCCGCAGCAAATAAGCAGGACTTATGAGAAAGTTCCTGTGTGTGTCTGGGTCTTACCACTGGATAATTTCAGTGATCTGTGCCTCCCAGTGAGCTACGCTCTCCTTCCTGTCAGCCAGCACCCTCATCTCTTCCTCCAGCTGCTGGTTCAAGCTGTTCACCTACTCAAACATGTTCGTCAGGGAAGAGGGAATAATAGCACATGGAGGTAAGAAATCTTTTTTAAGACAGTTAGCAGTAAAGCTTAACCACTCAATTGCTTCATACAGAAAATACAAAAAACACTATACAAACTGCAAATTTAACCTGCTGCCAAGGCAAGCCCAGGCGTTAGCCTTTCCAGTGTTGGCTGAGACTCTAACCACGTTTCCTTATTGCAGGTCTCAAACTGCCCCATTGTTTGCCCAAATACCTCAGTTTGTGGGCACATCGTTGGAGCCTTGAATCTGTCAAGACTCTTACATACAGAACAAGCTAAGACAGTCATTTCACCCTGTGCTGCAACTGCCTCCCCAGCCCAGAGCCAGTAAAGGTTGTGTATTGTGATTAAAAATGTTATAATGATTTCTACTAATCTCTCAACAAAAGGGACCAAACATTGCACAACACTCATCTCCTGAGGGTTGTGAGTTGTCAGATGTTTAGAACAATTTTGGCTAGTGGGGAAATGTGACGGTCATTTAAAGACGTTATCAATGACGCACTGCTGTCTGCTTGGGTGTGGCAAGAATTGAGAGAGAACAAAAACCATGACAAAAAGTAAAAATCGCATGAGGCACAAAATCTGGAGGTCCTGTTTATTTCACAAGTGGGTGGTTGGGCCCCTAATGGTTTCATCTGACATGTATTCTTTATAAAACTCGTCTTTCTGTATTACTGTTCCCATTTATTAAATTAAACTGGAGTGGGTTGATTCTGCTGCTAAGCTAACATTCACATTCACATTCAATGCCTTTAAAAGATAAGATAATATTTTTAGACACTAAAATGTTCTGAAAAAGTTCTGCAGGAGCCAGAACGCACACAGGTCCAAGCTGCTGTATCCGGTTTAGGTTTTAAACATATAATTTTTCAGTTTGTGAAAAAACACAACAACATATTAAATTAGCGTAGTGAAGTGCTATTATTCCAGTGGTACCCACATCTATTTTCCGTCTATTTCATCAGCTTTCTTTTTTCATATCAGATGCAGACTTTAAGAACAGCGCTGACACATAAGTCAAAATGCCTTTCCCTTTTGAGACATGTTTAAATTGGAAGCCTTTTTGAACTTCCAAAGCCCATTTCCAAAGTCAACAGGCTGTAAACGGGAGAGTCATTCCATTTGACTGCGTAGGAGGGCTACAGGACGTTTGTATGGGAGATATTGAACAGTGATTTCTTTGGCATTGTTTGGAGAGAGCGGGTGGAGGCAGGAATGCGATGAAAGAGTTTGGGCCGACCCAGAGGGGTTACCCGGGGTTAGACGGCCAGTGTGTATTTTAGAGAGTGATCCACTAAAAAGCCAAGACGAAAAAAACACTGACACAAAGCGTGAAAGAGGAATCAGACTCATACGTACAGTATGTACACAAACTGTATGAACAGAGGTCTTTACCTTATCCAGATCACTGGACAGCTTCTTATTTTCCTCAAGGAGATGGTCTCGCTCTTTCCCATACTTCTGTATGTATTCTGTCTCAAACTCTTCACGTTCTCTTTGGCTGGAACCAAAATACACAGACTGTTACACTTCTGATACTAAAGAAACTTTGTACAAAATTTGTTCTCTAACTGTAACTTGTCACTTTCTCATTTGTGCAGGCGCTAACTGAACCTTTCCAAAAACAAAACTTCCACCACAGGTTTTGGTGCTTGAAGTCTTTTTATGTCCCAAACTGGTGGGAAACTGATCTTTAATCACTAGCAACAAAATAAAATGTAGGTAAGATTAGGTAGCGCTGTGGAAGCAGTTTTATAACAACATAAATATAAACATAGAACAAATGCAATTAAATGTCAGCCAATCTCAGAGTCAGCCTCCTCCAGAGAACCTCATCCACCCTCCTACATGTTCTTGTGTGGGCCTTGGGCTCCACACAGCCTAAAGCAGAAGTTTGGTACTAACACCAGGTACACGCTGTTCAAACAAACACATTAATGCAGTTTGAATGTGATACAGTGGGTGTGTGTAAGGAACGAATTACAAAGTAGAGAAAATAATGTCAGTAACAGCAGACAGGAAGGTGTAGCGGCTACAAAAACAAAGCAGTTACCTTCTGTTCTGTACTAAGTTTCGTCTTATTTTGATCATTTTTTTTGTTAATACTAAGTGATCAGATAAAGTAAAAATGGGACTACTTGGGCTTTTCTGAGTTGTTAAGCTACGTAATAGGATAAGACAGCTTCTAATTCCTGCAGGAGTTACATTAACAAATAACTAAACATATTAAACCTACCACAAAGGGGATTAGGCTACTTTTATGCAAGTGTAATTACCTCACAGATTCATCACTGAAAAAAACACAACAAAACCAATGTATTACCCGTTCAAGCAATAATCGCGAAGCAAAAAACAAAACTATAATAAAAAAAGCATACCTCTCGCGGCGAGTCTTATCCAGCTTGTCTTTGAGCATCAGGATTTCATTCTGCAGCCCCAGATGCTGGCTCTCACCGTCCCTCAGCTCTTTGCGCAGGGCCTTCAGCTCGGTAATATGCTGCGTCTCCCTGCGAGTCAGCTCCTCCGTTTTCTTCTCCAGGTCGCCGCGCAGCCGCCTAACCTCCTGGGTCTGGTCGGCCGAGGTCAGGGTGGCAGAGGGACCAACCGGCCTCGACTGAGTGTGAACACAAAACAACAATGCTGTTGTATAATAACAGTAATGCTGGTAGAAGGTACAACAGGAAATAGCCGCTCAGTAAAACCACAGATTTATGAGAAGCTAGACATTGGCATAGGATCTGTGAGTGTTTGCACACTTGCCTTAAGTCCTTCCAGCTCCTCTTCTAGCTGTTGACTATACTGCTCATTGCACTCTCTTAGCTTCCTTTCTTTCTGAGCCTCTGCTGCTTGCTCCTCTGCCTGAGTCTCCATCTAATAACAAATGCAAATGACTGAATGAAAGCACAGGTCACATGA
This sequence comes from Betta splendens, assembly GCF_900634795.4. Classification (NCBI taxonomy): domain Eukaryota; kingdom Metazoa; phylum Chordata; class Actinopteri; order Anabantiformes; family Osphronemidae; genus Betta; species Betta splendens. The sequence goes on along the minus strand of NC_040901.2, from coordinate 4,162,982 downwards.
TTTGGCCCTGAACAAAGAAGAGTAACACATTGAAACTAATGCAATATTGTTAATAAGCTACTGCATTCTATATAGAATCTATAAACAGTGAAATAAATAAATAAATACAGACAGGAGAGGATGGACTAATGCACCAACCAGTGAATGAAGACAAAACAGGGTGGGCTATCAACCACAGGGAATCTACTCTACCTCCTTCTTGACTCTCTCAGCCTTTCGCACCTCAAGGCGGACAGCCTCAAGCTTCTTATTCTGGTTCTCCAGCTCCTCCTCCTTATCACGCAACTGGCGCAACAGGCGCTGCTTCACTGACCTGGGTTTACAGTTCAGTCACAGAAGAGGAAACGTTAAAGGTGGGTAGAAATCAACAGGCATGGTGTAATTGTCTTTTTGTCCTACTCGAGGTCTGTGAGTGTCTCGTTGAGTTCTGAAAACTTCTGCATGGCCAGCTTTCGCTGACTGTGGGCTTCTTTTAGCTCTTTCGACTGAGACTTCAGTTTCTCATTCGCATCGGCAAGTTCCTGCCGGGAAGCAGAGACAGTGTCAATTGAGCATCACAATTCTCCGAGACAATCGAGCACACACGACGATGGAACTCTAATTCTACCTTGTGCAGCTCTTCCTTCTCTTGCGTGACACCCTTGATCTGTTTCTCCAGAGATTTAATTTGTTTAGAAGAGTCCTCCAGGTCTTTGCGGGTCGATGACACGTCTTCTAGTTTCTTCTCCAGCTGGCCAGAGTCTAACATGCACAAAATGCACATATAAAGAATTGAAATGCAATTGGTTGCAAACTGACTGAATTAATTGACAAATGGCAAATTTCCTAGTTGTAAAGCTTTCTAACTAAATGGTTTATAAAGAATAGAAATGCTGACCAGCAATCTGCTTCTTGAGGATGTCTATCTCACTCTTCAGACTCCTTATCTCCACCTCCTTGTTTGCACCGAGAGGCCCCTCACCTGCTGGATGCTGCAGCGCCTGCACCGCTTGAGTAGACTCTGCAGCAGGTCAGTAGAGACATCGTTATGCTGTCAAATCTCACTGTGGTTGTATGCCATTAAATCATTTCACAAATTATTGAAACGGCATGGAATAAGTCTCAAGTCCAACCTTGCAGTTTGCGGCTCAGCTCGAGTTTTTCCTGCTCCAACCGGCGGATCCTCCTCTCGTAGGCCTCGGTGGCCAGGCTGTCTTCCAGGGTGCGCTGGACATCCAGGTCCACCTGGTCCTGAACTGCCTTGCCTGCCAGCTGCCGCAGGCAACCCCGGTCAGATATAGTACTACAGGGAAGCAGATAAATGAATCACAGTTTTAAATTTTGGAGAAAAAAAATTACATCCCTAATTAAATAATATGTCTGTATTTGGTTAATGGAGAAAATAAAGAGTGACGAAAAAAGAAAGTGTGTATGACAGAGGCTGTCTGAGAGCCTGAAACAGATAAAGTAACTAAAGGGTTTGTTGCTTTCTCACAGGGAGCACTTCAGAGTGGAAATCTACTGCGAGTCATGAACATCACCTTATTAGGGAGAGGGCCGATTTAATACCCCTCTGGATGGAGTGACAAGAATGCTAGGCAGTGAGAAGGTGCCCTTGGGAAACCTAATTATGACTAATTACACACGTAATGACAGCTCTTTTCATTTTTCTGTTAGCATTCGTTTGCATTTATTCTTACAATAGCAAAAAGAGAAGGAATCCAGTGCAGTTTACACTCAATTGTCTAGGTCTACAGTTGGCAGGACTTACCATTTACTTGTATAAGTGAAACCAACGAAGGGCAGGTGGTGGCCAGAGAAGGCAGTGTGAGAGGGAGGGGGCATAGTCTCCTGAAAAAACAAACAAAGTACAAAGTACACAGAAGTGAGCTTACACGGTACACATTTAATGTAGGTGTTAAAAAAGATGTTAAAATAGGATCTTTACCGAGTTTTTTAGACAGTCGTCATCCACATCAAAGTTGGAGGTATCTGTAGGGCTGCTGACCTCTGGGATGTAGGGAGCCTCGCATGTGAGGATGTTCTCCCAGTTAATGCCTGAACAAGAAAGAAGGAAAGACAAAATGCAAGTACCTTAATTAATTATCCGGATCAGGTCATTAACATGAGCAAGGGTTTAATAGGAGAGTCTTCAGATGAAATTACAAGTTGAGAGTTCATAATTCATAATTACAAAAGTATAAATGAGGTTGTTGATAATCTGTGGTTAGACTGTACCAGCAAAGAATGGGTGCTGCTTGAAGTCCTCAATGCCATTCTGGCCCAGCCTATGCTCTCGACTACAAATGAGCCGGCGAATTAGATCCTTTGCATCCTCCGACACGTCTGATATCTGCTGTGGGAACTGAAATCGCTCCTGCAAAATACGACGTACACAAATAAATCCCAAACAGAAGCTAATGCTTCAAAAGACCACAGCTGTTGTATTCTGTATCCAGTGTGCTTCCAGTCGTGCTTTGTATAAGATTAGTAGCTGACATTACAACACAGACACAGTATATATGAGTAATATGAAGAACATACCTTGTGGTTCATGATTTTTCCATAGGTTTCCACAAGGGACTCTGCATAGAAGGGGGTTTCGCCGTACAGCATTTCATACATGCAGACGCCCAGGGACCACCAGTCGCACTCAGGTCCATACTTGCCCTTCCCGTCCTCCATAGCCTGGAGGATTTCTGGGGATATGTAGTCAGGGGTCCCCACTGCCACTGAAGACTGGACCTAGTAAAGGGGCCAAACTAGAGTCATCAAATGTGGATCTCTACCGCCTACTGTGATTACATTACATCGTAAGGGTGACAGTGGAAGATAAATAAACTACCAGTCCACAAAACCACCAAACAAAGAACATACATAACTGGACCTCAATTATCAACTTGCAAACATTGTTCTGAGCTTTTCAGCGGTTTAGTGAATGCCTTTACATCCTGGATTAGAAAGCATGTATGCTTCATATGCAAAAATATGAATATATATCACTGCAATGGAGTGTTGTGAATTCCACAGAAAAGGGAAAAAGGCAGATGCTTGAACTTGGATCCATTACATGCTGGCATCAACTTTCTTAAATAAAACAAGCAGTGAATTTTTTTTAAAAGGTCAAATAGCCTCATTACTGTAACAACAATAAAGCAGCTAACCCAGGTACTTCTGTGATCTACTTCATCGTGACATTTTGCTTGTATTTAAAACCTAAGAGGGAGTTTTTTTCCTCTACGAGGAGAACTGTCTGAATCATAATCCACCAGCGCAGCTGAAAAGCTCAACCACACTCCTCTTGGGAGACTCCTGGGGGTTGACAAGGAGGTCAGTAAAGCTATGGTATGTTTGCTTTGGACTGGAGGAGGAGGCATCAGCAACGGTGTGGTAAAACGTACCGTCCCGTCCTCCATGAGTTTGAGGCAGGAGCCAAAGTCAGCCAGGCGGATGTGGCCGTTCATATCCAACAGAATGTTGTCAGGCTTAATGTCCCTGAAGGAAGACGGCGAAGGAATATGATGAGGTTCAAGAAATACAAAGAAATGGAAGACGCAAAATACATATTAAGTAAGCAGGAATGAAAACGACAAGTTTATTTTTATACAAAACAAAAAGTAAAGTATCTGTGAAACACACAAACATGCTCAATGTCATAGTATGGAACCACTCCCCATCAATTAGCCTCACATTAAATTATATTCTGGGGAAATTTTATTGTCTCAATTTACCTGTAAAGCTAGTGTCTCATATGTTTTCAAGATTCAGCATGTAGTTTCCCACAACTCCCTTATTGGCAGTGTGACAGCTTTAGATTCACCAAAAGAGCATGTAACAGTAGGACAAGCAGGAGCTGTGTTGTGGGAATTGGCTGTACACAAGATGTGTGCGTTTTCTCTTTCAAAACACACGCGCTGAGGAAATATGCAGTGAACAAACACACTCCCACTCATAAAATAAGACTGTGTCCTAAACAGACACACTCCCCTTTATCCTTTCCGACATTTATTTAGTAAACACAGATGTGGTGGGTTAACGACAACACATTCTTTCACAGATGTGTTCAAGGTGCCCGCGTGGACTTTTGTTTAAGTTTGATCTGTTTTATATTAAACTTGCTACTGGTGTGTTTACATTATAGATACGGGCTATTGTTCACTCCTGTTGATTGGATTAAACACTACAGAGTTTTTAGCAGCTACAACCTCATGGCTCATCCTCATCACTCAGTTCTGGAGTGCTAAAGAATGGCTAAAGGAATCACTGATTAGATAATGCAACAGCAACTGCTTGCTGCAATTATCAGATGTGGCTATTTTCAATCATCATATTGCAGTTTCTATAAAAAGAAAGTCTGCAATCATTAAAGCACAATAAATAACAGGTATAAAATACAGACACCACTAAATCCCATCATCATCATGGCGATAGCCTCTGCCCTTGTGTGGCCATAATCGTCGTCACCACCACGACTGATTTCCCCTGAGGTTAAAGCCTGTCAAGTCTATGGTTTGAGACCCGTTCATCAACACACTGAACAAAGAAGCACCTCAATACACAAACTGTATGTAGCAACTCCGTTAGCTTAAGGGAATTCAGAGGTCTTGATCCAACAGGTTATAAAATGGAGCTGGTGCTATTTCTGTCCAGTGATGTGAGCGTGGCTCTGGTTAAATAAATAAACATGGTGTGTGCCCCCACCCCACACACACACACACACACACACACACACACTGTCTCTCCCTAACCTAGGCAAACACACAAAAGAATACTGGTAGTGATGCTAAAAAGAATAGGATGGATTTAATCATTGAGCAAAACAAATCCACAGTCTAGTTTGTTTTTCTGAAGCGTGACTCAAGTGTGTTTTGTTCATGTCAGATACATTACATTGTCCTCTCCTAGACAATCAATGCCGCAATGTTGCCTAACAAACAAACAATCTTCTTCTCTTAGGTAACTACTAAGTTCAATTTTGTCCCAAATCCCCCTTGAAATTTTCATTAACTACTTACAAACAACATCGGAAAGTGACTCAAGCCTGACACATTCTTCTCTTTTAGGAGCAAGCAGAGATAAATTGACTTTGAAGGCGCCTTTGATGGGTTCGTCTCCAGCCACAACTTTCTTTAAAGCCAGATGTAAAGCTCCTATTATTTTCCACTAGTCCTAATTCAGTCCCATATGAAGGGACTGAAGCAGGGGCGTTGGCATGGAATAAAAAGTAAGTAACATGTCCACAAATGTGACTTGTGACTGTAAACAAACACAAAATTATGGATTCAAAAACAAAAGCATAAATTGCTGATTACATTTACAAAATAACTTAAGAACCATGTGATTATGTGTGGCTTTACGATGAACAACATTATCCACATCCAGGGTCCTGATTACCACCTTGGGAAATGTTATGAATGACGACTGTAAAACTGAGACTAGACAAGGATCTTGTGGACCTGTATATACAGTGTATATGCAGGTGCTTCTATTGCTAGAAGACCTTAATCTGCCCTAGAGACTCGAGCTCTGCCAGAGAGCAGACAGTGCAGGTTGATCCTTGCCTTTCTGAATGTGTGTGGACAAACAGGATGATGGGGTTAAGAACGAGGGGCTGCTACTACTGATAAACCATGTAGGACTCCACGTCTTACTCCATCACCTTCTTCTCCCATTGCCCTAGACACCTATTTCTCTCTAGCACCAGAATTGCATGGACGTGACCATGGGTCAGGACAGTCACACACAAGACTGTGACATTGGCATAATTCACATTTGATTTCATTCCTACTACGCGTGGACAAGCACAGGGAAGTGATTAGTACTGGGCGACTGCTCGGTAGGACTAGTTAATGAAGCTAACTGGGCTACTGTGTCGCAGGCCTCCTGCAGACTTAAGGAGCGGTGCGGAGATGAGAATAGAGACAGATAATCCCTCCTAAGACCACAGCATCCATCTGTGAGTGCCATCTGGCCACCACCTCTGAATACACATGCATAGATACTCTACACACACATCCAATGTGTCCAGCAGCAACGCTGAACACTGCAGAGGCAGGGCACGTCCACATGGAGTTAGGGAGAGAGAAGAAAAGACTACTTCAGATCACAGAGCAGCAAAGACACACATGTCTCTGATCAATATTAAAACACAAAAGGGTTACAATCAATAGTAAAGAACTTGCAATATCACTAATCATCACAGAGACACGATCATTAAAAAAAAAAAAAAAAAAAACACACTCTCCAGACAGTATTAGGATGCTGGTCACACAGCTTTGCCCCATGATTACAAACAGGTTCTCTTCCTTCTTACAATCCACCAACACACACACAGACACTTCTGTCCATCTGTACCAACCCCCATCAAAATTTCACACAATGTCTCACACACACACGCACACACACACACACTGTCTCTCCACCGTGACAGACAGATGTGGTGCAAGGCAGCACAAAGCCTTGCTGAGTTGCTCCATTCAAACAGTTTTCAGGGCCCTCAGGGAGGCCAGGCAGATCACTGACCACTGAATAAATGAGTCACTCTTAGCATCTGACTCCAGCACACGCCACCTCCCATGGGACTCAGCTGAGAGGGACAGAAGGTGGGACCTCAAGATCCTTAGCTCTTCATTGCTTTCATGTGGGCTCTCTTTCTTTCATCAGCATCAATGGGACTCCAGATATCAATTTTAAATGGACCCAGCATTTTGGCGAGGTCAACTAGAAAGCACACAATGTATTACAGGCCAATTAAAATAGATGTATAAATAATGTAAGTCAGGGTTAAAAGGAACTACAAAACATACCATGAGACTGCATAAATCTGTCAGCAGTTCTTACAATTTGTAAATCTGCGAACCCTTAAGATATTTCATGGCATTATCAAAATCAATGAACAGTACTTCTGTTTGATTTCATCAATTTCATCTCTGCAAAACTCCACAAACCACTATTAAGTCCCAGTCAACGCATTTAAAAATAAATAATTACTACACACATTAAACAACCTGCAAGGCAACCTCAATGAGGTTTATGAATCATAAGAATATCCGACTTAAGCTTTATTTATATTGCAGAAAAATATTTAAGTTCTTGTTAACTGTGTTTTCCATCCTGGTCAGTGAGGTTTACTAATAAGCTCTTGATGCTTCTAAACTTTGATGAATGCCTGACAAAGGGTGCATCAGATGCACAACAATGGCAAAGGGCAGGGAAAGGTGTTTCCATTATTATGTGAATATATCTTTAAATAGGTTGTGTGTTTCTGGGTCGAGTCAGCTACTTCACGTCTGTTAAACCACATATCAGATGTGTCTCCTGATATTTTTAAAGCAGGAACACACTGGGGACAAATCGTCTGTTTGGCTAAAAATTACTGCCGCAACTGGACAGTCCAGTAACAAATCTGTATTAGTAGCGTACAAGCAAGAGGATAAATAAAATTAATGAATGTGCAATTTTTGCCAATTAGCTGTATGTATAAATATAATAGTATAAATCAGATATAGTTTGCAAAGGACCAGTGCCCGCACTTATCATAGTTTGTGTCTACTGGCTCCTGTATATTTATTTAAATGTGAAATATGTATGTATATGTAAAACACTCTGCACATAGATCTGCCAGAGGCTGCTCTATAAACAAGGGAGTGTTACATTCAGGCCAATATTTACATTTCCGCAAATGGATTGTCGCTTATCATCTGGCTTTGGGTCACAAGGCCTGGGTGTGGGGTTTCAAAATTTCTTAGACAAAGTGTTGACATGAATCGGTTTCCCAGGAGAAAGATAAATAAATTGTTGCCCTGCATTAAGCCCCAATCGGCCCAGAGGGTCACGAATAATGGGTAAATTTCTTTTACAATTGCCATTAATTACAGGGTTAATACTATGTGCTTTATAATAGATATAAGATATGAAACACACACACACGCCTGCACACACTCATCAGATGGGACTAGCCAGCATACACACCCTCCTCAAGGGACCTGCCTGTATGTCTCCACCCTCTTCAAAGCAAATGGACGAATCTCCCATGGTTGTGTATGGGTGTATGAGAAAGAGAGAGGGGGGCTAAGGAGGAGTTGGGGGTTGGGACGAGGGGGACATAATAGCACCACACCCCCACCCACACAACTCCTAAGTGTCCAAAAAGGGACTTAAAGGGAAGCAGCGCTATCCCCTCCTCCCTGGCCTTTTTCCGTTCCATTGGATTCTTCATCTCGGCTGCAGCGACCAACCCCCACACCCAACCCCCAGATAACACCATGCAATTAGTGGTTCCCCACTCTGCTCTCTTTCACTCCCCTTTCTTTACTTACACGTTTATGTACATTTCCTTACAACTCTGCCATCGTCTGTTAGTTTGTTTTGGCCTAAAATTTCACACAGAAATGAGATCAGCTACAGACACACCCTAAGCGTTATCCTACTCACCCGTCTCCCTAGCATTACAGTATCTTACCCCTTTTCTGACCCCTCCCTTCAATTTCAGTCCATCTCTCATCTTTCCCTCCATCTAGCCATCATTCATTTGCTCCCTGAACATGATTGCTGTGATGAGCCCCTAGCGAAAGCGACACTGTAATTATGTTAACATGCCTTTGTGACCACTTCCTGTCTGGCAGAGCTTATTTCCTGCTCCCACGGGGCATTTCCCATTGGTTAACCAGCTCTTTTGGCATTTATGTCCCAGAAGAATACAGTTTCCAGAGACGCAGCCTGTGAATGCTCTGCGTTTAAGCATTTGCCCAAGTGTGAAACAGGGCTGTGAAACAAGCAATACATGCAGACATGACAGTTACACAAAGCAACTGTCATTGTTAAAAGCACTGAAAGGGTGCTTCACACAAATACAACCTCAAAAAGCAATGTTCAAGATTGAAAAAAATAACACAATTAGGATATGGTGTTGACTCAAGACAAACCTATGTGCACTATCACACTACTGTTTCATTTAAAGTATATTCCCCAAATTGCAGTGGCTCCCCACAGCTGGAAATCAGCCCATGCAGCAGGAATAATGTAAACACACTGAATATCCATCATCAGAATGTGTTGCTCAATCTGTTTCTAAATTACATACACATACTTTACACCCTGAACAACCCGCTCCCTCACCTGTGCACGTAATGTAGTTGGTGAACAGAGTCGATGGCCAGCACCATCTCAGCCAAGTAGAACTTGGCCATCTCCTCGGGGAGTCGGTCTTCAAACTTACTGAGCAGTGTCAGCAGATCACCACCCACGTAGTAGTCCATCACCAAGTACTGGACAGACAAGAAGGCAGTAGCAACACAGTAGATCAGTCAGGTCATGAAAGAACTTTTCACATGAAATTCAAAAGTACGGAACCCATGTATTTGCTGCCCTGCTTCATTTCTCCTCTTCCCCTCCTTCATAATATTGTTACTATAAAGGTGCAGTGGGTGTTTGAGGAGTTTCCTAAAAATAAATGTATAGAAGGGCAGCAGTGGATATTTTTAAAGCCTTGGGTAGTGTCCATGGTAAAGCACTTGTTGTGAGAATGTGGGAAATGGAATGGCAAGAAGTCCTGGCATTTGAACTCAGGGTCACAGAGAGCGAACAAACTGTCAGCTCGGAAAGAAGGAACGCATGCCTGCAGCAGCCAATAGGAGTAAGAAAGCACTTGCCCGACAACTCATCGAGCTTCAAACTGAACTGATCTTTTATATAAATATCTTCCCATGTTATGCTTTGCGTGTGAAGTCAGGGTTTAAGTTACTTTATAGTAAAAATGAACTCACTCGTGAATAGTGAATTGATGAAAGTGGCATGTGGAAATGGTTGGTAAGAACATTTACATTAAGTTTGCTTGTTGTATGTTTAAGGAAAAAACACTTCCTGTTCAACTGTGCACACACCCAAACACCCACCCACTCTGACACGCACACAGTAAGAGAATGCTGTGTTACCAGATTATTGTCGTCCTGGAAGGCGTAATGCAGGGTGGTAATCCACTGGCAGTTCCCATTGACCAACACGTCGCGCTCCTCCCGAAAGCATGCCGTCTAAAGACAGATGTGATAAACTTCAGACTCACATGATGCATTACATCAACAGTAGGTGAAAGAACAAGGGTTCCGTTTTGTTTCTAAACAAGCCACGTGCCTATTAAATACATGTAAGGCCGCCTTTAAGTGATATGCTTTTTAGAGCAACGAGAGAGGAAAGTTATCTTTATACCAAGGAGGTCAAAGCTCAGCGTATAAGTTCTTTGAACCAACTGTGACAGTGTTTACAATAACCTTGTCTTGAACATAAGGCAAGCGAGGAAACCCCCAGGGTAACCTGAGTAAACGGACATTTGTAACCTGCTGGAGGTAGGCAGAGGTAGGAGGTTTTCCTAAGAGTATATTTCTATAGCAAGGACCCACGACATGTACACAACCAAATAAAGATTACTTGTAGCAACGAATGTTTATGCCAAAGTTAACGAATACTGGATGAAGAAAAAAAGTTGGGTCAGAGCATTTCTGTGGCTGAACAGTAGGTCAAGTTCAGCACATGCACTCAGAAAAAAAAAAAATGTGTGATTACTCAAAAAGTAAAAGATAAAAGTAAAGATTACTCAAAAAGCACCGTGACCTCTTTCTGCTCTCAGTCGAAATGCTTTGAATAAAAGAAAAGAAAACTCCAGCTGCTGACATAACAGCTTGATTCAAAAACAGAGTTGTAGGGGAGGGGGACATCTCCTCACTGATGAGCTTTGTGTAAAAGTTTTACAACCCATGCAATTTCCTGCAACAGTATATGCCTGATCTGAAACCAAGATAGATACAGGTCAATATCTTAAAAAATGTTTTCTTGTATAGAATGACAGTTATGAGGTTAGACTGCACATCGTCTCCCACATCCAGGCATTTGTTCACGGGTGCATGTGCCGACAGCAGGAATCGGTTCTGGCCTGTGACGCGTGAGGCATGAAGAATAAAGACCCAGGGGAACAACAGGAATGTCAAACTGTCAGGAAGAGGTCGATGAGAAAAACATGCAGCGGCAGCCCGTGCCACTCAGGCCGAGACATGTTCTACAACAATCCATCAGGGTGGAGGAACGAGGGCTGTGGTTTCTCATGACAACATCACTTCTTTTTTTTTTTTTAAGGAATGATCAATCATTGTTATTATTCACTTAAATAACTCCACAATCCACAAGCAGGACGAGTGCTGCTCCACCCGCCAGCAAAGGTTCAGCTTGGTTGATGACACTAACCTCGGCTCGCTTCAGCATCTCCCACTTGTTGAGAATCTTCATGGCAAATACCTTATCGGTGTTTTTCAATTTTACAACTGCAACCTGCAAAAAGAAAAGAAGACAGGTACAAATGTTAAAACTATTAATCACTTGTTTGACGGCAAAGCCAGTCCAGGAATTTGGAGCATGTTGAAAACACAGACCGGCCGACAACCAGCAAGCACATTTTAATCTACTTATTGAGGCAACAGGAAGGCTTTTAAGAAAAACTAAATGTTAATCACATGACTGTATTATTACTTTTTTTTAAATTAAATTTACTTTTCCTTCTATGTGTTTAATTAAAACCCAGAAAATTATGGCATGTGGTCCCATTTGATAAGACAGAATTTAGAAGGCAAGCAGCATATAAATAAACATTATGAGCAGGAAGTGACCATATGTGCTCTCATAAATGTGCACCTCTCATATCCACACTCAAAAACAACAGACTCACACAGATGGACAGATAAAAATGAGTCACACTAGCACAGCTTGAAGACAAAAGGGAAAAAAAAAATCAAAACCTTTTGATCAGCGAGGGCAATGATTAGAAAATGGGCACATATGAGTGAGTGGCAAAATTGTGTTTGTGTTCCAAAATGTGCCATTTCATAATTTTGTATTAAAATATGCATGAATAATACGCATTTTGTTAACTGCCAGATTGTCATTTGATGCAGGATAAATGCTAAAACATGAAATGCTACTTATTAAACACAAAGTGCTTTTATCACACCAATGACCTGCACTCCACACCTCACAATGCAGATGACCTACAGACTTTGAATGCCTCACCAGAGGTAAAGCTAACTGACTGCATGCATTATAGAACATTAGATGGAAAAGCACATTTGAAATTCAAAGACACGTTTTACAAGACAGCGTGCTGTTTGAAATTAAGTATTAAAAGTAAATCGCTACAAGATATTGTTATAAACTGTCAATTGAAGTAATTTATCTTCAGTTATCCTGTCTTCAGTTCACACTCTTCCATTGTGTCTTTACACTATTGTTTGCCATCATAATATAACAACGCCAACTTTCCATTCATTTATAATGACTCAACATTACGGTGATGAACTCAGCTCCAGCTTCATGTTTTGCCAAAAAAGGAGCTGGGCAAGCTGCTGTAACAAGCCACTGCAAGCTGACAGCTGGACACTCCATGTTTATGGAAATGCACATCCTGGCTGATTCCCTTTTGCTGTCTTAAACTGGCTTCTTCGGTGGTTAATTGCACACAGACAAGATAAAGACATTCTTTCAACCCTATTACACACACACACACACACACACACACACACACACACACACACACAACTAAGTCTCCGAGTACACAGTGCATGCACCCTGACGCACGAATGAATAGTGAAACAATCACAAGTGCCACATACAACAGTGAGGTCTGTAGTCTATTAAACGAGCTGGGGAATGCTGCTAATGCAATACAATGATAACATTCCTGCAGTGTTTGGATTTCCCCTAGTGATCCCTCACCAGAGGAGGTAAGGAGTGGAGGCGGAAGGGAGAACGGAGGACAACCACGGGGGGAGAGAGAAGTGTTCTTGGCAGCATGGGACTGTTTTTGTCCTTTTCTGTATCACTCGCTCCTCCCCTCTCTCCACTGTTCCTTCTTTAATCTTGTCCTCCCTGTTAGAACTGATGTCAACCACAGGGCTCAAGTAGAGGCAGAGTTTAATAAGCTGTTCTTGTTGCTGTTAGCTGAGGGCTTCACTTATGTCAAATTGGGCTTAATCAGTTTGGAATGGATAAGGAACAAAGCACACTGATACCAAATCAAAATTTGGTATCAGTTTTACAGCCAAGGCCACAGTTACAAGCATGTGGCTACTGACTAATGCGCTAATCTTAAAACTGTGCAGTAATGTTTAACTCAGACTACTGGCACATGACTCAAGAAAAACTCTTGGGAATCAGACTTTGAACCTTGCCATTGTTTCTCTCCAGCACCAGTCACTGAGCTCCATAAGAACAGGCACTTTCCGGCCTGTTTGTGTTGGTGCATTCTCACAGGCAACAGGCCAGTAGACGGTGCTCCATTCATCAGAGGAGCTCTACCACGTCACACCTGCGCCATTTTTCTGCCCGCTGCTGACAAAGGGAGGATGAAATCAAAACATCCTGCACTCAAGCGCTCTCACCTCCCTCTCTAACTGTGTATTCTTTCGTTTGATTTCCTGTGTCTGCCTGTCTATCCCCGTGTTTGTCTTCCAGAATTTCAGGAGGCCTTCCCAAAATACACACCTTATGTTTTCTTAATCTGATCTTAGGTCACATGCTTATTATTACTGTCATCTTCTAAGAATCTAGTAAAACATCCCACCTTTGTTGACATAGTATTTTACTGTAGTCTGCTGAAGATGGAGGCATTTAAAGTCGGCGCTGGGAAAATAAACCATCTTCATTGTGCCCATCTGTCTTAGCCATATACACAAGTTAATGGCATGGTGTGTTCAGTGTCTTGGACCAAAGCTTAGCAAAATTTAAGTGCTTTTGCCATCAGGTCAATATCTGCTACATTATAATTGTGTTTATAGTCTCTTTAATATCTCAATTCAAACATGTACATGTACTGTACAGCTGGCTGAGGAAACAGGAATGTTGCCACAGGGAAACACCATTTATGGGTCACACTACAGTGCTAAAAACAAGCCAGAAACACACAGACACACAGCTCAAGTACACACTCCATCCCAGCAGCGGCCTTGCAGTAGCCTAAACCTTTTTTTTTTGGATATATTACAGCTACATGAGAAGGGTGTGTTCATTATTTTCCTTTCTCTCTCCAATTTTCTTCTTCTATGCAATTGCAATTCAAAATATTAAATACTACCTTACAAGCATCAAGCACAGCTCAAATTGGTGTTGAAAACAGCATGTATAATGCAGTGCAGTGCCAAGGTAAATATATCTAGGTTTACAGGGCTTTGACATTTCATAAGAGACTTGGCTGAGAACCACGATACCTGTCACTCCAACATTCCGCAGATTTGACATCATTACCTGAAACCCAGTCACAAACATACTTCATCTTCCCTACGGGAATAGATAAAAGCAAAAAATAAAAAGAAACATAAACATATACACACACACACACACACACACTAGACTGGATTTACTTCATTTTCTGTTCATGGGTTAAGTGAAAGAAAATTGCAAGAAGTTGCAGGTAGAGTCTTGCTTGTGCTTAGTACTACGCAATGTCCCTGGAATGCAGAAGATAGTTCACAACAAATGCAACCACACTGTTCTTCTTTCATAACCCTGGTATTAAAGTATAAAGGTAAAAAAGAATAGCCTTCCATTGTTAGATAATGTCTGCAGATCATCCTGGAAAATCTTCGCCTCAAGGAAGGAGTTCCAGATTAAGAGATGTCAAAGGCAGTACATGTACAACACCTAAGGGGTGCTTGATATTAAATAAATAAATAAATAATAATTGAAAAAAATGATGTAAGAGTGGTAAAAACCTGATGGAATATTACCTCTCCAAAGGCTCCTCGTCCAATGACCTTAAGGATTTCAAAGTCCTCCTTGTGAAGACGCATCTGCTTTACTTTAGACGTGAAGGTCTTTGCTGCAGAGAGAAAGCAGGCAAAAATCAAGTTAGACAAACATGACATAGTGATATGCAAGACTTAATGCATATACAGATATATGCAGAAACGATATTACTTTTCCTAACATAAGCCATATATTAGCCACAATTATCTCACAGGGAGACACTATTAAGCTGCGATATGAGACTATAAACAGTATTGCATGAGCCTTCATGTCAAAACCTTAGATTAGGTCACAAAAAATGTTACTTATGTCATGAAGCTTCTGGAACAGACAGATGTTTAAAGCAGAATCCAAAATAACTACAACAAGGTTTTACTATTTGAAATGCTTTTGCTAAATAGCCTTAGGGTATGAACCATTACTTCTACAACTGTTTTACAATCGAGCTATAGCCCATAATAATTACACTACATGATAAACCTAAAAAGACCCATTGCTAACAAATTTACTGCAATAAAAATGACTACTATGGCTACTAAAACTGACTTTTCCTGAAGTCTCTAGTGGGTTTTAACAAAACTGTCACGGCCAGAAGGCAAATTCAATGTTGTCGTATGACTCAAGCCCATGTGTTAACACACTGAGACACCTGCCAGTTTTTCCTTTTACTCATCAAAGGATTTGAGTGTTTGTAATAATCATGATCTCTTTACAGCACATGACACCGGACACAGAGGCTAGATGATAAAGCTAGCTATTGTGATGTAGGCTGTTATGGTTACTGGTGGCAAAGGCCTTGGGGAAGGATTTGTAGGGGTCACCGGCATTCTCTCACAAAGCTTGACAGATTCCATCTATTTCCCTCATTTGTGAGAAGCACTTCCTGGTTTACATTATCCCAGCATGCCCAAGATAATTGGTCGCAAGTTCATTGAGGTCAGTGTATTGGTTGTACAGATTTGCAGATAATGTGAAAGATGACTTAACTTAGCTTAAATTAAACCAAACGGGCTCAATAACCTCTCGCTATTTTCCCTCACAATTGCTGCTGACTCAACTGACAATTGGCCTGGGAATACAATGGCGAAGAGCCAAGCAAAGGTATAGGCCCGCTACACAATTCTACAGACCAAAGAAGCTCCTGCAACTCACGTCCTGATGGGTAGGGCTGGGAAACACCAGACATGGGAAACATGATTAGTCATTCCTCTGCAGACCAGCTTCAGAACAATAAACCAGAAATACTGAAGCTAAGTCATGTGGTTGATCAACACTTTGGTATGTGATGCTAGCTGCTGGCAACTGATCAAAAATACCACAGCTGTGAAAAAACAAATTGTTTGCTTGGTTTTGCTTACAAAATGTTCCTGTGAATCCCCATTTCCCCTTTTTTATGCATTGTTTCATTGACTGACTCCAACAACACATAGTGGTGCTTTAGTTGGTCATAGGTTTGCTGTAGAGGTCAACAAGCTAATGCTAGGTTGTGTAATGATCTCTGTCTCTGATGTCTTGAATTCAGTATACTGTAGGTTACCTGCTATAGTGGCTGACATACTGACTGACAAGCAACTAATCATATTTACCACCAACTAACTCAAGACTTGTAATGGAATCTCGTCCAGACCTTCGCTGCAGATACAATTCTCCTGATGATATCTGTGCCACTGCTTCTCTAACTAGACACAGCATGTCCACCTGAATTGCCTACATTGCCTTGGATTCATATTTACGTAGTAGATTAAGTATCACAGTAACACAGTTGTGCCGGGGTAACACAGGAAAGTCACCGCCCCTGAGGGCGGCTTATCCACCAGTCAACACTGACCTCCTAAACCTTTGTGGCTCTGATCCACTGGATAAAGTGTGATTTGGCAAGACTTGAATCGCCAATAGCATCTCCTAAAAAGATGCTATGCTGTTAGTTATAAACTACGTGGCTAGAACATGTATACTCACTGTGGTTTCATTTTTTTTAGCCACAGCTGACATGGAATCAGGATCAAGCATTGAGAATAAAATCAGGGTAACAGAGGAAGAAGCTGTTGATTAGTAGCTGCACGCTGACTCAGGAGCTGCACTGCACTAAACCAGCCACATGAGAAATGTCTTTCATTTCTGAGCCAGGAGCCCAGAGGCCCTGTCCACAACAAAGCACACGTACAACTCAGACACACACATGCACGCACAACTGGATTATAATTGATGACTATGTCTTACTGTGGCATTGATAGAAGTTACTACAGACACTACAAACAACACGTTCTATAAATTGCTGTCCTGAATAGGACAAATCATTGGCTATCACTCCAACAGTAGGTGGTCACGGAAACATGTGGCAGCTATTAACTAGTTGTTTTATCCTGTAATTTATTAAATGAAAGGTGTGCATCATATTTTATCATTACTACCATAGTATATGGCAACCTTAATATGTGGCATATGATGTGGTAAACTTGCAGACAAATATTATCATTGGTGATATAGCTTTCCCTCTCTTACTCTAATGCTAAATATGCATTCAGGTAGACCTAAACGTAAGACTTGAGCAGTTGTTGTCACTTGGTTTTGCAAATCAAAGGACAAGTTTGGAAAGATATAACATGTCCGTCACATTAATGTAAAGCATGCTTGATGGGGAAGATGTCCACCCACAGACACGCAACAAGTGCACAGATACAAAAACACTGGGAGATACGTATACACTTGAAGGCTACAAAAAGTACACAGACATATTTGGTAAGTAACAAGCCTTGGGATCCGGAGAAACTGGAAAAACATGAGTGACGCAAGCTAATCCACATAGGCAGAATGGTTTAGCCCCAAAATACTGAGCACTTATCAGGCCCGTCTTGCTCCAAAACTGAGTCAGAGCTATTTTTGTGTGAAACGCAGTAACATCAGACAAGTGTGTTCACTTAGCAGTCAGCCCACAAATGATATGCTCAGTACTGGCAACAGGCCTCAGCATGGGTCTCTTCCATGCAATGTCTCAAGCCTGTGTTTATGTGAAATATGTCAGTTCATGTGTGAACATAATGCCTGTTAAAACGGTGTGTGGATTAGACTGAATTATACATTTATCATCTACATCTATAATTGTTTATGTGTTTGCTTTTTTGATGATTCTAAACTTGACCACCACCTCAATTTTTGAACCATGAAAACAAATGACTGTGGAGGTTATTTTTCATCCAGGTCATGTTTACCCCAAAGGTTTTGTTCAGTGGCAAGTGGACTTTTTCCACCTTTACCTGCTTTCAAATGGGCGTGTTCAGATCCTCAAGAGCCTTCTGCCAATTGCTACGGAATAAAGCAGTATGAGGTAATCATTTTAATTTGTGTGTTTTAATGTCTGCTCTACATTGCCATTATGGGCGTTACATTGTGGGAGTGTTCCCTGTTCTCTGCCTTTTAGTGACACACCCACTACTTTGGTCAATATTTAACAACAACACATTATCTGTCTGTCTATCTATCTACATATATATCTCAACATCAGGCAATCTAAAATCCACAAACCACAGCACATTGCAAAAGGAGCCTTCCTTTATATTGGGGTGCCTGTCTTCATATTATGTAGTGTTGTGAATTGTAGGTTAGAAAAAAAGATGCTTGTTGTTTGGAGACACATTCTGCTAGCTAAACACAAGTCAATTCAAATTACATACATATTGTTTATAATACTGTTTTCGTGAGGACAAATAAGAAATCAAGAAAAAAGAAGCACAAGGGCATGCAGAGCCTCACGAAATTACAAAGGTCAAATAAACATACTGACATACCAAAAATATAAAATAAAATCAGAACAGGCAGGATTGTGCCCAGCACATGGGAAAACAACAAAAGACACAAAGAGACAAAAGGAACAGAGACAGTTGAAAGACATAGTGGAGTGTCAGTAAGTGTCCAACCCTTTCACCCACACCAACCTTATGCCCAAACCTAGAGTGGGACAGAGGGGGGTGCATCTGGAAGCCATAGCAAGGATTATTTACAACCACAGTGAGGTAATGACACAAAAATGCCGCTTGCAAGAAAGGAGACTAAGAGAGAAAAGCTCTCAAAAGAAGATGGATAATGGCAGACAGAAAAGGTGGAGACCTGCTAATGGCCTTCCCTTCCATGAGACCACTGCACAATTGAACTTATCACATAATATTAGTAGTAGTATTCCACAGCAGTGAAAAGGATGGAAATAAAACATGTACACATTACAGGCCTGAATGGCTGAATGCTATATCTACATTAAACTAATTCATTCTTTTATCAGAAATAATAACTTAAGTCACTGTTTACAGTAATAAAACTTAAAGGAAAACTTTCCCGATCTTTAATGGGGTTGACCAAAACGATGTCGGGCAATATTTGGGAATGAAGGGACACTCAGACTCCTCCATAATTTCTATGCAGAGTTCTCAATTATTTCTGTGGTAAGACACCTTGGAAGATTGTTTGCCATGGGCTCAAAAACTAGTTGTAGTTGGCCATGCACCCCCAGTAGAGAGCCCTAAGCAGGAGTCCGGCAGAGCAAAAGGCAGGCATCCTGCAACAGACCACCAGATGCATCATCTCACCAATAGAAGCACCACTGAAAATCCCAGTGCAGCAATAAATCTTCCGCTGCTGGTTTATCTTGGATGAAGTTATATGTTGTACTGCTGACAGTGTGTATATGTTGTGATCAGTTTTGGGTTACATACAGTACGTTCAGAGGCCCTGAAAACTAGCTTCAGGACACACCAGGAGAAAAAAAAACAGCCGGGACAGAATGATCAAATGAGCACTGAAAAAGTAATATATTTGACCGTTTATTGTTTTAAGCTTGCGCTGTGAAGTTTGAGTAAAGTTACGAGCTACAGCTTGTCGTGCTTTGGACAGGGAATAGTATTAGAAGAACTGTCTTCTAAATAATCTGACATTCGGCCATTAAATACTAGTGCTATATGCGTATGCAAGGAAAAACAATGGCGCTCCAAAGCTGCACTCCAGCAGGGTGGCCACGCCCCCTATCTGCCTGGCCCCGCCTCCTCAGTCTGACCGTTGCTGGGACAGGTACAGAGGAAACCAGGAAGCACTAGTTGTAGTCTGTACATCCATGGCAAATAATCAGCCAGGCTGCGTTGGAGGAATGAATGAAAGATTCCTCCATATTTGCTATGCAAACAAATTGGGTGTTTGTCGTTTTGGTCAACCCCCCCCTTGAAAATCTGTGAAGTTTTCTTTTAATGTACCAGCTAGCAGTTTCCTGTGAAGTCACTAAACTGTTCCGCCACGCAGACAGAATTTGGACCCACAGTATCTGTATCATTTTCCTGCCACATCATGGTTTGGCCCAGAGATCAGCATCGTCTTATCATCCTACAATTCCTGGCACGAAGCGCAACAGGCTGCTGGGCTTTTACTGCATATGTCCTGTGCTGATCCTAAAGACCACCCAACGTGCAACAAACTCCACCAGTGAGAAAGACACAATGAATAATATTTGAAACACATGCTCAGCAAGCACAAAGGAAATATTCACAGCTTCTCCTCCCATCAACTCTGTCCACCTTTCACACTTAAACCAATACAACTGTATCCTTTTACGCGGTCATTTTATCCAGTACATCAGTGCTCATTTTAGCTAATTGCTGATACTGCGCAAAATAAGGGTAAAGAAAAAACATAACTGCTTATCTTATCTATCAAAAAAAAAAATAAAAAAATCACATAGCGTTAAGTATTTCCTTTCAAAACACACCGTTTCTAATTTGTTACAAATCTGCTTCTTTGTTCTTCTAGAAATAAACACTGGATTACAAAATGACTTCCTGGTTTAATAAAGGCAAAGTAAATGCAACCAGGTGATGGCTGAACAAGCAAGGTCATCAAAGAAAGATTGAAGTAGTTTAACTCAAGTAGTAAAAGAGAACAAGATTGTTTAGTGCCATGACCCTTTGAGTAATTCATATGAAAGTATCTTTAAATTCATCCAGTAAATTACCTAAACATCAGACAGAAATAGAAACAGGCCCATTCACAGCCAGAGGTTCTCCCTACAGTGTACAGCTGTCCAGGCCCCATAGGCATGGTCAGGGGCCACCAACGGCTCCACAAATCATGTATGATCCATGTCTGCTTTAAGACAAGTGACGGTACACTATTATATTATTAATAAGTACTGAAATGAGGAGGACACTGGATATCACTAAAATAGGACAGAAACATGCTTCAGAGCATTAAATTGCATTTAATGCTAGACTGCGCACTCGTGACACACATACACATACTTCTACACAGACAATAGTAAGTTAGCCTCCATGCTGTTGTACCTTCTTTGTTGTAGCTCACTCTTTATATTTTATCATCTCGTCTCCCTCATTTTCACTACTTATTCTTTCCCTGTGTTTCATGTCTTGTCACACTAATAAAAGGATAAGAATGGCCAAAAGGATGTTGAGTATAGAATCGCCCCGCGGCATTACAACGCACAAACAGGATGTTCCCAAAAATATTAAGAAACCACAAGCAGCAAAGAAAGGCAAGGAGCTTGACAAAACAATAGATCAGATGTGGTGGGTGTTCAACCTCAAAGACTGCTGCAGTGTGCCTACACCCAGGGCAGTAACGTGGGAAAAACTGCCTTGGCGGGGCAGAGCTACAGCACATCACTTGCTGCCGTCTGTACAGGAAGTGTTCTCGATGTTTCAAAGAATCCTCCAGCCCTACACATAGACCTGTTCAACCAACAGTGCAAACAGGATGATTCACACAATTCTGTGTCAACACGGCTTCCAGATATATGGCATCTTGCAGATAAAGAGCAATGCGAACACAGGCTGCCAGGCTATGTTGCCCAGCTTGGCTCTGGTTCCAAATTGTCTGCTGCTCAGCTGGTGAAGGAGGAACCAGGTGCTGCATTGTTCCTCTGCTAAGTATTGACAGGACCAGAATGAGGATTAGGGGCCAGTAGGATGTAAAGAAAAGAACCCAGTGTTTCATAGCGTAAGCAACTTTAGAACAACTGATTCACATAATAGAATTAAATCTACATATTTATTTACCATGTTTCAAGTGTCATCATCTAGAACAGTAATAATTTCAGTGGATGCCTTGATTTCATCTCAATATAGATAGGATGTACAGGCTCTAGAGTTTGCTACCAAAGAAACAGACATAGACAGCTGTATGGATCTGGTATTTTTATTTCTTGCAGTAGAGCCTGCTGCTCTATGTGAGCAACAAATTACTTTATGGCAACCTCAGAGTTCCCTCACAGCCAGGAGACGCCACATCAGCCTGAAAGGAAAAACACTACAGGGTGCTTATGAGAACCAGTGCTACAGTAGGAACAACGGGCATGTGCTGTGGGAATGTTCAGACACCTGAATCCAATTCCTGAGTGTGTAAAACTACAAATTGGCACGGTTCACACTTGACAATGTAAGTGTACTGTGGCAGCGCAGCAAGTCTCTGAAGCACATTTAAAGTTTCAATCAATTAAACAAATTAGTTTTACTGTTTTTCCTTTTTACTGCTGGTGTAGTTCCACTACAAACAAGTCACAACATCCTGACAGATAATATAACAGTTTCCTTTTGCTTTTCTGGGCTCATCCTCTCACTGAATTTTCCTTTCGTTGGTAGCTTGTGGAAAATTAGGGGGGTTGTTACCACGCTATGGTCCTCTGCAGGACAACCAGTACAGCCCTGCGCAGACATTGTACCATTTATGGGTTTGATTCCCAGTGGGACCACCCATACTATAAATGGATCCATTCAAATGGATAAAAGCATCCGCTAGGCATTTAAGACCTTTAAGGCAAAGGGGGGACAACCAGCACAGACCAAGAAGGAATTTTAAGATTCATGTTGAGAAGACGAAAACAGATAGAGGTTTGGTAGCTGTAACATCAGTAGCTGGGGGGTTGGAGGAGTGGAAAGATATAGGAGGAGTCAAAAGAGAGACATTTTAGAAAACAGAAAGACACCCACATGATCCAGGTTTTTTCTGTACGAGATGAAGATGTGTTTAACTGTGCGACTTCTGTGGTAATATGCATCGTGATAGAGGTAACCCAAGTCCTCTTTCATTTTATGCGAACCTGCTCTAGCTGGGAGCCAACAGGAAGAGCCTGAAGCAACAGCACATTAGTTCGGCTGAGGTGACAGTAACTTGGTAAAGAGGCAAATATAAGTGTCTGAGTAATTAATTTATTCAATGAAAAGCCTAGATCTCAAATGATGTTGGAGTTTTGTACAAACAAACTTCAACCTGGAATCAATCATGACGCCAAAAGGAAAAAACACTTTTTATTGTACAGTTAGTCCCAAGACCATTCCAGCTTAGCTCATGCTTTAAATTTGTAGCGAGCTACATTCCCCAAATTACATACCAGCGTCGACCCACCTGCAACAGTCAACCAATGAAGGACATGTCAAACCACTATGTGAGTAGATGACTACTCACGCATGTACCCACTTAAGTAGACTAACAGGAAAGAAAATTATAAGTCATTTACTAAAAATAAAACTACTACTTCTACCAACACTGTGGCAACTCTAACCAGGTGATGGCCTGTCCTGTTACTAAAGTATGATGGCCAGTTTGTGGAGTTAACCGAGATCTGGAGAAAACCACTAAATTACTACTTTTTGCATCCAAAAGAAATGAATGGGGCAGAAATGCAATACATATTCACTTCCTGTCTGCTGCAGCCATGCACAGCCAGACACTTTGTAGGCATCTCAAAAGAATGCACCTGGCAACAGCTGGACCTGTTGGAACATGCATGTTCAGAGTAGAAGTAGGGTACAGGTAACCGACACAAAAATTGATTGTTGAAAATGTATTTTAAAGCAAACCTTATAAAGCTTAGAAAATGACAATTGTCTTCACTTTGTTGCCATCTGAAAGAAGTTATTCATGTTTATATCACAAGCATTTAAGAAAATGGTCCCACTATCACACATTTTGTTTTTACCTGGTTGTGAAAAGGGGCGTTATACAGTATGAAAATGTAGCCCTCTACATTTAGGACGTATCGATAAGCCCAGGTCCAACAGAATAAACTACAGCACCAGAACAAACAGCAGCTCTGCAGTTGCAGGTAGATACCTCGATGACAGTTACAAGACTAATGACCTCACTGATAAGCAGATTGA
Organism: Betta splendens; assembly: GCF_900634795.4. Lineage (NCBI taxonomy): Eukaryota > Metazoa > Chordata > Actinopteri > Anabantiformes > Osphronemidae > Betta > Betta splendens. The sequence goes on along the minus strand of NC_040901.2, from coordinate 4,139,076 downwards.
GTTAGCGTGGGTGGCTAAATGCGCAGATACACCACAGGCTGTACTGCTACACTTGTAATAGAGTATGACCAAGCTCCCACGGCTCCAACATGGACCCAATATTCTAATGCGACGTTCATATGATGTCGTATACTTGGCATGTCACGAAACTGAGGGTGATCACTGGAAGGAGCTAACCCCATTGAAAATCTGTCAAATTACCCTCTGGTGTGTGTTCTCTGGTTATTCTAGGTCTCCAAAATTTATTATGAAGTCAATGTGAAAAGAATGCAAAAAGAAAATTTCAGATGAATAAAAAAAGCTTTCATCTAAAGTATTCACATTTGTTGAGCAAAAGAGAAAGATATTAACATAACAATTTTAAAACCTTGAGATTATTATTGAAATAATACACAGAAAAACCCCTGAGTTAAGGCATTTCTCTATCAGAGGAGATTTAACTCCTTTTTAAGAAAAATGAATTCGCACAAGTAAGGCATTTTGAAAACAGATGGGGAAACTCTGCTAAGCAATTAAGGATAAGCATTTGGCCTGAAGGATTTAGAGCATAAAGAGAATTATTAGCTAAAATGAGTCAATTAAGTAAGTTCTCAATGGAAAATCTAACTAAACCCTATTTTAATCATTAGGTACAGTCTCGCCAATGCTACTATTACATATGAGCGAACTATATCAATCTTTAATGGAGCCATTAGCAATAAAGATCATAGAGAACAGCTTTGTGTGTGCATACAACAAACCCCCAAATGACTTCAACAAAATAGAAGCAATCAATAAACAGGAAGGGAGAAAATAAATTAGGCAATTGGAGCACTTACTAGCTGCAAGTCTTGTTCAGATGACGTAGGGGACAATACGTTGAATTTGGGGGTGACGAAATTTAGTCATCAGCAGCATGTCAAATTGTTGTGTCTGCATCATGACCTTCAGCGCAGGGAGGAAACTGTATGAGGCAGCTCTCTATATATAGAGTCTGACAACAGAGACCACTCAGTGGAGGACAATCGGAGCGACCACAGGATTTCCCCGACCACAGGCATCTCAGGAGACAGAATGACAAATACCCTTAAGGACAGTGAGGAGTGAGCTTATCACACCACGTTATAAAATCCACTGAAATATATAAAAAAGGAAAAAACTGACTTGCAGTTCCTCACAATCATAGTACGATCAGGCTGTCTTTCACATATGTACACAAACTGTTTATGTTCACTTTCCCTTAAACCACATCCTCTTTACCCCTCTACCTCTTCCGAAAACTAAACCTCAGAACCACAAATCACTTTCTGGTTGCACCAACATAATCTATTAGAATTCCTATTTACAAGTGAAGGTGTGAACAACCTCTGAACCAAAGGTAAATGGGTAATGAATGATCAGTACCTGCTAGCTAATCGACCAGCATTCAGATGAAGACGATGACAAACAGCTCAGCCGTCTAACATTATGCCACTGTAAAGACAAGGAGGCCTGAGCAATGAGTAGAAGACACAGAAATGCATAAAGCAGTGCAGCTATACAGATGGGCCTAAAAATAGATCAGGTCACCATCAGATTTGCCGTCACACCACGAGCCAAGGTCAGTGCTCCATCAGCGTCAGCTAGTGCAGAGGAACAAAGAGTACAACAGCTAGACAAACTGACTTCAACTGATATCCTCCTCAGCAAATCCAGGCCACTCTGTGGGATGCTCTGCTCTGTTTCAAAGTCTCTCCGACCCCATCTCTCGCTCCCTCTCACGCTCTTTGCTTAATTTCTTACATCTCCTCTCTTATTATCAAATTAGCAGAACGAGCAAGAAATGCCACAAAAATGCTAATGTGTCCAGCGAACCCGGCCATACAGTTTTAGTTCAGCTATAATTTGCTTTAAATCCAATTTCAATCATTTGTGCCTTGGACCAGTTTTGCATCTGTCCAAACTACATGTTTATTACTATTAATGTGTGGCATATCATAGACAGGTTTGATTCCTCACTCCCCGTGCTAAGGTTACCTTGAATAACAATGAAGTTTAATAAACTGCATCTCAAAAACTAAAGGTTATTCATATTAGTAATCCTTTTTTTGATATTAAGATAAACTGTCAAGTGTCTGTATAGCTTATGTCTTGCGGGCATGAGAGTCAAAGGAGTCTGTGTGTGTGTGACCTGTAGGCTACTGCAGCACAGCTGTGATATACTCAATAAGCAGGTAATTTGTGTGCAGTTTTATTGGGTCTAAAACAAATAAATTCAATGAGTTAACGTCTTTTCTCCCTTCAAACACATGACAGCATAAGATGGGTGATGAAAGCATACGAGCGTGTGAAAATGCAGCAGGAGAGACCTATTAGAGATGCAGTTCAGCTCTTCACTGTCAGCATGTTATTGGCTGGTTTGAAGGGCACTGTCTGATAAACGCTCTCCACGCTTTACTCTTACTAAAATACCAATGCAAACATATTCAACAATCCCCAGGAACGGGGACAGGCATGTTCACCAACACAGGTGCATGTGCAAGTAACAGTAAATGCTGGTACATGACAGACATCCCGAACCCTGGACCTCCTCTCTGTCACTAGGCAAAATTGGAATGAAGCAGTCTGAGAGGGAACAGGGGAGGGGGCAGAGGAACTGCGAGAGACAGGAAGGAGAGGGGGAGGACTGGAGGGGAGAGCAAACGAAGGAAATAAAGTGAAGAAAGACAGAATGGAGAAGGAGAGAGGGCAATGATCACAGGGGTAAAACAAATACTAAGCAAGGCATAGAAAAATGAGGAGCATAAGAACGATGGGGATGCGGCAAATAGGGGAGATGTAGAGAAAGAGTGAGAGCTGACAGACGGGCCAAATGATTGACGGGTGGTGCTGGTGGACAATGAGGCAGACCTGGCCTCATCTAAACAGTTGCTATTCTCCCCAGCATTGCACCTCAGCTCTAAATTCCACAGGAAGCGTGGCTCTGAGGGGCTGGGGCCTGACTGAGTCAGCGCTTTTTTTTTTTTTTTTTTTTTTTTTTTAAACAAACAGCTGAGCCCTGTGCTCAGAGAAGGAGATGGAGATGGGCTGCCTGCAGCACGTGGAGGGGCGCATAAAGCAACCACGAGCAGAGGTTTGGCCTTAATGTGTACAGCTGATAAGAAAAAATAAAAATGAACTTCAGGAGTGGATTTGTGGAAGCAACTATATAACTATAACATTCCTAAAACACAAAGAAAGCATAATACAAGCTCTGAAGTTGAATGAATATTCTATATTGATCCTAAATGATCCTGTTTTGAGGTTAATTCATTTGCTGCCATCACAACAATAACTCCAACAACTGCAACAAAACAATGAATAAACACAGCATTCAGCCTATGTCCAGCCAGTATAATCACTAAATAGAAGTGGAAGTGAAACAGATTCTTTGGATTCTCCTCACACTAACAAAGCCTGAGTTTCATGCCAAACAATTTCTCTGCATGTCACAGAAACATTCTGAGATGGAAAATGCTGAGGGTAGAAACCGAAAGGGCTCTGGTCTTTCACAAACACACACACACACACACACAGACACGGGTGAAACTGTATAACTGTACAATAGTGTGCGCACACGAACAGAGTCAATTCATCAAAATCAGAAAGTCTTAAATTCTCTAATCCTGGGATTTAACAGTTAGCCTCGTGCTTTCCATTAGGCTCTTTCCACATCAAAGGTACTCACAAACAAACAAGACAAAATGAACAATAAGTGCATGTGTGTCATATGATGTACATCGTGTGGTAGGAAGAGCAGTTTGTATTTGAGATAAAACAGATTTCTAAGGTACATATTTTTAGGAATACTCCTTTACTACATAGTTTTGTAAATAATAGGAGAAATGTCTGCATCCATTTCCTCAACTGCAATGAGGAACCTCCCCCTCACTTCCACCGATTCCCAGTTCAATGACTATGGGAAGAGAAAACTATGCGAGCAAGTGCCATTGCCAGTTGGCTGTGGGACCATTTCAGCTAAATGGGTGTTTGGAGGTGGCTAGAGCCCTCTGACAACGCAAAAGAAAATGTGAGAAAACAATGTCGCTCTGTTTGTGATGTTTGTGTGTCTGTGTGCGCAGCGGAGGCATTTTTGGCAGACTCATAGGAAGACTTGCTAATTGCTGATGTGAGGAGGGGCGCTATTACAAATAGAGCAGGCCAATGATTTGTCCCTTCCGTATGTTCAGAAGGTGAAAGAAAGAGTGAAATAGTAAATAACGCAGGTGGATGCATTTTCAGCTGCCAGTTGAGAAGCTTGATTTTTATTTGGGCTTAGGTGTTTCTGCCTTCAGAGAGGTCAGAGCAGCACAGTGCAGAAGAAGAATGAACTAAAGGCAACAAAGACAAGAAGAAAGAGACGGGAAGATGCAAATAAGGAAATATTAAGGTTGTGGGGGTTACATTTGCATTGACATCCCATGGGTCCTGACAAGCTGGCTAATGACCTCCGCTGCATTGTGTCCTCTGGGAGATTAGAGGAAAGATGAGACGGACCTTTCACTGCCACTTTCTGACGACACATCACAATTGGAAGCAGGCATTTATCTGCCTATGTCAGTGAAGATCATCAGGAATCTGGGCGAGGTAGTCTGAAAGCTGAGCCGCGGCACTGCATGGAAGATGCCATGACTCAACTTCCAGACATTTCTCTGCCCAGAAAAGTTTCCAGGCTTCAGCTTTTTAACTGCCAGCTGTGAACTGTGAATAAGCCCATAAGGACAATCACCACCGTGGTTCTGTGGCAAAGGTCCAGGTAGTTCTACATGGCTGTGCCTACAGAGACCCCGGTTGTCCTTATTGGATTGATCTCTGCATTAGCTCATCCAACTTAAATACAGATGTTGGACTAATTATTTGTTATAATTATAATTTTATGATTTTTTTAAGTCAGTATATTTCCATATCTCCTAATCCCCAGCATGTGAAAAAAAATAATTTCAACCAGTCAAGAATTTTTTTTTTAATTCCAGCTCATTTGTCGGAAATGTTGCTGGGTTCATTTATGTAAGTGTAAGTGAAAAGTGGAGGTCAAAAGGAGCATAATAAAGTGTGAGTGGCTGCTGGACTGCTCCCTTTGGGATACTAAACTCTGGTGTAAAGTAGGATCTACATGGGCCCCTCTGCTATGTCAGGTCTGACAGCAAGTCCAAAAAGGACAATGTCTGTAGACATGAGTGTGAATGCGAATGAGCAACACTCGCACACAAAAACTCAACAACTGTTGAACTGAGCAAAACAGATACGAACTGAATGGAGAGAATCCATCAACAAGGAAATATCGCAAAAACCCCAGACGGGACCTTTGCACCTTACCATGTTTGTACATGAGTGAGCAACAGAGTACACAATGATACAATGCCATACAGCTGACACACTTCCTGCTATGACATCATGAGCCCAGTTGGGTCCAGACTAGCTCACTGAGTCCTTGTGCTTTATTCCTGTTTCCTGTGCCCACAGCAACCACCGGACAGCCAGACAGGAAACGGTAAAACAAGCATGAGGTATGAAGGATGTGCTGATAGGAGCCAGCCTGTTCGGGACTTCAGGGTGCATCACCAGTATTGAAATTATAAATATTAATTACGCAAAGGGCGACTAATTGATATTCAGCAAAAAAAATAGCCCACCAAGAGAAGTGCTGTAGTATATAACCTGCCTGGCCATTCTCCACCTCAACACAAGTTTTGTACAGTGCTGTAATACAACTGGGAAGGTATGTGGGAGTCTGTTAAACTGCCACCAGCTTAAACTGGCCTAAACATGTGTTTATTGCTGCAATTGTGGTGTGGACAAAGTATATGAAGCCAGAAGTTGAAAGTGGTAGGCTTGTGTACGGGGCCGTTTGCATTTTTGTGGGGTAGATTGGCCCCTGAGCAGAATTTTAAACTACGTAACACAAGAGTTCTTCTTTAGAGACTTTAGAAAGGCAGAATGGCTGATTTTCTGGCCATTTCAGGAACAAGAATAACAGGGAGGGACTCCGGTCTGTGAACTATGAGATAGCTTAGTTAGACAAAACCACAATAATACTTGCTTGCGTGCGTGGATGTGTGCGTGCGTGCGTGCGTGCGTGCGTGCGTGCGTGCGCGTCTTTGCCGAGCGCGTGCGTGCGTGCGCGTCTTTGCCGAGCGCGTGTGAGAGGCATGCTGCCAATGAAAGCCTTACAGGGTGGAGCACACATCAGCTGCAGCTGAACAGCTGGTCACTGTGGGCTAACACCAGGTCTGGATTGGGAAAAGGTCAGGCGGCCTACCCGGTGTTGGCCAGCTGTAGGATGGCACGGCTGACCGTTCTCATTCAGCAGCTTAACAAGACGGGGGGAGGCGAGTGGGACAAGACACAAAGCAGGGGAAACAGGAAATCTGTGCGCGGAAAAACTACACCTCTATCCTGACACGACGAAGGTTACTTTCTTTTGCAATATTTGAGGTAATCAGCAAACAAATGCAGACACGGGTAAGCAGTCTTAGCCCGACATTGAAAAGACCAGATAAAAGCACAAGCCCGTGCTGGTGACACTGGTAAACACAGTAGCTGCTGTGGTGTATGAGGAGTCAGGATACAGCGTACTTTCCCGTGTTCATTTCCCCCGTGGCTGTGGGTCATGCAGGGGTCTCTATTTCAGCTGAAATGAGGTCACCAAACAAGAAGAAACGCAAGCTCAATACAAATGTTTGCTTTCCTCCCTGGCTCCAACGCCTTCTCAGGAGGAAAAGAGAACAGCGTGGCACCTGTGTCACAAATCTAAAAGTGAATGAAGGTGCATGGATGTATTTTCTGCATCCACATTGTGCTGCACTGCAAACGCGGACTGTGAATGGCTGACAAAGGCAGATCGCTCAGGTTGGAATGAATCATTAGAGCATGTTTTTGAGTGAGTCGGTCCGATCTGTCTGCCTGTGATAGGCAAATGTAGATAAAAGAGACAATGCTTTACAAATAAAATGTAGTTTAAAGGTCTGAGCATCTAAACAGGCATGAGTACGAGTTAAAAGCAATAGTTAGAACATGTTTCTTCAGCTGTACCCCATTTTCACAGCTACATCACAACAATTTGAGCAACTTTTGAGATTTGAGTTAATGTGTTAAAATAGACAAGCAGATAGACATGACATGACATTCGCCTCATTCCAGCATTGGTGACTTTTAGACACAAACTCTGCAACACGTTCCATGACACTAAATGATAATCCGAGGCTTTTCTCACGGGAGGTCAGCGCTACACGCAGCAACATCTTCATGACCTCTGCACAGTTATTACAGCTCGGACACATGCGTGCTGTTTGTTGTGTCTGGTCAAGCTCAGGCAGAGCATTTCTGGTGTCGGTGCAAGGAAATGTCAGGATGAAGTCACCACTTGGAACATAAGCAAAGGGGACTTGCTCTTTACAGACTGGAGCACAGTGGCATTGTTGCGGGGCCAGCTGCACGGGCGGATTTTGTGCCGCAGATCAGCCTGGGACTAGCAACTAGGGGAAATACAGAAGACCAGAGCAACGTGTGTGTAGTGAATAAACAGCGTTCAGGAACGGTGTGTGAACAGGAAGGCACAGTTTCATCCATGCATATACAAGAAATCCAGCGACTTCCAGCGCAGCTTCACTTTCATCACTGAAGCATTTGTCCAGATGGTGTCTGACCAACTTAGCCACCACAGCACCATTTGACTGCTTTACCTGCCACCCTTCTGGCTTCGCCAGGCAACCATTAGAATGGACTGTTTCAGAAATCAAGTCAAAAAAATAAAAAACACGGCAAACTATCCATTACTTCTGCTGCGTGCGTGTCTCGCTGCCTACTGTATTATTAATCTGTCTCAATACGAGGCAATAATTTGTAACAGCGCTGCAGCACTCCTCCTTTCGGGGATCTAAAAGACAAGCAGGCCAGCCAGGCATGCTCCGGCAGCGAGCGGGGCCTCTGCGCTAGATAAAAAAGGTGAGTTGTTCACATTCCTGCTTCATGCACGAACCAAACCCACTCGTGTCACATGTACACACACACACACACACACACACACACACAACTCGAGCATTTGTGCATGAGGGCCTGTGTGTGTGTGTGTGTGTGTGTGTGTGTGTGTGTGTGTGTGTGTGTGTGTGTGTGTGTGTGTGTGTGTGGTCCTCCTGACTCCTGTGTGTAGGTTCTTTTCCCCTGTTCTATTCTTGTTTAGGGAGAACTGGGAAAGTCACAAAGCCCCAAACCCTAGTTCACTCTAAACTAATCAAACCACAGGCACGAATACAACCAAGCTCTGTGGCGCAAACAGCAACAAAAACCCAGTTTTCCTTTGCTGCAATGATAGCGGGAGCTATGGGGGGTTATCAACAAACCCTCCCCTACACGCCCAAATGAATAAAAAGACATCCTGACAACTAAAGTGAACTGAGGTTTATTGGTGCAATGACAGAAAGGCGTCAATATTTTAAAAAGTGCAGGCTTGCGGACAGGACACCTTTATGGGATTTCCTGGATTGAAATCCAAACGGAGAGCGCCTGGTAAAGATCTCCTTCACCGCGGCTCATGTCTTTCTGTCTATTTGCCCACTCCATCCTCGTCCCCGTGGCGCCACCTCCTCGTTTTTCGAAACGTATCTGTTTTTGGTAAAGGGTCACCTCTTGTGTTTTGCGCGTGTCCCGTAGCTTCAACACCAGCGTCACGCGACATAGAAAACAAGCATGAATTGCCCTTAAGGTTGAGGGGAGGGTTCGAGTACAGACAAACTAAGCCCCGGTGCTACTATAAAAGGAATGTGATGGGGAAGGGAGGGCCACTGCACCACTAACATTATCAGCCTATCATCTTACCAAAAAGACAGGGAAGCTGGGTGCACGGGCCAAACAAGGAGGAATAAGAAAAATCCTGCTTACCCCAGTCCAAGAACTCCAGAATATTTTTCTCCCTCCTCAGAGGGGAGTTGTTGCACTCATCGAAGAGGCACACCAGGATATCCAGCAGCGTTTCCACACTTAGACACTGCCCATTAGACTGCACGGGCCCGTCCAGGATCAGCTTCTCCAGCTTCTTCAAACGCACCTCTCCCGACATGATTATTCCAGCTTGTTGGTTTGTGGGACTGATGCGCGTGTGGAGTGGTGGTGGAGGGGGGGTGGGGGGTGAGCGAACACCTCCCTGGCCCGTGAGTTGGCGCAGAGGGGCCTGTGAATAAGTTCCGCTGCCTTGAATGTATCTGGGAGATAATAAAACTTTCAAAGCAGACGGGCAAGCCGGGGCTAATTCCGCGTTAAACCAGACTTATTCATGATCTCCCTCTTGAGATCCCGTATCTAGGAGGTGGGTAAGACGTGTAGCGCTTCCCCATTTCATAATACTTGTTCCCAAAAGGCACATAAGAGAGGAAGTAGTCACAATTACAGACTCCGGGAGCCGGCGTATTTAAGATGAAATCCCAACGTTAGCTGGCGGTTCTTGTGGTCGTCCCTGTGCGGGCAAGTGGACGAAGATTCGAGTCGATGCGGCTCAACGGGTCCACCTGAGTTGTGGCAGATAGTTGGGATCCATTCTTGCAGCAACTCCCCCCCCCAAAAAAAAGATGCAAGGCAGATCTGCAATGCTTCAAAAGCCCCGGCGCCCCTCCTCTGCTCCAGGAATGGAAGGGCGACACAGGCTTAGTTAGCAGCCTGCTAGGCTAGCGACTTAGCTAGCCGAGTGAGCTAACGTGAACGCTACTTTTCCCCCTTCCCGAACGCAGTCATTTTCGCCCCAAGAGTTGACGTATAACATGCACAATGTTCGCGAAGCCCCGCTGGAAGTCAACCGTCCTCGGCTACGTGGTTGGTTTTAATCCGAACTGGAAAACAGCCTCCTCTTTTTTCACAACCGAGTGCTGGCAGATTTGTACTGTTTTTTTTTTTAAATCCCGTTCTTCGTCCCGAAACCGAAGGTCCCTTTAGTTTCTTCACAGTTTTCAAACGGGGACGGACAACGTTGCTTCAACGGTCCCGCGAGCCCGCAAGTTAGACGTCAGAATGCGGATCCTCTCTGAAGGTTACAGAGCAGCTCGTTTTACGTCAGGAGGCGAGCTGAAGTCTAGCCTCGGTTATTCCAAATACGGGACACAGCCTAAATTCTCTGTCCTTCCCTTCGCCTCGCGTGCCTCCCCCGCCGGTCGCTCGCTTCTCGCCGTCTTTGCACAGTCAAGCTACCAGCAGCTCGCTAACAGAAACCTTCCGCGGAATGACGCACCGGTAGACACCTCTGCCTGTAACCTCGCGTTGCATTATGGGAAACGTGTGAATTATGAATGAGCTACGAACGGGCGCGTGACACGTACACGATACAACAAATGACAGGCGTTGGGTCTAAAAATACGACACCTACTTTTTATTTTTTGTAAAAAAAAAAGTTGTAGTTGCGAGCGGACGCGTTTTCACGCTGCCTTGTGCAACGTTTTAAAGGACAACGTCCACGCATGCGTACGGCGGCGGATCCGCAGGTCGGCCATCTTTGCCTTGCCTCAACGCCGATCCCCTCATTCGTTTACAGCATCATCGGTCCTCACAGCATCTCTGGCTGCGCTGCAGGGCAAAATCCCAGATCATCATCATGGCGCCCGTCAAAGCATCTGCTGCACGGGTGGAGGGATGGTGGGGGCTTTCGGTATTGTGAATGGAAACTGCGGGCTGCCTGTTTGTCTGCCAGAGGCGCGCTGCTTAGAGGACACATTTTCTTCCCACTGGAAACCCATTGTCTGCGGTCCCTTTAACACTCCGGTCATGGATGCGTGGCTGCGCAGCGGTCTGCGTCAAGATGACCTGTCATCGGGCGTGAGACACACTAGTTTGACCGTGTTGCATTCAAACCCGGGTTTACAGCAGGTCATGGCCACACACGCTATAGTCAGTTTTAGAAGAGCCATCCTGTTTGTCTATAGGTCTGCTTCTACTTGTGGGGGTGAATTCATCAATTAAATTTCATCACACCCATCAGAAGTGACTGTGTTGACAGCTATGCTTGTCATTCGTAGTCAGGCCACATAATTATAATGCAATGTTACTTATATATATATACTTTTAGATTTCCTGTCTGTTTGTGGTGAGTCAAATCTTTTGAATGCACAAACTGGGGTGTGAGAATCAGACACCCAACTATGAAGTGGCTTCACAATTAGTCCACAGTAATGACTATAGGTTATGAGAGAGGCAGTCAGATGACCTGTTTGTTTTTTTTGTATTTGCAATCATGTCTTAAAAGTCATCTCATAATGTTAATGATCCACATGATGTGTAACAATGATGATGAAGTGCAGTGCTTAGCGAGTACTTTGCAGCTGTTGAATGATGGGCAGTAGCAAAGTAGAAACTCACAAACACAATCAAGGCACACAGACACAGTTTGAGGAAATATTAGCGGTGTTTGGGAGAAATGCAGAGCACACAGTCGCTGAACGTTGATCAGAAACAGCCAAGCAACTGCTGGGATTAGGTTGGGTTGGAAATAACCTCTGTGTAAGGCAACGTGTCCCTATAGGATAATAAATAAATGGTTTTGTTTTTTATTAAAGAAAATCTTCACTAACATTTAATTCAATTTATGCAACAGATTTTAATACATTTAATAGTATTAATTATTTATATATTTATTTGAGTGTTTTATTTTATCTAAGATACAGGTATTTTATTAATGTTCATATGAGCTGTGTTGTTAATGTAACATACGTCCTTTTGAGCACTTTACAGAGAGCTCTTAGTGATCACAACAGTGTCAGAATATGGCTAGAAGTCAGTGGGGATTCTGGTGAGGATGACGTGTGAATAGCAATATTTCAAGCATGAGAAATCTCAGAATCATAATAAATGTATTTATTTGTAATGCCACACACAGAACACAAACTTAAACTCATTAAATGGTAAAAATGATTTTAAAATACATTCATGCAGACATATAAATATATTACATATAATATATTTAATTAAGTAGCCTCACTGTTGATTGATAACTAATATTAAAAAAAAGACTAGACACCAAATCGAATTACAACGCATTGAGTGCAGAGTGGCTGTTCGCCTGACACGCGCTCCCCATGCTGATGTTACCTTAGCGCCCTCTTCTGTACAACACACGTTACTGCAGGTTTCCTGTTTCGGCACAGCCGGTTGTTTTTTTTTTTTTATTCATTTCAGCCTTTAGGTCCAAACACATCGAAACCGCAGACAGGAGCAAACAATACATGGATTCATCCTATTCACCTTCTCCACCGTATCCCATGGAACATCCTGCACACTAAAAGTCTCCCCAATTAATTAAAAGTTAATGATAATATTTATTGTTAGGCCTATTTAATCATGTCTGATCCTATTTGGTTAAGTCTGCTGTGCTGGGATTAAACCCTCTGTCTGCCTCTGACCGGCCACTCATTAGCTCTGTGAAATGCAATTAGACTGACTTGTACTTCGTCTAAATGTGGTGGCCATCAGCTAATAATGGTCCGTGCACAGCTCTGGCGCTTTCTCCCTCTCGCGACCTGAGCTATGATTATTGAAGGGCAGCTCCGCAGACGGGGGCCAGACTTAAAGCGCAGCACGTCTGCGCGTCTGCAGCTGCACCAAAATGAAAAGGACCATACAGGCCATTAAGGTGCAAACGAGAAGCGGGTCATTCCCCCAAATATTTGATGTTGAGATAACACGGGCAGCCGCAGATCAGGAAGCCGATGACAATGCGGCCATGTGAATAATGAGGAGTTTGCGGTGGCCACCAACACAAGTTCAATATTGACATTATGGCGCAAGCAGCGACTCCGCGGGAGGGAGCGGGCCACATCACATGCCGCACAGTGACGCGCAGCCTGCGGAAAGCCGAGGATGTGTCTCCTATTGGCGTTCAACAATCAGCAATCCCGTTTTGCAGCCAAGAGGGATTTCATGTTCCACAAATGGAAGGCGATGGCCAATAAATCTGCGGGCTTTTGAATGCTAATGGGTGGATGTTAATTAACACCCGCGTTGTTGATTGTAGGAGCTTGTTGGCCTTTGATTGAAAAGAAATGGCACCTCGGCGCATCAGATGCGGCTTTGAACTGCGCAATTTGTCCTTGATTGGCATGGGAAGGGAGAAAGACCGAGACGCGTCGCGCAGATCATCGGTGGATGCAGAGGCGGGGAGAAAGGAGAGCTCGGACCCGTGTGCGGAGCAATAACTTCAACCGTCCTGACTTCTGCTGGGACTGGATCACTGCATGCGCTTTGAATTTAAACACCTGGACCGATGATGTTGACGTCAGAGCAGCGTGGACCTCACCTGTGGATCAGATCAGTGACTAGATTTATGTTTAGGGATTGCATGTATGATCTGTGTGCATTGTATTAGTCTGGTCATATATATGTTGCCTATCAGTAAATGAGTTAATGTAAACAACATCCTGTTTTTATATTTATTGCATTATCTATTGTGTAATTTGTTAAAAAAAATCAATGTAAAAACAAATTCAATCAATTCTCTTAGAATTTAAATAGTTACATATAAAATGAAATACAAATGTATTCAATACATCATTTAAACTGACAAATGCTGCTTTAGAAAACCGTTGCTTTTTGACATTTATTCGTACTGAACGTATGATTAATCCAATTTACAGTAAACTGCAACATACACAAAGATATTGAAGCAAAACCAGTAGACGCAGAGCTACACAACGTTGCCTTTGAACACACGCGAGTGGATGGTTAGACGTCCCGTTTTCCCCCTGTCTCATCGTGTCGACCACTTCGTTACTGCGTCCTGTGCTCGGGTCTCCGGCACTAATTAATAATTTGTCCCATTTGCCGGCGGCGTGCGCCGCCTGCTGAAGGGGAGCTGCTTTGGCGGTCATCTGTCATTTGCTCTTCCTGTCTGTGCCCCCTTCGGTCTGTCTGACATCTCTAAGCAAACGCGGCCCAATACACAAGCGCGGGCCGGGCCCTCTGGGCGGCCGGCGAGAGCGGCCCTCTTCTAATGTTTGTGTGACAAAAAAGGCAAGGCAGAGCCTCGCAATGGAATCAGATAATCACCAACCCGCGAAGAGCCTGCCCCAATCCACATCCACCACAGGCCCAGCCCGGCCCCCCGGATTAACTGTCTGTTTGACTAATAATTTTAATCTGCAGGAGAGGACCAAGAATGGGCGACAGGGCCTCGAATAAACATCTAATCCCCTACTCTGCCCCTCCCTTGAAGCACTGTTACTTCTCATCTCCCTGTTATACACTGGGACCCCGCTGTACAGAGCGGTGACCCCGATGCCTTCAGGGCCCCGTCGTCCGGGACCAAAACCGTCCTCCGGCCTCTCAGACGCCAAGAAGTGTGACAGGCCGTTGCCAGACTGACATCGCCCGGTGGAATGTCCACGTCCGAGTGTGTAGTGTGGGTGTAGACAAGGGTCCGACTGGGGCGAGAGGCCACTCCAGGTTCACCGGGTCAAGAGATGTCCGTCTGGGGCACGCGTGTAGCGGCGGAGAGTGCGCGACACCGTGTGTGTTCATCATCCCCGAGTTTTTTTTTTTTTTTTTGTTTAAATCTATATTTTACAGACGCTACTGAACATCATTTCCCACGTCGCCATCAGTTTTTTTTTTTGAGGTTACCCACGTTTTAAATCCTCGCCGTGACTTCAAATGCAGCACTTTTAGTGGAACCGTTGTGAAGTTGCACCCGAGTCTAATTGTTGCTGTTTGAAGTATGGCCACTTAGATATCCTGTTTAAGATGTAGGCTGTGTCGTCGCACCTTTGTTCTGATAAGGGTCCCTGCCCCCATCGGCAAAGTGCGACCGGCTGGGGAGGGAGGGAGGGGGGGGGGGGGAGCAACCGTATAAGAGGCCCTGGAAGTGTCAGGGGGGACACTGTCTGTCTCCGAGTGACCGAGTGACGCTCAGGTTTTGCGACTCATGGATCTCATCCGCGCCTGTGTGCTGTGCGCCGCGCTCTGCGGTCTCGCCGCCGCCTTCACGCACCGGGACGTGAAGGACGCGCTGCTGACCACGCTGGGCCTGGACGAGGTCCCCAGCATTCACAAGAGGGACCTGGACAACCTGGTCGTCCCGGCGCACGTTCGCAACAAGTACTCGGCCATGCTGAAGACGCACCGCAGCAGGAGGCGCCGATCGCTGCCCAGCCTCGCGGGGATCCTGCGGGGGATCCCCGGAAACGCAGGTACGGCTCCTCGCGTGAGCTTCAGCTCCCATAGAAGAATGTGCTCGAGTACAATTTTGACGCGCGCAAAACGTGTATTTAATATTTTTTTCCAATGTTATTCTAGACATTTCTGGGGAGTATCTGTACTCTGACACCGCTCGGCAGCGGATGGTGTTCGACATGGAGGCGAGGATCCCCGAAAACAGCGAGGTGACCATGGCGGAGCTGAAGCTCTACCAGAGGTCGTCCTTCCACAAGCGCTTCACGGTGGAGAGGAAGAGCCACCGGCCCATCAGCAACGCCCGCGTCAGCATCTACTGGGTGGAGGTGCTGCCGAGCGGAGCCAACCGCACGTCGCTGGTGGATTCACGGTGAGCGGCGGCGCTGATCCAACCGGGCTGACGTCATTCTAATTGAATCGGCTGTTGTTGTTTTTTTTTTTTTTTTTTTTTTTAATTAATCGCCCCCTCGCGTTCACAGGTTGATCCCCATTCACGAGACCGGCTGGAAGAGCTTTGATGTGACCCAGGCGGTGCATTATTGGTCCAAGACGGAGCAGAAGACACCTATGCACCTGGAGGTGTGGATAGAGGGCGAGAGACCCGGCAGCTACGCGGCAGAGATCGCCAGGAGTGTGCGCTTTACCACCCAGGAGCAGACGGACAACACCTTGGGGAAGCCCGAGCTCATCCTCTACACACTTAACCTCGAAGAATACGGGTGAGCGCGAGCTTTTGATTTACAGGATATTGAGTCAGCGTGACAAACGGCCCGCGTTGCAAACCAATCAGCATCTGCATTCATTAGTAGGGCCGGCGTGACGATCGCGCGCGTCGTGCCCATCGAACACTTAACGTGGAGAATCCGACGGGGATCTTAACCTTCCTTTTCACCTTTCCCCACGTCAGCTCCCGCGGCGACTGCGACGCCAGCCAAAGCAGAGACGGCTGCTGCCGCGAGCAGCACTTCATCAACTTCCGCGCGCTCACGTGGACGCAGTACTGGATCATCGAGCCCGCGGGGTACCAGGCGTTCAGCTGCACCGGCGGCTGCAGGCAGCCCAAGCGCAACTACGGCTACGGGGAGCGCAAGTGCGCGGTGTCCGAGAGCTCCCCGCTGCCCATCATGTACCTGGTGAAGAAGGGCGACTACACGGAGATCGAGGTGGCCGAATTCCCCAACATGATAGTGGAGAAGTGCGAGTGCACCGTGGACAACATCTCCATAGTGTGAGAGCAGATCCAGTAACCACGGGTTTTAGGGGGAGTGAGGTACTATGGTGTCTCTGGGTTGTTGATGTATTTAAGGGTTTTTTTTTTTTATTCTCAACACGTTTAGTACTTGGGAGTTTCACACGCAACAGGCACAGTCTTTGCTGCGTCACCTCCCTTCACGAGCACTTTCACATCCTGTATTTTGTAAAAAAAAATTGTATATCTTTTTTTAAAAAAAAATCATATTGGAATGAGTTGTGCTACGTCTGCAGCATCCAATCGGATGCTGCCTGATGGGCTGTATCTTCACACTGTACATAGAATGAGTTTATGCTTTGGAAAATAAACTATTTAGTTTCACATACAAATGCCCGCTCCTTGTCCTCCCTGCTGTCAAGCATGTCTGTCGGGCTCCATTCACATACATGAGCACATTCACATGCGCTTCCATGCAGCTGCCTCCTTATTTGCACTCATAGGAAATTGGAAAGCAGAGCAAATAATTTGCCTAATGACTTATAGCACTTGTCACATTGAGGCCCCCAGTGTCATCGACATACGTAGAGCTAATGCTTTATTTGCAGTGGAATCTACTTAAACAGCCACACACAGAGAAAACGCAGACTCAGTCCTTGTTAGGGATCTGGTTGTTTGTGTGTTTACATCAGGCTTAATCCAGGCCAAACATTGGCCATGGGGGCCTGTAACTAATGCGCTGTTTGCCTTCTGAGTTGGGGGGGGCTTGTCATTCATTAATACGCCGCTGACAGAGGTAAACGCGGTGCCCTGCTGAAAACAAGCAGCTGTCTGTGTGGTATGAGGAAATGAAGGCGTGAGAATAAAAGACCCAGGTGGCGACTGTAAAGACAAGTCAGACATAGACAAATACACATTGTTTAAATCTGTGATTGCGTTAAAAATAGAAAGGTTGAGCTTCAACTTGCCTCTGTTAATGCACTGTATCCTGATCTGATATCTAAAGCTTTTGATATCACAAAGGAGATGAATTGGCCCACATTGCCCTGACAAGGCAGTGATCCCTGCTCAGCATCTTTCCATTCACCAGTTAAAACCGAACCTTAATTTGAAGAAGGTGAACACGGACTATCTACAGGCAACCAACCAAACACTCTGTACCAGCTTCTTTAACTTTAATAGAGATGTGACACATTTCAAAAGAAAACACAATCCCAGAATTCCTCAACACAAATATCAAAACTGTCGTATAGAAAAGACAACAGATCTGAAAAAGTCTCAAGCCTCTGCGCAGTTGGTTTATTAATAAAAGACCCGATATGGCAACGGAAAAGCAGTAAAAATATAGTGTCTGTAATATTATAGGTTATGTTGTAAAGCTTGCATTCTGCTAGATGTATGGATCCAGTACAATACAACAGGAGGGAGCAAACTCTCCAAACATTTAAATACAACTGACAATTCATCACACAGCAGTACTCTGGCAAACTAACACTGGCATTATCACAATACAGGTATTACTCAAAAGTTTCATTAATGGACAATCGTGCATGGTTGAAATAGTATTTACACGTTTATTCAATATTAACGTGGGCAGATCAAAGAGGAAGGAAATGGACACACACCACTGGGTTTAGTCTGATCGTTGCGGTGCTGGACACAAGCCGGGTGTCCTCTGGCAGGTGAATGGTTTCAATGAGGAGCTGCCATTATTGCTGGGCCACACAGTCACCAATGTCAACTCAGGTGTTTAGAGTTAGGGCTTTAGATATATATATATATATATATGTTGAAAAAAGTACTCTCACACTCTCCCCTAGTTCTGGAGTCTTGATCTGTCAGTTGTGTGGATGTGTTGTGACACTGTGTAGCCCTTTAGGTTTGCTGGTGAAGATGAGCAACTTTACAGCCTCCAACCACTTTTGTTTTATTTGCCCAACTACCATCAACCGGAAATGTTTTAAAATTGTGGAGTTAAGGAACAAAAGAAAATAAAAACATTCAAAATATGCTCTGGTTTGTAATGACCTTATCAGTGCTAGCTGTGTTTTTCAGAAGTCTACTGCACTACAGGAACTGCTCAAGACAATCTAGAAGCTACACTTTTCCTGAGAATCAAGCGTAGTGTCCCAACGAACAATATAAATAGAAGGAAAGGACTTAAGAGGCATAAAGTACTAAGACGGGCTTACTTAGATCCTTAAAATGGCCTGGACACATATGTTCTTGAAAGGACCCACACATTAGAATAGCTAAATGATTGCAAATGATAATAGACGGGCTAATTGACTAATAGGGTGTAAACTGAGTGCTGGAGTGATGTCCATATTGTTTGAAGCAGCAAACGAGGCAAACGCCTACACAAAGGTCTTTTACACACCTTTGAACTCAATCAAAAGCCATGAACCAGGAACAATGCAAAAAAAAAAGCGAACGACTTGTTTATTGGAGTCTATGGAGTCTAGGTTACAGTTGGTGTGAACAAAAGACAAAAAACTTGCTGTAATTCATCTGCTGCTTCACTTAATGGACGCTATTGATATTTATAGTTGAAATATAACCAGCCATCGTGCTTCCTGCCAAGAAGCAAGAGTATCTATTGATCATTACTGTTTCTTAAATTTTCTGATACAAACTATGCAAAAACAAAAATATTTACAATTTGTGATAAAAAAAAAAAAAAAAAAGCTAACAAAAGAAAAATCACAGCACAGGTAAAATACACAACCCTGGGGAGAAAAAATACATCTGCCACAGGTGGCAAAATGTTGCTGAGTATAAACAAATGTTTTTTTAAAAGCACATTATTTAAAAGTGGCAAAAATCATAAAATATACAACGAAAGGAAAAAAAACAATCGAATTGGACTAAACCCACGTTGTACATGTGCATACAGATATTTATATAAATCTTCAGTTACACTCTGGTTGCCTGATATGCTCCGATATGGAATGTTGTTGCTCCATATAACTTTAGCCTCGTTTTCACCTGGTGGCTTTTTGATGATTAAAAAGTGGGTTTTAGAAAAAAAAAAAATAAAAATAAAACACAAAAAGCAAAACTCAGAGCAGGATGTTCCGTGGCTCAGTGGTGGGTCTCGGTATCGACCACCAGTCCTTTAGAACGAGTCTTAATAATATCCGGGCTGATACTGCTGGCTCCACGGCTTCTGGTTCCAGAACTGCACAGAACAACAGAGAGATTTGTCATAACAGAGCCCACATTAACTGCACCGAAACCACAAATGTCAGTACACTGCAAATCAATACTGCTCATTACAGGAGGCTGTAATTGCATTTGTGACAAACTTAAGATTTTAAGGAGAATATGATGGCCAGCTTGCAAAGTAAAAACATTACCATGGTGCTAAGTATAACGTGATAGTAAATATTTCCAAAAGTGAACCGACACTGACCCCTTGCTGCCAGCTCTGGTTGAAAGCTTGGGCTTTGTCCATGCCGTTCCTGTTCCCAAAGTTGCCGCTGTTCCTGTTGTTACCAAAGTTACCATTCTTGTTGCCAAAGTTGCCACGGTTACCACCTCTCTGCTGAAACTAGACGGACAGATTTATAGTGATAACGAAATGAAGAACAGATAAAATTAACTTGGACATAATTTGTGTAATTATGCAACCTACCTGGTTGGGATGTCCCCTGTTTCCACCACGGTTCATGTTGCCTCCCCCACCTCGGTTCATGTTCCCTCTGTTCCCTGGGCCACCTCTGTTCATGTGTCCCCCTCTGTGTCCCATGTTTCCCCTCATTGGTCCACCTCTAGGAGAGCCACCAAGGCTGGGAATAGGGCCGCCACCTCGGCTGAAATTCCCACGGTTGGGGAATCCTCCTCTGAAGGCTGGGGGAGGCAGGAAACCACGAGGTGGACGGTTGAAGCCACCACGATGGCCAGGAGCTGCAGAGACACAAAAGGCTTAGATATATAGAACACAGTAAAGTGGAGTAAAGGGGTGAAAATATCAATCCCACCTCCTCTGAAGTTGCCTCTGTTCTGGTAGCCTCCACGGCCACCACCTCTCTGGCCAGGCCCGCTGCCACGGCCAAACTGATTCTTGGACCCGCGTCCACCACCGCGTGGACCACCGCCTCTCTTAGGTGCTGTGCTTCCCTGGTTGGGTTTCTTCTCAGCAGGCAACGCGGTCTTGCTCTCCTCTTTGTACTGTTCCAGCAGCTTGGCAGCTTCGTCTCTCTGCAGCTCGGCAAAGATGACCTCATTAAAGCTCTCTCCCTCCTCAGGTAGAGCATAAAAACCTGCGAAAGAAAACAAGATACCTCATTACCATACCTGAACGATAACAAAACAACCAATGTAAGGTTGCTCATCATTTTGGCATTTAATTTCCCCAACATCCGTTTTACCTTTCATTTTCAGGACAGCATGCTCAGGCACTTCTTTGCCATCGCTCTCAACCTTCTTCTGGACCCTCTGCTTAAAGTCATCATCGGAGGGGAAGACCACCACAGCTTTACGCTGGAAGCCTGCGAACAAACACATCTTCCTCTTCTGGCCAGGCGCAGACAGGTTAGTCTGGAGAGAATAAAGACATGAGGAGTTATACTCGTGTGATCTTTTAACAGTCAGCTCTGTCAGATAATAAAATTCAAAGATTGGACTTTGCACAAACCACCTACATGATCTAGTATGTAATTTCTTTTCTTGCGTGCAGCAATCTCAATAAACTTTCCCAGGAAAAGTGGCGCACGCTGGGAGATTGCAGTCAGTTTTGTAATGTCCTTTGACTGTCGTTTCAGGCTGCCGATCTGTATCAAAGAAGGAAATTATTGAAACATTAAAAAGGTTTTAAGCGGGACTAAATATTAAAGCACAATCTGCCACACGTTTGTCACTACTGACCATCATTTTCTCTACTATGGTGTCACTGCCCAAGATGTAGTATTTGCCAGGGTTCTCCTGGACATGCTTTTTCAGCCATGTAGTCTTCCCTGAACCTGGGAGACCCACCATCACAATGATCTGTAAGGGAAAGAAGAGAGTCAATCCAAGTCACAAACCAAATGAGCAACCTTTAAAAGTATACAATGTGTTATATAACAAATAGAGCATTTACCTCACAGTCAGCCTTGGTCTGGGGTCCCTTTAACCCACGGACTCGCTCGTCGACTGGAATCTGCTGCAGGAAGGTGTAGCCCTGGGGCTGAGGGAAATATGGAGTTTCCATCTGACCAAAGTTAAACTCTACGGCACAGTTGTGGCAGATGACGTGGGGGAAAAGGGCCTGGCCATGCAAAGTGTCCTTGTTAAACTGGAAAGCCAGGGCTGGCTCCCCGCCATTTTTGGAGAATGAAATCATCACCTCATCACCTTCAAAATCCTGAGAAGACAAAATTAATTAAACTATAAAATGCTGAGACAACACGTTGAATAAAAGACAAAATCAAGCCAGAAATTGTATCTAACTAAATGCTTCTTAAAAACGGAATCCTCTGTATTTTTGTAAAAATCTTAATATTGGCTTGGCTGTCGTAAAATATTTTCAAATTCTTACAATGAGGCAGCAGACAACATCATTCTCCTCATAGGTTTCTCCAAAGTCCTCTGTCACACAATTAATGGTTTTCTTGCCTTTTCCAGAGTAGGCATAAGAGTGTTCCTCCTCACCTGAACATTAAAAGAAAACAAAGAATTATCAAATGCAGATAGCCAGTGACTCAGAAAACACAAGACCCATAGTTGAATTGACTGGAGTAGGATGATGATGGCAGACAGCCAACCACCATTACCACGGTGCAGGCAGAAATGGAGCCATTTTATACAAACTAATGTCATGTTGCTATTAACCACTAGAGGGGGCTCAAACAACACAGGTCCTCAAGAAAGAGAAGACTGACCCAGTAGCAGTGTGCCAGTAGCCAGGGACCAGCCAACCTGCACATCATGGATTTCCATGTTCTTGCTTGAAATGTGCTTTACAGGAATTTTCTCTGTAATCTGTCGATAGAATACAAACAAACGCCATAATGTTAATGTTGACTATTCCTGGCATAGTTTTAAAGTTATTGTTGAAAGCATGTAACTAATAATACTTTTTTAAATAATGAGGTAGACGTATTGTAAGAATACCTTCATTTCGAAGCAAGCTTTGCCACTTTTTACACCATAGGTACCCTTTCCTCCAGACCACAGATAAGCAAAGCTTTCCATTGTAAGAGATGAGGCACTGTAACGATCCCGTGACACCTTGAAGTGCAGGTCGCAGTTGTCTAGAGCAGAAAGATTATATACACACCTGTATTTGACAAGCATAATGGTATGTAGTTTTGTTTTCATGCTTCACATTGGAACACTTACAGGTGTCAAGGCAAACCTTTGTGTCATCAAACTCCTCATCTTCTTCCTCCAAAGGTGGGACAGGAGACTTAAAAGAGGCCCTGAAAAGAGACACCAACCAGTCAGTTAGAGGATTCCTGTGACAATGCAGCTAAAATGGAACATAAAGCCTTGGGACCACTTCCTGAAATATTGGGTCAGATATGTAGAAAAACAAGGTATAGGATAGATGAACATGTAAAACATTAAGTGGGCAAGCGAGCCCAGTCAGCTGTACTGTGCACCTTGGCAGGTAACACTTACCTTGGCGCATCCAGCGAAATCTAAAATGTGACATACACAGGAAAAAAAAACAAACACCTCCACTTGCTTATTGGTGAACACAATAACACAAGAACTCTGCACCAGTTAAGTTCAAAAGTTCTGTGATTAATGTCCATCAGTCACAGTAGTGGTTTCTTGGGAACAAATCACTGCTGTGTTTAACTATGCAGTACAAGTGTTTGTGTTTGCTTTTCTAACAAAGTCAATACAATAATTTAAAAAGGGAAGACAATAATTTAAAAAGGGAATGAACAGATTGAGTGCTCATCATCCCACTTTCATCAGCAGCAAGCAAGTCCAGAGACATCTGGCTTATTTGTGCTCAGGCAGCCTAAGGAGCTGTGCGAATGGGAGAGTTGGGAACAGCTCTGAAGAATGTACAGTGAGTTGGAGCGCAAGGTTAGAATATGACTGTGGGGTTATCTTTACAGAACCGCAGTTTAGAGCTTTTATGGGGAAAGAATTCTTGAATTAGTAGGAAGTGTAGCTTTGATTGGGGGGAAAAGAAAAATCTATATAAATCCCACACTTTCCCAAACTTTTAATTGACTCAAATGAGTTTAATTTTTGTCCATTGATCTTAATGTCAAGTGGGCAATGAAAACAAAATACTAAACAAGAAGTAGGCACATGTAAGTGTGCACACACACACACACACACACCATGCATGATGTCATCTGCAAAAGGACAGAAAAAAGCCTTGCAAGCACCAACATCCACACTATTATACTATGATAAGACACACTAACAAGACGTGATACATGAGACAGAAATTACATTTTGACGTTACAACCAGTGAAATAAAAGATTTTTTTTTTAAAACACGAGGGAAAAAAATACACCATTGCGAGGTAAAACGATGGACCGTCGATAGCAATCTCCTCTTGTAGACGTTCCAGACACTGAGGGAATTTTACTACATCCTTGTTTGCTACTTTGCAGCAGTGGAGCCCTCCTCCCACACCTCTCTGCTATTCCTCCCCACCCACCCCCCATTCAAATGTGACCTTCTGCTACTTTCCTCTGGGTTCTCTGAGCAGCCTGGATTCACCTTGAGGACA
This sequence comes from Betta splendens, assembly GCF_900634795.4. Classification (NCBI taxonomy): domain Eukaryota; kingdom Metazoa; phylum Chordata; class Actinopteri; order Anabantiformes; family Osphronemidae; genus Betta; species Betta splendens. The sequence goes on along the minus strand of NC_040901.2, from coordinate 4,115,064 downwards.
CAACAGGCTCTCCAAAACAGTAAGTGGCATGAGGAACAGATGTAAAACTTCAGAGACTTGATAGATGCACTTCTGGTACAGAATGCAGTCCAATAAAGACACAATATGAGTGTGCACTGTAAAAGGTAAATGGTAAGGCTCTTAAGTAGATAGGGATGACCCTCAAAACATGTTTAAAAGTAAAGGTATTCATACATATACTTAATGAGGGTTTCCTCTGGCTAAAATATATGTGCATTGGCACTTAAAGCCAATACAGTTTAACAAAGCTATGGATGGCGCTTCAGGGATGCCGAAGGCCATTTCTGATCTGTCCCATCCTTACCAGCTGTATTTGTTCTCTTCAATAAATTCAAAGTAGCCCCTTCCATGTTCCTCCCGGCGTCTCTTAACACCCTTCTTATTCTTCTGATCAGCATTCGTGTCTTTGTCCGCATCTCCTTTGAAAATAGAACAAAGATATAGAATGAGGTGCTCCTTTTTGTGTGAGAAAGAGGTCGGACTGGCTGTGGGGTTCTGGCCCCACAAAGCCCGTTCATTAGTACATTGTGTCGACCATAATCATGAAACTTATGAGGCAACACCTCGTGATTACACTTAAACAATACAATCATATTTCATGAATGGTAACAGCTACATGACCAGATAATTACAATGGCAGCTGGTCCAGATAAACATTGTCAACAGTGTCTGTAATGGGGCTGGAAAGAAAACAAGTCTCTGTAAAGTAAAGGGACATTAACCCTGCAATAAAGGGTTTATAATGCAATATTTTATTGAAATATATTTTGATAGGGGGACAACTGTACTGTTGTCAAATGTATCATGCAAGGTATGGGGGGAGAACCTATTTAGCCCTGAACCCCCCTCCTCCCCTCAGTCTTACCCTACATTACTGATTCTAGTTCTTGTGAATCCGTATTTTCTATAGACTCCATCAAGATGCCAGTCAAACCACGGTCAAACGTCAACACGTGCGAGCTCGAAGGCGTTTCAGCGTCTTCACACGGTCTTTGCACACAGTCCCGGCGTAACTAGTTCAGGTGTTCCCTCACCCATCTCAGGTCATACGACCGATGGTTTCTAAAAAGGAGGACGCCACGATCATAGCCCCGTAACTGGCCTTCAAAATCCCAGATTTAAAATCTTGCGGTACCGCCGAATTGTCCATAGCACGAAAGTCTCATATACAACGACCGTAAGATCCGACCGAACGATACTCAAAATTTAGTTTTAATCCATTTAATCTTCGACGGCTCATCGCTGTATGGCTTAATGGTGGGGCAACTCTCTTCTAACATTAATACGACTGCCTCGATTTGGAAATCACTAGCTAAACACGACCAGCTACACTAACACGACACCAGACAAAGAAAATGACGTTAGCTAGCTAACAAGCTAACACGCTAGCCAAGCGAAATCAAAGGGACAACCTTCGCTTATTAAATCGCGTATTTCTCTCTTACTCGTTAATTGGAGCTAAACACACCCAACGTTTATCTGCACATAACACTTTTGTGTCAAGTTAAGCGTTTATAACTGTAACATCAACCCTTAATGCCGCTTCTTCGGTTGACGTGCGTTATTTAACCACGGCGCTGATCGATGCTAATTTAAACGATGGATGCTAGGCGCTGGGTTTCGGTTTGGGGCTAACTAGCCTAGCCTGCTTAGCGAGGTCACGCTAGCTAACGTTAGCTCAACATGGACGCCCTGTTGTTTGGTAACGCATTCAAACGCAGCCATTCCCGGCCGGCTCTTCCCCGCGGTGCCATTGACGCTAACGGTTTAGCAACACCCAGCACAGTCCATCCAGCCAGTCGCAATTCAAAAAAACGAATTCGTTCGACTCACCCTCAGCAGCCTGGTCCGCGGGCTCACCATCCTCTGCTTCGATTTTCTCCATGTCGTCCACATCTCCCTTTAGCATGGGGTCCATGTCGTCATCCTCGTCCGCGTCCGCGTCTTCTTCCCCCTCTCCCATCTCTTCGTCCTCGGCAACGCCATCGCCGTCGCCCCCATTCTGCGGCTCCTCTGGATCTTCGTTCGCCTCCATGCTTTCCTCGACCGGGCCCTCGCCCTCGCCCTCCTCCTCCTCCCCCATGCCTTCCTGATCGGCGGCCTGGGCGAAACCTTCCTCCGCCGCGGGTTCTGGTTCCACGGCGGGGTCTCCGGCAATGGCCTCCTCGTCCAGCGCGGCCTGCAGGCGGTCCATCAGCTCAGCCTTCAGCCCCTTGTCCGAAAGATTACGCTTTTTCAGCTCATCCTTCAGCTCGTTGACTTTCAGCTTTTTCACGTTAATTGCGCTCATGTTGAATATTCGACGACAAAATGTATTAAATAAATCCAACAATAACACGTTAAACTATCTGAGCGCTGTTTGTTAGCGGTTGCAACGTGAGCTCTGCGCCAAATGGCACCCGCTGTCCGACCAAGCTTTTCACCGGTAGAAAAAAAGCCCACACTGAGTCTGCGGCGAAGGGGGAGGAGTACGGTGGCTTTTACCGTAAATACTCAGACAATAGCGCAGTCTGTCGGCCATCTGTCCGTGCCTCGACAAAAAAAAAAAAAATGCAACCGCTGGGAAGAAAGTAATGAAATGTAAAAAGTTTTTTTTTAATTTTATTTTTTAATCTTTTAATTAAGATATTTTGGAAAGACGTATAAATAAGCGATCAGGTTGCATTTTACCGTAAAATTGTAATGTAGGAATTGAGGTAATAGGATCGATTACAATGTCAAAATGCATAGCATTAACAATAACAATTAATTCCCAGATTAAAAATCAAACGAGTCTATTTACATAGAATCGATTCATAATTCATCACTTTACAAAGTTTGGTTTACACTTCACAGAAAGTGCAACATATCCCACATGAAAGAAACACTTTTTATGTCATACATCAATAGATTTAGCGTTTTAATTAAATCTTAATAGCTTTAATAGCAGCAATAGACAGTGAAAAACACTCAAATATAAGTAGCATTTTTTTCAGCCTGCTATAGATCTATTTAAATGTATCACAGGTGCTGCATGTCTCCGTGTCGGTGCAAGCTTGTTTACCTATTGAGGAACACGAAATGCAACAAAAACCTTATTTTAAAAGCAATTCTATTTTTTACTATGGGGGACATTCTCGCTTTAGCGCCATCCTGAGGAGCTTCCAACAAACAGCCAAGTAAATTCAGCAAGTGTCCTCCCGTGCGCTCACTCCTCCTCCGCCACAGTCGCCGTCTCATCTCTGAGACTCAGTCAACATAATAATTTTTCAGATTCTTTACGTGAACCCACCATGAGTGAAACATGTTTGCTTTATATCTACAGAGCTTGGGCGACATTATATCAACCTGGCCCCTGCCTTTGTTCGGCCGTCTTTTTAAATATTAACAAGTTGTCATGTCATCTGTGACTGGACGAGAGGAGAGATTTCCTGGAGCACAGTGGGTAAGTCGCCCTTTATCCCTATGCGCACATTTTGTTAATATTCTAAGTTATTAATCTGTCTGCGCACTTTTACATATGAGGAATATCGCTGCAGCGCTAAAAAACATTTGGGTGTGGTTACAGTTGTCCATGCCGATTGATCTCTAATTTCCCACAGCCGGAACCCACACACATGCTGGTTATGTGTAATGGTCTGATCCCCAGAGCTCTAAAGTGCAGCATCACTTCGGCTTTTCTGCAAGTGGTAAAGGCGGACCCTTCCAGTCCACGGAGCGTCCTTCTCCTGAGGGCGCAGCGGGATCCAGGTGCGACCCACGCCGGAATATGTGCCAGAGGGCGGACGCCGTCCCGTCGTACATGTCTCTCCCCGGATCCGTGGGAGAGCGCATCAGGAGGACAATGTTCAGCGGCCGGACCATATGTAGAGGAGCGGCGCCCGCTAATCCGGGCTTTGGCAGGTCCGACGGGAAAGTTGCGTGCTGCGAGAAGTGCTCCGCAACCCTGGTGTCTTTGAAGAAACAAGCCCTGAGCCTCGCTGTTCACCATCACTTCTCCTGCAAGGTCAGTAACTGTGATGCGCCCACTGGACCTAGTGCACGACTATAAGCCGCGGCTCATTCTGGCTCATACTCACTTTTTGTGAGGGATTGTCGGGCGTTTTTGCACAAGCGCCGTGCAAAGTGAGGTAGACAGGTCCTCTCACCAGGTGGGGGTATAGGGTTTCAGTTAAATATCACCCAAATATATAAGGATGCTATACAACAAATTCTTTATGCAGCAACTGTAGAAAATCTAAAATAATATAAGTAATTTCTCAACTGTTGCAGTTGCTCAGTTACAGCATTTGGTCCCATCTATACAATGTGAAAATGTGTATTTTTTAGTATTCTATGTTGAAAATTATTATTATATATTATATTAAATATTATATATAAAATTATAATTTTATATATATATATACACAGCTGCATATTATTGATAATGAAGCATTAGGTGCTGCTTTGTTTGACTTTGGCAACACTCATAAGCTAAAACACAATAAAAGCGTGTCACTTATTATGTGGACACATCATTTCACTGCTTCCTACGAAAGAATCCACACCCATACATTTGCGCGACCATCAACATCCGTCACCATCAGCATCCAGCGGCCGAATCAGCAAACCGAGCAGGGGCCAATCTCGTGTGCGTGGTTTTGAATGGGCATGAATATTTCATCCTAACATCCTTGTGTCATCCCTGCCGTCCTCTCCTTGGAGGGAAGTCTGTTTATTTTTGGTCCTCTTCAGTGGGATGGGGCACAGAGTTTAGAGAAAGAGAGAGAGAGGAAGGTGCTTTCTGTGGCCACAGACATGGTCAGTGGAAATCACATAAGCCAGTTAGCTCTTTGCAGGTTTATTGATCTCTGTAGCTCAGTGATGCCATCTTTTTATATGGGATTGCAATCTGACTAAGATGGAAGATGTGGCCAGTGCAGCACATTCCCCACTTCATGTATCTGATATTATTCTCTTATTCTCTATTATCTCTTATTATTAAAGCTCAAATTGATGCTAAAAGTTTCATGGTGGTAGGTTTAAATGATTCTGATTCATAAATTAAGAGAATAATGGGACGTCCTCACGGCTTAATGTTTTATGGATGAATTAGATGTAGTCCCCAACGTTTTACCACCTTTGGAGTTTGAATGGCTTTGTTTTGCATAATAGTTGTTGAGAGCACCTAAAGCGCCCCTCTGGGAGAATATGGGTCAATGTGTCTGTGCCTCACAGGATGGAAGAGGTGGTCGGGGAGTGTGTCAGATGATGGGCGTCAAGGGCAAACAGGACGGAGTGAGATATAAGAATTTGTTGGATGTCATTGGATGAGCTCAATCATTGAGAAGTGATATTTTTGAACCGATCACGTGCCTTCTGGTTTGTGTGCAGTTACATTTTGGGTCAGTGCACTTCCAAAGATGACAAGGGTGGAATTAATCAATACTAAATTCTCCAAGTGCTGCAGCATCTTCCCATGACTCAATTTTCATATGCTCAGTGATCATTTAAATAATTCTTAAACAATATGTGAAGTACTGTTATTGTGTTGTTTGTCAATTACTCTATTGTAAAATTACATCTGCTATTTTGTCTGATTCTGTAGGACTCTGGGGACCTGTCGGTGTTTCTTAATGACAACCTTCGTGTCCACGGTCGTTCCACTGCTGAATTTATGGACAGAGACCGGGAGCAGGGTCAGTGCGGGACCTGCGGTACGAGCCTGAACCAGCTCAAACAACAGGCCGTCCACGTGGCTCTGAGCAGGGGTCAGTCGCTGGCTAAGCCGCCATTCGAACCCGGCCTCAGCACTGGCTCGCCGCTGGGACAAAGCGAGAGAAAGCATGGAGCATCATGGGAAGCTGCTTTCCCTCAGCCGCGGAGTCAAACCTACGATCATCACGGCCCTCGGAGCCCTCGGACCCCTCAGAGGACCCCTCAAACCCTGAGAAGGAAGGGCCTCAAGCTTCCCAACCCTGATATGGACCGATGGGTGGAGGAGCAGCAGCAGCTGGTTGCATCTAAATCCGCGCCCAGCGGGGATCGTGTCACTGCGTTCCCTCATAATCAGGTACCCCTAAAAGCTTCTCTTACCACTAAATCATACATAACATATTCCCCAGCAAGCTTCCCCCCTTTTAATGAGCTGTATGGGTAAAGTAGGTCTTTACGGGTGTGTGTGTCAGCGCGGCAGTGATTCATCGTACCTCATCAGAGTTTAGATCCCATGGCTGAGCCGAGGACGTTGTTTAAAAGTACTTTTGCTAATGGAATGGAATTGGGTCATGATTTACCCTTGTCATAAAAGCTAGCCAGTCAAAAAGCACTTGTGATCAATAGGGGGTTGGTCATATTTAACAGGGTGAATTATGCATTACTGTGATGGAAGCCTCAGCAGATTGAGCCTGTCCTCCTCCTCCTTCTTCTACAGGCTTGGGAAGTGAGAACGGTTTTACATGATGCTGCTTGGCTTTATTTATTTATCACTGCTGATCCTAATGGACAAAAGGGAAATCTAAGCAGAGATTCTGAGACCTGGCGACCTGCTTTATAATAACTTACTAAATAGAATGATTTTACGCTTGCTCAACACCCGCGACTAAATGCAGCACTGGCATGAAATAGAGAGACATAGTATGAAAAAATTAATTTGCAAAATCAAGAATACAAGAATAAAATAACCCATAACCAGCATGTGTGTTGTTCTATCTTCTACCTGAGCTAATGGAAAGCTGGAAAGTTAAACTTCGTTACACATCCAGTACTGAACCTTCTGTGGATACTGGCGCTGGTACATGGTTGGATACTTGGTACTGCAGCATCTGCTGTGATCCAGATCCCCATTACAGTCAAGTCAAGTAGCTCTATTTCTCCAGCAATTAATCTAAAGCTATTAATAAAATGTTGGAAAGCAAGAATGTGAACGATGATGGGCTTTTGGATAATTGAGTTTCTGAAATTTAAGGTTTGAGATTGATAGACTGAAAGTACAATTAGTGAAATATGCAATATTTGAATTGAATGTGTTTAATCTTAAAGCTTTTTTATGTCAGACTCTCGGCCCTAAATCCTTTTCTCTGACGCTGATACCAGCTTAATTTTCTCTAGTACTGTATGAGATTGTTCTCACTAGTACTATGCGCTAGTTTTGTTTTTGTTATTGCTACAATGTGATATAACTAAAAACAGCAAGCTTGAATAAAAATATTAAATTGAGTGTAACATGCATGAAGTCTAAAATGTAGGTACGCATACGGGGAAGCAGGGTCCCAGGTGGTCAACAGGTGTCACATACAAACCCTGAGTCAGCTGTTTAGTTGACAAGTGACAGTTTTAAGGAAAACAGTAATTGAAGGAGGTAGGAGGTAGTAAACGATCAGAGGTTGTAATTAACCTGTTTTTCTTAAATGCCTCTTATAATCAAATCAATAACGTTACATCGTCTTGCTCTAATAAAACTGTCCTGGTCTGAGTGAGACTGTATAAGAAATTAGCCAGCTGGGTCCGGGATGGGAGCAAATCAATACAAAATGAGAGTAGGGAAAGCAGAGAGGAAACAAAAGAAAGGTACTAAACAAATGGATTGCAAGAAGAGATGGAAGGCGGGAGAACGGATCGAAAGGATGATGGAGTGGAGCGAGATGATAGAAGAGAGCATATAGGGTGAAGTAAATATATAACAAGGGGCAGAGATGATGGGTTGGAGGTATTATACAGTAGAATATATTTATCATACATGACAGTTTCTCCCTTTTCTCCATGTTTTTTGTGGAACAAATTGGCTGTTTGTACTTGCGTGCCATTAAAAGGAAAAACTGAAGCGCAGTTGTTATCTTGCCTTAAAAAGGCCGAGACGCGGAGCAGACGTGGCGTAAGAGCGGCCCGGACGGTGACCTCACCGCTCACACGCAGCGGCCGTGAACGAGCGGAGCCGGGCTGAAATAACTCGACCCGAGGCTGCGGTGCCGAAGGACCACTTCAGCTTCCAGTCGTGTTTTATTTGCACACTCTTGCTGTGACAAAAGCCCATTTTGGAGCAGGCGTGTAAGCGAATTTACACATTAGGATTCTAATAATGAGCTTTTGTCACCTCTCAGACAGCAGATGACGCAACACTGGGCCGTGGTGACGCTGGAGCTGTGGAGAAAAGCTCGAAGCTCCCTCATTTCTCCAGAGTAGTGACCATTGCCAACACGGCTGCGATGTCCTTTTTGGCCAGGTAACGTCTACGTGTACATTTTATTGGATCTTTATTTTGCTCTATTACACCACAAACGTCAGCCTTGACACGACTCCCGCCCTCTTCCCTGCAGGGCAGCCGAGAAGCTCAGCCTGATGAGGAAAAAAGGCCAGGCTTCCGATGCAGCTCCCGCTCACTTCTCCACCTGCTTCAGGGAGATCATCCAGAAACACCCACCCTCCATGCCCCCCTGCCTGCAACAAGCTGCCACCAGGACAAAAGACTCACCCAGCGTTGGCAAGGTAGAACCCAGGACCTTAAATTCCAATAGAGTGAAAAGATGCATTTTAATTCACATTAAATAAGCAAACTACCTGCAGATCCCATAGATGTGGTTTATAAAAGGACAGGAATGTGGTGTTTTATGTTTAGAGACTCGACCCAGCAATAGTTGTGATAAGAAAAAGGTGACCTAATATCATATGGTTACCTCATTCATTCATTTATCATTAACCTGTACAGTAGCTTGCAGCCATTATGCTCACAGCACAGATTGTAAGATTTCAAATTCTTCTTCAAATTCTCACCACACGATCTATGCCATGATATGAAATGAAATACAAAATATATGCTGAATTCCATCCACCCTCAGCCACAACCACCACCTTGCTTTACGTTTTACCGCCCATGCTGCAGAGTGAAGCGATCACAGTCAATCTGGAGGAGATCCTATATCAGTCCTCCTTCGTGATACACTGAAACGCGGCGCTAATGTCTCCATCTTTTTCCTCCCCTCCTCTGGGGGGAACCAGGGAAATCAATATGGCTGCGTGCCCTTCCCTTGTCTCAGCTACATAGACTCTTGGGTTTAGTCTAGAGTTACAGATAAGGGATTTAGATAGACCAATACCGCCGAGCCACACCTGCCGGGGCACTCAGCGTTGTTTGCAAGAATATTTACTGTGCTGTGATGGAGGGTGGAGGCTTTTCTCTACCTTTAAACGAGGCCCTGTTGCATAATTCAACCATCGTAAATAGAGTGTGACACATGGTCAATAATGACGGGGAATCACTTTTTGCACTGGGTATTAAAAGGATGAGGGAGAAAGAAAATCATTCACTAACACCGGGAACTTGTCCTGTGGCAGATACTGTAGAAGATGGCTTTCAGTGGTGGATGATGTCATAGTGATGTAATGCAGTGCTGCAGGATTTCAAGGAAACCACATTGGACTGGGTGTTGTGGCACACGGGCTTCTGTGCAGACCTGAATCCTGATTATGATTCACATTATAATTGGTTTATATGCCCTAACATGGATCATTATCTTGTGAGGTGAGTGTTGTCTTCATGCAGACCTACGAGTCTTGGCTGTCAGAGTTCGAATGTAACTTGATTTAGGGCCTTCAATCCTCTAAATCCTGAAGTTCCTGTACAGAGCTGCATTAAGGAATTAATGTCAGGACATAGAGAAATATTGCAGGAGCTGTGCATCGCCATGCAGTCATAAGGGCACGTATAGCTTCTAATTAGATCAGCTGACTGATAACTGCAGGCAAAGGCAAACACATAGCCGAGGCAAAGGAATAGATCATATTATGGGATAGGAAGCAGTTTTGAACATTCACAGTGAAGTGCAGCATCTTAAACTCAACAATGCTCAAGTCTAATCCTTTATCCCAGGCACAGGATTTTTGCAGTAAACCTGACTAGCAGTTTAGCATAGCATGTAGCGTGTTAGCGTGGGCTAAATGCCACATTGGGATGGATATATGTATATATAAGAGTATACACTCTTATAAAGTAAATACTAGAATGCCTTAAAAGTGGGAGGCGCCCGGGAGCATTTTAGTAGGTACCAGGTCCACCATGCTAAGTCAGTGTGTTAGGAATTATCATACATTTTGTAGCAATCCGTATTTTAAATATTCACTGTATATTCTGACAATAGCTGTCTTTTCCATTGGCTGTGGTGTACAGGTCAAAGTCGTGCTGAGGGTGAACCCAACACTCTCAGCGGGCCAAGGACAACCACCTGTTCTCTGGACCGACCCGTCCAAGAAGAGAATCACCATAATGGAACCACTCAGCATGATCAAACCTCACGCTACAATGACGCTCGGCCGGGAAGGCAAACATTTCCTGAAGACCTTCAACTTTGACTCTGTCTATAATCAGGAGTCCAGCCAGGTTTGGGTCATATTTACATATTGTATTACTTAGATCTTTATACTGATACGCATGCACGTGTTTGTACAGCTAACTGATGTAACAGGCTCCTGTTGTTGCTTTTTCATCCGTTCTCAGCATTCAGCATGCATTTTCCCATCTATACGCTCCGCGCTCTCTCTATCTGATGACCTGAAAACTGATAGGGCCCCGATAGCCGCCACAATTACACAGTCCATCAATTACATCCAACTTTCTCCGAGCTCTGCTTACAGTATCTGGGCCCAGGGGAATGTGCCCGCTTCCCTCGTCTGCCTCGGCTCTCCCATTTCATTGGACGCGCAGATGAGTCACGAGCTGCTCGCTGTCCTTTGTTCTGTCTGGCCAGGCCGAGGTGTGTGCGGGCGTCTTGGCTGATGTCATCCGCTGCGTGCTCAGCGGCAGCGACGGCTGCGTCCTGGGTTTGGGATGCGACGACGTGGGTGAGTAATGGGTCACGAGGCCACAGGTTAAAATCTGGAGACGAGAGTGGGATGCTTTTATCTATGCTTAAGGGCCATTCATCCTCCCTCCTCATCCCGTCCCTCCTGCCATCATTCACTCTTTCTTTATCACTTAAAATCCCTGTCTCCATTTTCTCTCGGTGTCCCCTCATCCATCTTGATACACATCTCCAACATTCTTACTCCTTAGCTTTCTCTCGTTGGCCATTTATCCCGTTTACCGTCTTCTTCCTTACACGGTAGCGGCATCAAAGTGTTGTCTTTTCAACTCTCCCATTCTTGGCCATTCATCTTTCACCTGTAACTTCGTGAATAAAAGCCTATTCATCAATTATGCACCACACAGCTTTTTAAAACCTCCACATTGCCTGATTCCCTGACATTTCAGCATCACGCATAAAAAGACACAAATATTTAACTTTATTTTGATCTCGGAGGGGAGTCTGAAAAGCGAAATGTGCCGTAATATGTTGATGCTAGAGAGATGGAACCTTGCACTTAGGATCAGTGGAGAGGTTTAATAGATTTATGGCACGTGCACACACACACAAAGACACACGCGCACAGACGCACACACAGGACAGGGTCTCCTTGGAGCTGCTGCGTTTTCACGTGACGCCACTCTCCGTAAACCTGATTGAATTATTTAGCCAATACAGACTACATGTGGCCCACAGCCAGCGGATATCAATCTCGTCCACAGAATACTATTCTCCCTGAATAACGGCGGGCGGCTCAGCCTTTAATTGGAGTAAACCAATTCTCTTATCCTCATTCAATTAGAGTTTGGATAAGAGTAAAACAGACCCATAACTCTAAACTAATGTGGGGCAAAAGTGCACTAAGAGACGCAGCATGGCACTGATCCCTGAGATCCCTTTCTGACTTGATATACTTTAGATTAAACTGAATATTATGAGGTCAGAATCTTGATGTTTAGTGTGCAGCTACATGCTCACATTTGTGTGGTCTTTTTTCTCATCCTAATTTGCCCTTTTCTATAAATAATCTACTGAATAAATAATAATTTAATAAGTTTATTAGATGAAAAACAATTTAAGCAAATTATGGTTTTTAAAATTTCCTTAATGAGTCTTTTTCTGATTCAAGACCCTTAAGAAAAGAAATAAAGTGAAGATCTTCTGAAAACAATATATATTACATTACATTACATACATAACTGCAGACATTTATGGATAATGCTATGCTGCTGTTAGCTGGATCAGGTCAGACAACCAGGGTAGTAAGGCATCTCAGAGGTACTTGAGGACCATCATGTACAGTGCCGTATGAAGCATGGAGACATCTGTCTGCTCTGTGGTCCTCCTCAGGGTCCTGGTCGAGCATGGTGGGGAGTGATGAGAGTGTCCAGAAGCTGGGGCTGATTCCCTGTGCCATCTCCTGGCTGTACAGCGCCATAGAGCGGCGCAGGGAGAAGACGTGGACCGATCTGAGCGTGTCGGTGTCTGCTCTGGAGCTGTGCTGCGGAGAAGAGGACACGCTGAGAGATCTGCTGGGAGAGGTTCCCTCATCGGACAATATCCAGGACAGCCCGAAGGCTCACATCAAGATCCAGGAGGACCCAATCTCTGGAATACAAGTAAGATGTTAAATGGGCTTTAAATGAAGCTCCTGCTGTCCCTCTGCTCTGTTTAGGCATAAACATGCAGAGGTTCAACAATTCAAACTGGTTATTCCTTGTGAACATAAATCAACCCGAGAGCCAAGCCAACACTTGTGTTGTTGGCAATGCATCAAAGGTGCAATTTGGAAATTAGCATGGAACAAAGTGTTTTCGCAGTTGTGTAAAATGCACGTCGATATGTAAACTAGTAACTGGGTGTGAGGACATAATTAAACCTACTGGCTTACTGCTGATTAAGCCGTTACTGCAGGTGTGTGTGGCTCCTAATACAAAAACATGTTTTATTTTTTAATTTTGTCAGTGAAATGACTGTGTCCTTTATTCCCAGCTACGGAACCACAATCGCGTGAAGGCACCCACCGCTGAGCGCGCTGCTTGTCTCCTGGACGCAGCCATCACAGCCCGTCGGCACACGGACTTCATTAGCTACCTGTGTCACAGTTCTATTATGTTTTTCACTTTTTACGTCCAGCCCCCTCGCACAGACAGTAGCACTATTGGCAAAGGTATTCTTTCCTTTGTTTCCAAATTATCAGATATAATCTACCATAATATAGAAATGTAGAAATATGGAAATGTTCTTCATTTGCATATTTGAAAATTTGCACAGGTTTTTACATATTCTCTGCTCTGATTTACATACTTAGGTTCAAGGGGCCCTGTTAAGTTGACCATGATAGATGTGTGTAGTGGCATGAGGGGGAGCAGCAAAAATCACCCCCCCCATTCTGAACTGGGCCCTATTGTGTTGTCACTACTAAGTGGACATAAAACCACCCCCAACAAGTAAGAACACTACTCTAAAATAGTCAATATGTCAAAAAATGTTTGGAAGTTACTGATACAGATGTCGTCATTCTTGGACATTTGTGTTCACACAGAGGTAATAAGTTGGCAATGCTCCTTCGAGAGTCCTTGGGCCATTTAAACTGCCACATCACAGTGATCGCCCAAGTGGCCGATTCCCTGGCAAACTTTCAAGGGGCCTTGTCCACTGTCCAACTGGCTTCTCGCATCCGCAGGACACAGAAAGGAACAAAGGTGCAGTAGCTGTCCTGTAATGTCACAGTGTCGGTGGTTGAATTTGTTTTTTGTGATATTGGTGTATTAGAACCAAGCCCATTCCTCATACATCTACATTATTTTCTAAGCACTGGATTAATAACTATAAGAACATGCATTTGACAACATCTTTATTAAATTAGAATTAGTGCTTATACCTCTGAAACTGTTGATGTGATACTAACTCCACCCTGAACTTGTATTCACCAGCCATCCACCTCATGTTCTCCTTGTGGGAGGAGTCTGCCTAAAGGAAAGAGAGGCTCTCAGCCTTTGACACTTCGGGCATTCCATTCTACCGATGAGGTCGACGTCGACGTCAATCCCCTTCGTCTGCGTGGCGATGTTGACGAGCGTTCCAGTAGTGACCAGTCTTGTGACACAGTCATCCAAATAGACTCAGGGGGTTTGGTCAAAACCAAATCGTTACCAAAGCTGACACAACCTAAGTTTGTGCCCATCATCCCTTCTTTGCATCACAATAAGGCTGATTTGGACGACCCAGAGTTCACTGCTCTTCTCCAGGAGCTTCTGAGAATTCCTCAAATGCAGGGAGAGAAACTAAAGGAGGACAATGCTCAAGGACATGTTGAGACTTTAAAAGCAGATGTTAAGCCGCCAGTGAGGGACTGTCTTAAATGTGAAACATTTGCTGAGCTTCAAGAGCGTTTGGGCTGCATTGATGGGAGCGAGATGATAATAGAAGCACTCAAAACGTCTTCAAAAGGTGCTTCTGTAAACCATGGCGCAACCAAATCCCAACCCCAGAGACCAACAGGGAAACAGAAGGACACCACCTCATCAAAGGCGTTGTTGAATCAGGGGATAGGCTGCAGTCAGGCCTCCACTGGGGAAATGCAAACAGATGGTGCCTTCCCTGGAGATAGCTTTCAGAGAGAGGATTCAGGCCTGTATGACTGCGAGGAGTGCAGTGCGACCAGTTCTAGTGAGGAACTACTGAATCAAGCTCTCAATCTGAACACAAACTGCCGCTCTGATCTTACCAAAGATGGAAATCAGAAGTCAGGTGACAAACTCTCTTCTCAGGACTTTGATACGGATGCTCAGGGCAAGTCTATCACCGCTTCCTTCCAGTATCCAAGAAAACAAGAGAGTTCCGAAGCTGCTGATTGGTTCAAACAAGACAAAAGGGCCTCACCTGTGGGCAAAAGCTCTCCCATATCTCCCTCCTCCTCCTGTTCCTCCTCCCAATCCCTGGCTACTAGTGTCATACATCAGGAGGTCCTACCTAATGACCCTACAGAGGATGTTAAGGAAGTGAAAGCTACTATCACAGTGACTGTTCAGCAGCCTCTGGACCTAAAAGGTCAAGATGAACTTGTCTATTCCATGGTAGAGGAGGTAACCATCAGTGGTGCGTTGAATAAAGGGAGGACAGGTGGAAACATTATTTGTATCAGAGACACAGCCGAGTCACAGGGTCAAGCGTCTACTTGCTTGAAACCAATTAGGATCATTAGCAATGTCAGTGAAGAATCTGCAACTGCACAATCCACTGACACAAGAAGTTCTGTCGTTCAGCCTCTAACCACAGAAAACGTTGGAGAGAAGCCCCACAATCAGCTCCGAAGGGAAAAAAGATTCTTACCGTCATTTATTAATCCCATGCTGATTGATACAGATGTAGACTGTGATTTGGATTGTGCAAAGGAACAAGAAAGGGATAATACTCTTACAAGGGTCAAGTCAGGGCCTGAGCTTAAGAGAAATATCAAAGGCTCTGAGGACAGGAAGAAGAGTGGAGCTGATGCCTCAGAGGTACACCTAAAAAAGCCAGTCAAAAAGGCAAATGACTCAATTATTAACCAAATTTCGTATGACCCAATTATCTTGAAAGGGTCAGCATTCGGAGATGACGCTGAACAAAGTAAAACATGTGGAAAGCAACCAAGAAGTAAAGAGAAGAGACAACCTAGAGCCAGGGAGCATTTTTATTCCACTAACACTCAACAAAGCTCAGAGGAGGGAGAAGCCGTGTGTACATTTGTGGAGAATGCCCTCAGGGGCACTGGTGTTCCACCTGGTTGCCACGAAACCATTGCTGCTTCTTTTCAAACGGGCAGTTTGCCTAGAGTTTGGCGAAATGCCAACCACCAGGAGCGCTACCACGGCAGCCACGTGGCACACAACCAGAGAAGGGTGACATCATCCAACCCCTGCAGCCCAGGGGTAACGCTGGAAAGGAGGCAGGGCAGACAGCATTCCCTAGTTAACCGCAGCCTCCACGTCTCTTCTCCTTGGGAATATGGACCCGAGTACAAACAGGATGCTAGTAGTACGCACAGGAAGGGAGACGGGCCTTTTCTTGAGAGTTCAAGTCCAAACATGAAACGCAGTAACCTGAGTGGGAGGCTGAAGTCGCCCACTGAGCACAGTGGCAGACTTTTCAGTGCCAAATTGGAGCAGCTGGCCAGTAGAACCAATTCCCTTGGAAGAACCCCAAGGGACTTCCCAAGCCTGGATCGAGGGAGCAGCAACACGTCTATGAGCTCTAAGGGAAGCTCCAAGGGAAGTATTGAAGGGACATTCAAGAGAGCTTATAAAGGAAACGAGGGGAATTGCACCTTGCCGAGGGCCAGCAGGAGTCCCAGGAAGCATCCTCGATCAGATCAGAGCCATCACTTCTTCCCGCCGGAAAGCCACGCACCTCAAGCTACCAAGCATTCCCATTCCAAGCTGTCTGCCGTTGGGAAACTTCGGATTGCGAGCCCCAAAGTCCGCCGACTGTCCGCCCCCAGCGTCAAGAATCTTCCTCACAAAGGCCTGCGGCAGTCCATCAGCCGCAGCGCCAGCCTCTCCCCTGACTGTAAAGCTGTCAGCTTTGAGAGAACATCCTCCTTTTTCTCTTCCTCCCCTCCTCGGTCTTTCCATTCCATCAGCAGGACGCCGAGCCAGAGCTCCACGTGTTCATCCACAAAATCTGCCATCCAGGGGTTCCTCAACGGCCGGGTCTCAGATCTGATTAAGGAACGGGCTGCCAGCCCCACTTTAGGGGGAGCGGACCACATGACCAGCCTTCCCTCGCCATACAGCCAAGTGACTGCCCCCCGCATGCCCGATCACATGAGCGGACATGCCAGCGACACCACCAGTGTTCTGAGTGGTGACCTGCCACCAGCCATGGGAAAGACCTCCCTGTACTTCTCTAACAGGAACAGTGGGGTGAGCAGCGGATACGACAGTATGGTGAGGGACAGTGAAGCCACAGGCAGCAGTACCTCAAACAGAGGGTCTGTCAGCGACAGGAGTGGCTCTGTCCTCAGCATGACACGCAGCAGTCGGTCCTCTAGGAAAAAAGGCAGCGCAGGTAAAACACCTGGAATATCTGGCCTTTTATGAACTGAGCGTGACACGTGTCTTCTGGAAACAACAGAACCATGTCCATTCTCATGTGTGTTGATGTTTATGGCCAAATTTAAACACTCTAAGGTGGGGATTTAGGCATTTTTCAGACTAGCTGAGCCCTCACATCAACCAGTTGTTTACACAAATCTAAAATGAGTTTTCAACACACATAAGAAACCCAGTTGAAGGCAGATATATTGTAATACAAATGTAAAGCAAAGCTTCATTTATTCCATGAAAAACAGTTTCTACAGCCCTTTTTTTCATATTTTTTTAATTTGCAATCTGGTCACATAACATTTTAATGTGACATCAATTGGAGATGACACACATCTGTAGACTGCAGCTAGACCTAGTTTTTTATAAAGTCTGCTTCAGCAGGTCATCATTAATATATGAACCCAGCGACGGCACTTACTAATGGATGCATAAATGCGTAAAGTTAAGTGCATTTGTCTGATATAGCGAATTGTAGTGTGTGAGCGTGTGCATGCTAAGTCCACTTGCTAATGGAACAATATGCTGAGAAATGTCTGCAACCATTTTGTTTTCAAAACATGGTTATTACAGTGCTGACGGCGGTAATGAAGAAATAAATGCAGATGATGCGTTTGTCGGATGAACTTGAATAAATTGGTTGCTGAAATTCTAGCTGTATATAATTTCTGCTTATACACACACATTAGAGTTAAAACACATCTCCAGAACAAGGATATTGTGTTTTTTTTGTTATAAATAATATTGTAGCCTCAAGGTGATGGTCTAGACATCAGTTAGTTGGCAATACTAATGTATGATAGCAGTGCAAACACACTAGTGTAGATCTGTGAACACCACAAGCAGGATTGTGAGTTTGTATAAAACAATAACAGAATATTTATGTTGCTGAATTCATGAAGACATTGCAAATAAAGATTCTGTACCAAAAATCTTAATTTGCTAAAAGCTGACAACAAGCCTAGCTGTAAAATAATCCTTTATTAGTTATATTATTATTTCTTAGTTTAAAATGAATTTTTCAGCGTGTATATTCGGACAGTTTCAGAAAGAGAGCACAAAGACCGCTGGTTGAGATGCAGCCTCTCACTGCACTTCTGGCCTCACCCTGCTGTAGGTTCACACCAGCGTCGTCCCTCCCACGACACGCGTCTGCCCCCGAGGCGCTCGGCCAGCGGGCTGCGGTCTCGCTGGGCGGCTCTCGAAACGCCAGAGGCCTGCGAGATCAAGGTGTACGAGATCGACAATATGCAGAGGCTGCAGAAAAGAGCAGGTGCTGGCAAACAGGTGCTGGGTTTGTTGTGAATCCTTGGGTGGTTAAAGGACAACCACAGCTGGTAACCTATGGGACTGTGCCCCTAAACACTATATTATACTCCTGCACATCGAAGGGCTACAGTTAGGTTATTAATATTTAAATAATTTTTTTTATCTGATCAAAGTGATTTAGAAAGTGCTCTGGAAACATAGTTGTTTATTTCTTTGGTTATGCACAGACTTAAAGCTGTATTCATTGCACTTTAAGGTACATCATAAAGCATTCACATTATAATCAGTCAATCACAGTACAACCTTAACTAATACAAATGGTGTTGTCATAATGAATAAAAGCTAATGTATCCACATGCTTGCGTCATGTTTAATAAGTCTGCACATATTATTGTAGTGAAAAGAAAATAATACAGTAAACAAACTATTAAAAAAACACATCTGGGTTTGTTTGGGTCCTTGGAGGAAAATCCGAATGCAGAGGTGAACGATACTGACACTGCTCTGTCAAAAGGTGATGCTGGTAAATATTCCTGTAGTTGCAGTGAAGTGATGCATCATGCATCTGGTTAAAACAGTGTAAGGCAGCTAAACAATTGCCTGCCCAGTGACCCAGGGTGCGTTAATGGCAAATACAGTGAGCTCCCACCTTACATTTAAACATGAAATGCACTCGCAAGCAACATCTGCTGCATATGGTGATGTCATGTCCCTGGGATGCGAAGGTCTGGCCTCCTGAGACTCTTCCCCTCCTCCACCAGTCTCTGGCTCCGCAACTTTGATACAATTTTAATGACCACATGGGGAAAACTGGGTCAGTGCTGCAGCAAAGAACAAAGAAAAACAACAAGCTAAAAAACACGGAACTCACCGAAGGCCAAACATTATAACAGTAGAAAGCAAAGCAAATATTGAAATAACAGCATGTGTAATTTATTTATTTATTGGAGGAATATTTTAATAGGAAATAGTAGTAAATATTAAGTAAAATAGGAAATAATCACAATGATGATGCTTCATATTTGGGCTTATTCCTTTAAAATGTGTCTGATTTAAAGTTCAGTGTCTCCTCTGTGTAATGAGGTTCGTATAATCTACTTAGTAGCCTAGCGGCCTGTTATGTTTCACTCCCCAGGGATGCTATTCCGGCCCTCACACGCTGTTTATGAGAAATACAGTGTGTGTGTGAGTGTCTGAACAGAGATTTTACATTCCTTTCAAGGATATACTGTATTATCAAGACAAGTCCTCAGGTTTTTAGGTTGTCTTCATGGATAATTATTTGTTATTAAACTGTTATTAGCTAATTCTGCATACATTTAACAGTGCCACTTTGCTAAAGGGTAAATGTATGCAGTTTTAAAAACACCAGAGAGATGATGTGTATCATAATCTGGAGAAATGACTGTTTTCATTCTGTCAGTGTTTTGATTTTATTGGAGTCAATGCCAGAAACTCCAAAGCTTCCTGGCATAAACCATGTCAGTACATGACATATTAGTGTGTCCTACACTTCATTTGAGCGTGTTCAATAACCATTATGTGCAATATAGACATCAATAAAAGCCATGAAATGTGTTTGTGTGTGTTTGTGTCTTCAGGGGCCCGCGTGCTCCAGCGCCAAGCTAATGTTACGGGAGCAGCGTCAGCAGAGGATCTCAGAGGTCCGGGCCGAATACAACAACCTGAGGAGAGAGCTGGACTGGGCCAAGCACAGCCTGATGCTGGAGCCGGCCAAGTGGAACCAAGAGTGTCAGTCAAAGCGTTCTCTGACTGATCGAGCTTAAAATAACATTGTTCTCATTTTGGAAGTTGCACTACTGAAATAATACAAGCATGTGTTCACAATATTTTATTAAACATTAAGATGTCAAAATACTTAGTAACACACTAGGTGTCCCATCCTGATTACCTTAAAAGTATCTCTGTTTCCCTCACTCGAGTATTTTTCCTAGTTCCTTCCACAAAAGAGAAACTGAGAGATGTTTGAAAAATATAAAAATATTTCCGTGCTTGACGTCACTCTGTGTGTCTCTGTAGTCGACCTGTGGCAGACGTTCCAGGTGGACTCCCTGGTTCATCTGGAGGCTCTTGAGGATGTGACGGCACGGCTGCAGAACAAGGTCAACATCTGCAAGGCTAACATCATGATGGTCACCGCCTTTGACATCACCGCCAGGAGTCGTCACAAGATGAGACGAAGGAAGGCTGCAGAAAGGCTTAAAAGCCAACAGACGCATGGGGGTTCCTCAGACCAGTTTCATTCACAAACAACAGTGAATGGAACAGTTCTTGTAGACTGGGGTTCTGAGACACTTGCATTTTATAGCTCTCCCACTATTCATCTTCACAGGGAGGTCAAAGGTCAGAGACAAACACACACAAAGTGCTGATGCTTAATAATAATAATAATCCATTAGTCAAACCGTTATCACACTTTTAGACACTTTATCATCAGATTCACCTAAAAATAGGCAATTTACCAAAGCATAATTTAGTTTTTGCCCATTAGAGACAAGCACGGCTTCTATTTGCTCTTTAAATGGCCTTAAAGGCAGCTTTGTTTTTCAAGGCACCAGTGAAGGTGCACCACGAAATGCTAACAAGACCTTTTACTTTAGCTCAAGGAGAAACATAACATTTACCCTTTCTGGGAAAAGTGTGGTAGGTATTAAACCAAACAAGTTTGCTCCGAGGTGATGTTCCAAAAATTTATCCTGCAAAATTTCCCTTTAGAGTCTACCCTGCACAAAACTGTAACAACAACACTACCAATTCTTAAAAATTGTTATGTGTAACTATCCTCTTTTAATAGGTCGACATACGTAATCCTGTGTGTAAATTCAGACAGCAAAACCTTTCAACTTTACATAACCTTTTTTCGTAAGCTTAGCACATGGCACCTTGTTTTCTCACTGAGCTTTTAAAAAGGGACGTTGTTCTCTCCCTAAAGATGTTTTGTGGACAGATATTGATGCTAAATACAACAAGTCAAAATAAATGTCTGTAATTAAAATCTTTTGATCTTTTGATACAGTATCTTGGATTGAGGCAGGAAGTGTGGAAGACAAGATGAAAGTGGGTAGAAAATTATGGCAGCAGAAACACCACAGTGATTTTTCCCCCCACTCTATAGATCAACTTACTGCTCAAACACACTAAAGAATAATTAGAGGCACAATACAAATCTGTATTCTACCTTCATCACTGTGCATCATCTGATATGCAAACATTAAAAGTCATTGTGCTGTCACTGACCAATAGAAGACTCAAAATTCAAAAGGCAATGTATTTGTCAATTGGCAATTTAATATGCAATATCGTTTTTCAGTTTGAAAATGCACTGTAGATTCATCCATCACTGGACACTTTTAGCAGATAGTATTTGCAAGTTATGGCAGTTTAATACCTACATTAATACTGTAGCTTTATGTCTTTACAAGGCGGAGCGCACAGACACCACCTATGACCCACCAGCACACGGGCCTGTCTGACAGTGGAGGACACTGGACAGACAATTTGTCATGATCCGTGTCTTTGTTTCTAGTTGTTCCCTGTTTTCACGTCATGTCCTGCTTGTCTTATTTTGGTTCCAGTTTCCGTTTCCTGTTTTATTTTGGTAGTCTCCCGGTCTCTGTTTTGTGTTCTAGCTTTACTTCCGGTTTCTTGTCTTGTCACAGCTGTCCCTGCTCATTACCCACACCTGCACTCTGTTAGTCATCAAGTCACTGTGTATTTAACCACCACCTGTGTCCTTAGTTCCCTGCCAGATTGTCGTATTCGAGTTCCCTGAGTGTTCGTGTTTGATGAGTTGAGTTCCCTGAGTGTTCGTGTTTCCCGTGTCCTGTTCCTGTCTGTATCATGTATCCTGCCCGACCCTGGATTGTCTACTTACCGTGAGTTTTTGCCTGTTCCCTGTCTGTACCTTCGCCGAGCCTTTTCGTGTATGACCTGGACCGTCTGACCGTGCCTTTAAGAATAAACCTTTTGTGGATTATAATATCGCCTCCGTGCTGTGCATGTGGGTTCGCCGTCTGCCTGCCCGAGTCCCTGACAGAACAATCTGGCCACACTTGGACCCAGCCAGCACTTAGCCTCCGGTCAGGTCAGTGACTGTTTTTCCTTTGTTTTTACGGCAAATATAACTCCCCCGCGGAAGTATGGTTTCGGTTTCATCCTCTCCGCCTCGTCGGATCGTCGTGCCTGCACCAACCTGCCCAGCTCCATGGTTATTTCCCTGGGAGGATTTCCTGCTCTCACGCGGTCCTCAGCCTCCAGTTCAGCCGCGCGCTGCTCAGTCTCCAGTTCAGCCGCGCGCTGCTCAGTCTCCAGTTCAGCCGCGCGCTGCTCAGTCTCCAGTTCAGCCGTGCGCTGCTCAGTTTCCAAGTCAGCCGCGCGCTGCTCAGTTTCCAGTCCAGCCGCGCGCTGCTCAGTCTCCAGATCAGCCGCGCGCTGCTCAGTCTCCAGTTCAGCCGCGCGCTGTTCAATCTCCAGCTCAATCGTGCTTTGCCCAGTCTCCAGCTCAATCGTGTTTTGCCCAGTCTCCTGCTCAATCGTGTTTTCCCCAGTCTCCAGCCCAAGCTCCAGACGCCGCGGCCCCGTTTCACCATGCGGATCCCGGTACAGAGGTCCGGTCCACACCGCGCCCAGCGCCTCAAACGACGGACAGTCGCAGCTGCTCCGGACGGCGACGGCGGCGGCGCGGGTCCAGGATCCCGGGTCCCGCGGTCTCGGTCATGGGGACCGAGCAGCCTTCTTCCCCGACAGAGGAGCCCCTTAATTCTCTGACTGACTGTGTCCCTCTGATAACAGGCATCCCAGACAGCGTCGCCCGACGGGTCCACCTCCTCTGCTCTCCTCCAGTTGCCTTTCTCTTCGCCCACCTCATGAACACCGCCAATTCGGCTACAGACCAGGGCGCGAGAGAACAACTGTTCGAGGAAGCAGCCACTCTCGTCCGGAGGGAGCCTGCCCTGCGTGAGGCCCTGCAACTCCCGGGCCTGCAGCCAGCGGTCGCTTCATGCCCCACCTCTCAGTCAGGTCAGCCGTGTGTTACTCATGCCCCGGTGCAGCCCTGTCGTCTCCAGGTCCCAGCCCAGTCGAACCTAGTCCAGACCCCAGATCAGCCGTGTGTTGCCCAGACCCCAGATCAGCCGTGTGTTGCCCAGACCCCAGATCAGCCGTGTGTTGCCCAGACCCCAGATCAGCCGTGTGTTGCCCAGACCCCAGATCAGTCGTGTGTTGCCCTGACCCCAGTTCCGTCCTTGTCCCCGTCAGAGGGCGCCGTCCGTCTGACGACTGTTAACCCCACCCAATCAGGCCCGACGTCTCCCCCGTCGAGCTCGGCAGCTGTAAGCTGTCATGCCAGCTCCGGAGGGGACGCCGCTCCAGTCCCTGTCGGCCATGTTGCGGTCGTTCTAGTTCCTGTCGGCTCCTCAGAGGAGGACGCCGTCCCTGTTCCCGTCGGCCATATTGAGGCCGTTCTAGTTCCAGTTCCTGTCGGCTCCTCAGAGGAGGACGCCGTTCTAGTTCCTGTCGGCCAAGTAGAGGCCGTTCCAGTCCCTGTCGGCCATGTTGCGGTCGTTCCAGTTCCTGTCGATCCGTTAAAGGTCGTTCCTGTCCCTGTCGGCCATGTTGAGGTCGTTCCAGTTCCAGTCGGCCATGTTGAGGTCGTTCCAGTTCCAGTCGGCCATGTTGAGGTCGTTCCCAGTCCAGTCGGCCATGTTGAGGGTCGTTCCAGTTCCTGTCGGCCATGTTGAGGTCGTTCCAGTTCCTGTCGGCCATGTTGAGGTCGTTCCAGTTTCCTGTCGGCCATGTTGAGGTCGTTCCAGTTCCTGTCGGCCATGTCGAGGTCGTTCCAGTTTCCTGTCGGCCATGTCGAGGTCGTTCCAGTTCCTGTCGGCCATGTCGAGGTCGTTCCAGTTCCTGTCGGCCATGTCGAGGTCGTTCCAGTTCCTGTCGGCCATGTCGAGGTCGTTCCAGTCCCTGTCGGCCATGTTGAGGTCGTTCCAGTTCCTGTCCCTGCCGACCAAGTTGAGGTCGTTCCAGTCCCTGTCCCTGCCGACCAAATTGAGGTCGTTCCCGTAGGCCGAGTAGAGGGCGTTCCCGTAGGCCGAGTAGAGGGCGTTCCCGTAGGCCGAGTAGAGGGCGTTCCCGTAGGCCAAGTAGAGGGCGTTCCCGTAGGCCAAGTAGAGGTCACCCCTGTCTCTGACCCCGTTCCTGTCGACCCTGTAGCGGTCGTTCCAGTCCCGTTCCTGTCGACCCTGTAGCGGTCGTTCCAGTCCCCGTTCCTGTCGACCCTGTAGCGGTCGTTCCAGTCCCCGTTCCTGTCGACCCTGTAGCGGTCGTTCCAGTCCCCGTTCCTGTCGGCCCTGTAGCGGTCGTTCCAGTCCCCGTTCCTGTCGGCCCTGTAGCGGTCGTTCCAGTCCCCGTTCCTGTCGACCCTGTAGCGGTCGTTCCAGTCCCCGTTCCTGTCGACCCTGTAGCGGTCGTTCCAGTCCCCGTTCCTGTCGGCCCTGTAGCGGTCGTTCCAGTCCCCGTCACCCGTGGAGCCGCAGCGCCCGCCGGTCCCCAGGAGGAGGTCGCGCTAGCCGTAGTTCCTGCGCACCTCCAGGAGGAGGTCGCGCCAGTCGCAGTTCCTGCGCACCTCCAGGAGGAGGTCGCGCCAGTCGCAGTTCCTGCGCACCTCCAGGAGGAGGTCGCGCTAGCCGCAGTTCCTGCGCACCTCCAGGAGGAGGTCGCGCTAGCCGCAGTTCCTGCGCACCTCCAGGAGGAGGTCGCGCTAGCCGCAGTTCCTGCGCACCTCCAGGAGGAGGTCGCGCTAGCCGCAGTTCCTGCGCACCTCCAGGAGGAGGTCGCGCCAGCCGCAGTTCCTGCGCACCTCCAGGAGGAGGTCGCGCTAGCCGCGGTTCCTGCGCACCTCCAGGAGAGGTCGCGCTAGCCGCAGTTCCTGCGCACCTCCAGGAGGAGGTCGCGCCAGTCGCAGTTCCTGCGCACCTCCAGGAGGAGGTCGCGCCAGTCCCGCAGTTCCTGCGCACCTCCAGGAGGAGGGTCGCGCCAGTCGCAGTTTCCTGCGGCACCTCCAGGAGGAGGTCGCGCCAGTCGCAGTTCCTGCGCACCTCCAGGAGGAGGTTGCGCCAGTCGCAGTTCCTGCGCACCTCCAGGAGGAGGTTGCGCCAGTCGCAGTTCCTGCGCACCTCCAGGAGGAGGTTGCGCCAGCCGCAGTTCCTGCGCACCTCCAGGAGGAGGTTGCGCCAGCCGCAGTTCCTGCGCACCTCCAGGAGGAGGTTGCGCCAGCCGCAGTTCCTGCGCACCTCCAGGAGGAGGTTGCGCCAGCCGCAGTTCCTGCGCACCTCCAGGAGGAGGTTGCGCCAGCCGCAGTTCCTGCGCACCTCCAGGAGGAGGTCGCGCCAGCCGCAGTCCCGGCGCACCTCCAGGAGGAGGTCGCGCCAGCCGCAGTCCCGGCGGACCCCCAGGAGGGGGTCGCGCCCGCCGCAGTCCCGGCAGACCCCCAGGAGGGGGTCGCGCCCGTCGTAGTTCTTGCCGACCTCCAGGAGGGGGTCGCTCCCGTCGTAGTTCTTGCCGACCTCCAGGAGGGGGTCGCTCCCGCCGTAGTTCCTGCCGACCTCCAGGAGGGGGTCGCTCCCGCCGTAGTTCCTGCCGACCTCCAGGAGGGGGTCGCTCCCGTCGTAGTTCCTGCCGACCTCCAGGAGGGGGTCGCCTTCCCGCCCGTAGTTCCTGCCGACCTCCAGGAGGGGGTCGCTCCCGTCGTAGTTCCTGCCGACCTCCAGGAGGGGGTCGCTCCCGTCGTAGTTTCCTGCCGACCTCCAGGAGGGGGTCGCTCCCGTCGTAGTTTCCTGCCGACCTCCAGGAGGGGGTCGCATCCCGTCGTAGTTCCTGCCGACCTCCAGGAGGGGGTCGCTCCCGTCGTAGTTCCTGCCGACCTCCAGGAGGGGGTCGCTCCCGTCGTAGTTCCTTGCCGACCTCCAGGAGGGGGTCGCTCCCGCCGTAGCTCCCGCCGACCTCCAGGAGGGGTCGCTCCCCGTCCCGGCTCCGGCCGCATCTGCATCGGTTCCTGCGCCCGGCTCCGGTCGCATCTGCATCGGTCCCTGGCGGTCCGGCTCCGGCCGCATCTGCTTCGGTTCCTGCCTCTCGTCGCGGTGGTCCAAGGAGGACGCCGCTGGTTCACGTCTCTCGTCGCGGTGGTCCAAGGAGGACGCCGCTGGTTCCTGCCTCGTCTCTCTGCCTTTGCTTGCCGGACTGGTGGCCTCGCCCTCGGCGCATCCTGCTGCTGGGTTGGCGCTGCCTCCTGCGGCGCCGTCCGCCTCGACTCCTCAACCGCCGGGATCAGCGTCCGCCTGGAGGACGCTGCCATGCGGGGTGGTCCCCGGGGACATCGTCCCAGCTCAAGGGCACTAAGAGTGCCATCCTGGCTCAGCGGCTGCTGGGCAGGGTCTCGCCACGCCATCACCCTCCGTGAGGGAATCCCTGGACTTTTTTTATTTTCCTGTTCATGGACTTTGAGGTTTTCGTGTGGACTCTTGTTTTGGCCCTCCTCCGGTCCTCCCTCCACCCACCCTGCTCATGTACCTTGAGGGGTAGGGATTCGGTCCCTCCGCCTGGGACCACCCTCCGCCCGCCCTGGTTTGGGGGGGGGGAGGCTTCCGTAGGCGCCGTGGAAGGCGCCATAGGGGGGGGGGTACTGTCATGATCCGTGTCTTTGTTTCTAGTTGTTCCCTGTTTTCACGTCATGTCCTGCTTGTCTTATTTTGGTTCCAGTTTCCGTTTCCTGTTTTATTTTGGTAGTCTCCCGGTCTCTGTTTTGTGTTCTAGCTTTACTTCCGGTTTCTTGTCTTGTCACAGCTGTCCCTGCTCATTACCCACACCTGCACTCTGTTAGTCATCAAGTCACTGTGTATTTAACCACCACCTGTGTCCTTAGTTCCCTGCCAGATTGTCGTATTCGAGTTCCCTGAGTGTTCGTGTTTGATGAGTTGAGTTCCCTGAGTGTTCGTGTTTCCCGTGTCCTGTTCCTGTCTGTATCATGTATCCTGCCCGACCCTGGATTGTCTACTTACCGTGAGTTTTTGCCTGTTCCCTGTCTGTACCTTCGCCGAGCCTTTTCGTGTATGACCTGGACCGTCTGACCGTGCCTTTAAGAATAAACCTTTTGTGGATTATAATATCGCCTCCGTGCTGTGCATGTGGGTTCGCCGTCTGCCTGCCCGAGTCCCTGACACAATTTGCTTGATCGTTTTCTAATTTTGAAAATGTTTACAGACCATGCAATACATAACGGCTGTTCATTTGAATAAAGACACCCCTAAACACAACACAATGAAATGCAATTGATTAAGTATTAATTTAATATATTTTTTACAACATACAATAACCCTACCTATGACTCCAAACTCACTCTGTATAGTGTCATACTGTGCCAACTCAGAGCTTGTGCTCTTTGTGAGACGAAATTTCCCCATTGTGGGATTATTAAAGGTTTTCTTATTCCTATTCTTATTGAATTGTAAAATGTAAAATGCATTTTCAAATTGAACAACGATATTGCATATTGAATTTGCCAATTGACAAATGTATTACGATTTCAATTTTGAGTCTGATAAACCTCAGTACTGCCCACGCTCTCATTGGATTTGTGGATCTGTACATAATTTCAGTTTGATCTGTGCATCTATGTGTGTGCAAGTGAAGAGGCGGTAATGTCTCCTGTGGTAGTGTGCTGCAATAATGCAGCCCATGAAACGGCCCAGTTATAAAGTTTAATTATTATAGAGATGGAAAAGGGGAAAAGGACACACACACACACACACACACACACACACACACACACACACACACACACACACACACACACACACACACACACACACACACACACACACACACACACACACACTCTTCCTTGCCTGACTTCGCACTTCCTCTCTTTCTGCTCCATTTCCTGATTCCTTAGCCTGATTTCATGTTCTACAAATTCACTGGCGGCTCTGAAGTCCGTATGTGATACAAGTTTTCACTACAATGAAAGAAGGGAAAAAGAATCCGAGGACCCTATTAGTCAAGATGACATCTAAAAATGACATCTGTTATGTAAAAGCCACCCAACGCAGCCAGTGTGTACGTTTCATTATCCCTCCTTGTAATCCGGTTTACCGTCTTAACACCCCACCGTACGACCGCCTCCTCTGCTGTTACATAACCACTAACGCGGAGACGGGAGCCAGTGCGACACATCTGCCGGAAGATGGCAGCCTCGGCCTCATAATAAATAAAAAAAAGCGTACTATGCAGGAATAGCCCATCAGATCATGAAACGAGAAGCGGAGAAAAATCCCCGGATTGGGCCGTAAACAAGAAGCATGAGCTATCCTAAGAGACGGGCAGATGACAGACTGAGGCGCATCTGGATCCAGATGCGGGTCTGACGAGGAGCGAGAGGAAAAATAACCCCAAAACATCCTGACGCCGATTCAGGGCGTATGTTCAGACGAGAAACTGTGAGGCACCATCCAGCCGTGAGTATCTCTCCATCCACTGTCCTGTTTGCGTGTGTTCCCTGCACGGGCTGTTTCATTCCTCACCGCTAACTATGACAGGCCCGCGCCGCATTTCATAGTAAAAACTGGAAATATTAAGCGTAATGCACACGGTATAACGATAAGATGAAACTATGGCTTACTTCAGCGCGCGCTACTGTATCTGGGATGGTGCGGCGTCTGCGGCGCCCCGTCTTCGTCTTAATAATGTCACGCGCAGCTATGATTTTCAAAGTGCACGTGAGCAGTGAAAGGGTTTTTAGTAGCGCGCGAGGTGCCGCGGTGCACGCGAGCGCCAGCTGCAGCCCCGACGCACGTGTTCACTTTTGGAGGGACACGCGCACACGCCCGCGCGCGCGCGCCAAAGGCCACTTATTTAAATAACAAGAGAAACAGGCAAGAAAACCAAACTAAACATTGTGAACATGAAGTTATTAGATAAAGATTATAGTTGGGACTCCTAGTTGGGAGCAGTGTTTTTCCCCTAATGATAAGATAACATGTTTGCACAATGCAATATTTCTGGATAATTGTTCAAAAATGGCTGGATGATATTTAAATTTAATACTATATTATCTGTGATGTATTGCCAACATTTTGTCATTATACCACACTTTTGTAAGGAATAAGTGGTATGATAGTGAGTGGGAGTGATTGAACTATTAATTTAATGAATTTCAGTTCCCAAAGTATGATTCCACTCCTCAACTCAGTGTGTTAGTTTAAGAGGCAGCTTTGAGTAGCTGTGTCTGTGTTGTGACTCCGAATTCATATAAGACAAATGTGTTTTATAAAAGCTGAGTTACCACATTTTATTATGTGAAATTTAATAGCGACTATATAAAATATGAGACTTGCCTGTTATTGTATTGGTTTGCTAATGTGATAATAAACTCAGCAGCACCCCCTGCAGGCCGGAGGGGCAAACTGTCTCACACATTTTGTTTTATTGTGTTTTAATGTGTGTAGAACATAATGTTATAGCGCTAGCTTTTATTTTAATGCGATCCCACTGGTTTTTGACCTAGTTATTTCCAACTAAATTTCTCAGCATTTTCTCACAGAACACATACAGTCTCCCCTACTTCATTCTTATTTTACGTCTACAGTACGCGGCCGTATGAGTCAGTCCCTGCTCCCAGCATTTGTACTTTGTGTCACATTCCATGTTTCAGAATTCACCGCGTTCACATGACTCGCTACCATGCTGTGTCTCACACTGCTTTCATGTCCTCAGACCACTCAGGCTGAAATGTCGGTTCTGTGAGGCAGAAGTATATTAATCGAGATCACGTCAGCTTTTTCCCACTAACCGCTACCACTTAGCGACCCATTTGTATAAAATAGCACTAGCTTTGCCTACGTTCGTGATTAAATGTAGTTTAGATACAGATATAGACCTAAAGGCAGCACATGGATTAGAGTTTTTCACAATGCAGCAGTTTGCTGTGCCTCAATGGGCAGCCGTGGTTTGGACACAAAGACAACCCATTCATCCATTGACATAACTGACATTTTACCAGCAATGCTTCTCCTTCGTTCAGCTTGTTTCTTATTGTGTTCTCTCCTCGTTGGAACATTCTGAATGCATGAGCCACACGTTAGGGTCTCTTTTTAAAATGTACTATGTTTTTGGACAGCCTGCTGGGGACAAGGGAAGGAAGCGACACTGAATTGTTTGTGAAGTAGAGAAGAAGAAAAGGCAGTAAGCGTTACAGAGGAGGAGAGGAAATCAGCCAGAAGTGGGAACAACTTCCTCCACAGCCCGGGCCTTCATTGGCTTCCAGTCCTCTGTTCTTGCCCACCCAGGAGTCCCAAAAGAGGATTAAATCACATGTTCTGTTAATAGGGGTCACAAACTAAACCTGCCGAGACCTCATTCTGCACCCGTTGAATCCTGAAGCAACACAAACGTTCTCAGGTAATTTGTGTGCAACAATAGATATAATATTACCTCATTATTATCGAAAAGAGACACAGCAACAGACCATTGGAGGATCTAAGAGGCAAGGTGGTTGTGGAGAGGACAAAGGTGATGGGTAACAAGAACACAGGTCTGCCCAAAGGTCCTAACACAGGACATTCACAGGATGAAGAAGCGGAAGCTACCGACAGTCCCGTAGGTAAAGTACTTTTCTTTGTTTTGCTTGTTTGTGCCGCGGTATATGCCGATGCTACTTTTAATACCACAACGAAAGCTGCAATTTAAATCTGTCCCACGGATTTGCAAGTTACAGAACGGAGAACTAGTGAAGCACGTGTGTAATATGTTTTAGGAAGTGTCTTCAGAGATGGATCCCTGGGCTTCAGCCCGGAGCTGCTGGCTTCCCTGCAGTCCCTAGGAGAAGAGAATGACTACACAATGCTGCCACACTCCCTGCACCAGGTGTGTGTGTGTGTGTGTGTGATTCCTGTTTACTCTAGAGAGAGTCCGCAGTCATATATATTATATAAAAACAGGAAAAGTTGAGCTCAGCTGCCTGATAATCTCATCTGTTGTCTTGAAACGCGCTGCCTCACGAAGGCATCGGCAGCGGTTACTGGAGCAGAACAGAACATTTATGCAACCGCCGTAATGTGCAGGTGCATGAATTTGAGCTGGTGCCCCCTCTGCTCCTTTGTTCCTCCCCAGCCTCAGATAACAATTACAGCATTCACACAGACATGTTAATTGCAGGTGTGATAAATATACTCATGTTTGGTCTCTGGAACGTGGTTTCATGGTGGGGGGTGGTGCAACAGTGTGATGGGATTCATCTGTCTCAGCTGTTCCAGGGCCTTGACAAGCTTGTAACTGACTAAACAATCAACCCCCTCAGACAAAGCAGTTATTGTACATTACATTTTATTTTAAGAACCAACATGAATATTGTTTGCAAATTACATCCTCATGTTGTATGGTATGCATGATACATGCAGAATATAGAATATGCAGAAACACAACTTCAGAAACAGAAATGCACGAAACCTAAATGTTACTGCTTTACTGTATAGGCACGCAAGGAACACGCAGCCCTATGGAAGAGCCTCTGTTTAAAGTTAACCCTATTACTTACACTATTTTACTGGATCATCAGTATTTTGAGATTGTCCAGGTAATGTGCTACTGTACAAGCAGCGTCATTTAGCCCAATGTTAGGATAATTTTATAGTTTAATCTATACATGTTACTATTCACATACTTTACAGAAGCAATTTTTTTCATTCAAATAGCTGCTTCATGTCTTTATATAGATAATTGACCCATCTGTTTACAAAGCAAAGTTTAGGGGCTGAGCCAAATTAACCTGAGACTCTTATTTAAGATTTATTAAAGCAGCTATGATTGATCCTAGAGAGGAGCCAGTGGCTCTATGGGAAAAAGTCAGCGGAGTCCTTTTCATCCAGTTCATAAGTATTAGCATGTGACTTTGTGACTGTTGAAAACACAAGAAATTCGCTGAATGTCAGACAGCGACTTCTCCACTCGCCTGAGCGGCTTATTAAGTGTTTAAGAGCTCGGTGTGCTTTGATTTTTCACACAGTGGGTGAAGGCGGTCACATTCTAAGTCTCTGGGTGTCATGTCTGATGTGTTTTTTTGTTTGTGCAGATTGCCCAGGCCTACTCAGTCAAGGAGGAATGTATCCTTTCAAGTGCACAGAGACCTCGTGTCCCTGTGTTGATGCCCAAAATGCTCACACATTCACACACATTGATCCCTCGTCCGGTGGAAGACTGCTCTACCTCCAGTCGCTAGTATTTTCCAGCTGCAACGGAGTCTCCGCTATTGTTGTTTACTGTTTTTTCGCTCGGGTGTTCCCCAAGCGTTGGCTCAAAGCCCCGATGGCTTCGCAGCGCTATTTCCCCGGGCCGTGTTTGTGTCGTTGCCCCGGCAACAGCCGTCGGACGCCTGTACGTGTAGGAGGGAAATGGAACTGGGAGACGGTGGGGTGGTGGGGAGGGGTCGTGGGGGGGGGGGGGGGGGGGGGGGGTCTGTATGGATGGGCGTGAACGGGAAACGTGCAGCAGCCAATACTTTGCACACGGTGTTGGAGCGAGAGCTGTTGACTGGAAAGACACAGCAACACCAGTTACGTAACAATATGTCACAACCCGAACTTAACCCCGAAATATTTGTTTAACCTTTCAGCTAATGCTGTTTAGCTTTATTTAGGTGAATTACAGATTTAATTCTTTTTTTTTTTTTTTTTTTTTTTACTATTATTGCTTAAACCTGCGTGGCTCAGTCTCAACCAATCCTTCCCAGCTTCACAAAAAGCATGCAACCGCTTCACATGTTACATGCTGGTTGCTTCTTTAACTGCTAATGCTACCAGATGAGAGTGCCATTCAGTTCCTACAGCTGGAGAAGCTCTACCACCAGCGCCTCCTCTGCAACCTCGCTGCCCTGCAGGAGAACTGGGGTGCTGCACCTTCGCCTCATCGCCGATCACAAACATCGACGTGGTGCAGCGTGCGAAAGGGCGAATTGGTATCGGCGTAGTGATGTTCACGTGTGCTTTCAGAAAGCCAGTGGAGGGAGAGGAAGAACACGGAGAGCGGTGCGCAGGATGAAACAGACGCCGTCGGTCAGAAACACATGGAGACTCTGAGCCAGATCTGCAGGACACACCTCAGGTACATGAACTCTGCACCGACAGAGATCAAAATAAAGTGGGCCTTATGGGCCAAGAATCAGCACAATGTCAGCGTGAGACACAGAACTGTCCTAATGTCTCTATTGATGATGTCATAAACTGTCATGTTGAATAGTTCACTCCTCTGGATCGTCTGATACAACAGATCCTTTTTCTTTTGATTTTAAACCTACAGTAGATGTATTCACTTTAGAGCAAACACAGCAACAGCCCTGTTATGCCAGAGTTTTTTACAGGTCGAACTATTTGTATGCAGACACTCTAAGGAGTCGCAGTCTAACCCACTGCATCAATAATGCATGATACAGAGACACATGGAAATGCTTGGTAAAAATCTATATTTCTAACAGGGCAGAAACCAACTCTGCAGGGTAGTGATTTCATCCAGACTCAGATGCTGCAGGTCACAGCTGTGTCCCACCTATGCTTTGACTCTGCCTGCATATATTGCGCCTCACAGCTGGATTTGAATTTGGCTGGAAAACAGATGTCAGCTTCTGCTGCAAAGGCACAAACAATATACTGTCTTCACATGTGAACCTTTTCTCAACCTCCTCTCCCTCTGTTCTTCCTCTGCGCGTCCTTCTCAGACCATCCATCAGTGCGACGCAGGTAAGGTGTGCGACTAATGCGACTGTGTGTGTGTCATAACTGTATACTGTATGATGTCGTGTGTGTTTTATGGCACGTGCAGAGCTCGACTCAGAATGACACACAGCGCATGAACCAGGCGCTTCCCTCCTGTCGCGATAAAGGTAAACATTTATATAGAGTGTGTCTGTCTTCACGCAGAACCAAGTGAATAAACAAGACAAATAGTCAAGGTAGATGTAAACACATATATAGATTCAAGCCGACTCCACTAGGACATAGACATACTGTATAAGCAGGCTTCATGCTTAAGATCGATTTTCCTTCTGGTGCAACTAATAATGCATAAACACCAAAGCAGCTGTTTAAATCGAACTAATTTGCTATTATTTGCTTTTGCTCAGTAGCCACTCCTAAAATGAGCATTCACCACCACAATCTTGCTGGATAACATGAAGCATAGAGCTTCTAAAGCGTATTTATCCTGCTTTTTAAAACAAAGCTGTCCACAAATCTCTGTCAACTTTGTCCACATTCCCCCTTCAGACATGAGGCAGCAACAGCAAAGCCTGAAAATAGTTGCTGGAGTATTGTGCAGAGGTGTGGCCGTGTTTCTCTGTTTCTTAACCCTTGACAGCCCAGTTTTGGTGCATAGGCTCGTAGCAAAGCAAAAAAAAAAACCCAAGTAAAAGTAAAGTAAAGCTTGGGTTGATGATTTTTGTAAATTTTTCATATGGAAAACATTGTTCTTGGACCCTAAGCTTGGTATCAGTTGATTCCCAGGATTTAGTTTGAGGGTGTGCTGTGCTACAGTTGTGCATAGAGTCACACTGCGTCTCAGCAGACCTCAGTAAGGCAGCCAGAGCATGCAAGAACATCCGCTTTGACAGTTTGGACTTTTGTTACATCACGAGTTACAGTTTTTGGATGTAGATCTCACCAGCGGTGATTTGAGGATATTGCTGCCACACACTAATAAAAGGAATGGAGAAGGAGACATATACCCTGTGTATAAATCAGCCACCACTAATTTTGCTTTTTACACTGTAGTCAACAAGCCTGAAACGTCCCACCTGGATGAAGAACAAGAGCAAAGCCCAAACCCACAATCTGAACTGTCACTAAAGACAGAGAGTCAAGAGGGGACTGAGGAGGACGATGAAGAAGAAGAAGAAGAGGAGACATATGAGGAAGGACAGGAAGTCGAGGAGGAAGAGCCGCGTGAGGAGACACCAGAAGAGGAGGAGGTGAAGGTTGAATGGCCGACAGGAGTGCCACAGGCTTCAGACAAAGACCTGGCCAAGCTGTCCAGCACAGAGGGGGTAGGTCCACACCTTCTGCTGCTTCTCTGGAGCCTCTCTTCCTTATTATTATCATTCACTATTATCATTGAGGAACGCCCGCACCAAGAGTTCCTTGGTGAGGTCATCACCGGTTCTCTACTTGCGAAACCCTCCACCCATGGTGTGGCCTCACTCTTGGGATGTCTACCATGCCAAAAATGCTACACGACTGAGCCAAGGCTCCGAGGGGCTGGAAGGGGTTGGGGAGTAGGGGGGTAAATCGGTGCCATACTTCGATTCAAATATTTAAATAATTTGCAAAACAAATAGCAAAAGCTGTAGCGAAAACTCAACTATATCTAAACTTGAAAGTAAAGACATATATGAAGGATTTTGGTCTTGGACTTTATGTAGTAAGTAACTGTAAATCTTCTATTCTGAATCTTTTATGCTCTGAGCCTTTAACCTGGCTGAATAAATAACTTTTACATGTCATCAAAAGGGTTTTATTACAGCAGCACGTGTCCTAAGATGCCAGGATTTACTGGCTTGCTAATGTCTGTTGACCGCGTAGTGTAGCTGCAGTTTAAACAAAACTTAACTTAAAACTTAAACAAAATTTAATGTTTACAGTATAAATCATTCCTTCGGCTCTGTTTACTGGCGTCAACTAAGCTTCTAATTTATCACAAACTGCACATCGTCTGAAGACTAATGGACCTAAAAAACACATAATATTGAATATCACACAGAATTATTTTGCATTTACAGCTAAAAACAAATGACGTGGTCCCGGAAAGAATTTCGAACAGCTGCCAACTTTACACTGGGATCCTTGTCTCTATCTTCAGAATTCCTCCCCAGATGGTCTGGTCTCCATCCTGAAGAGGAGGAGAGCGTCGCTGGATGGTTTGCCTCCGCCCAGCGCTGTTGTTACCAAACCAAACTCCAAGCGCAGGGTCCGCTTCAGTGAACCAGAGGACGGCGTTGAACCAGGTAGAGTGCGGCTTGACCCAAAAAACGTTCATGACAGGTGTGTCAGAATGTGTTGATGCGGTACATGAGTAAATCACAGCTTTG
Organism: Betta splendens; assembly: GCF_900634795.4. Taxonomy (NCBI): domain Eukaryota; kingdom Metazoa; phylum Chordata; class Actinopteri; order Anabantiformes; family Osphronemidae; genus Betta; species Betta splendens. The sequence goes on along the minus strand of NC_040901.2, from coordinate 4,078,747 downwards.
CTTTCTGGCTCATTCATAGATGAGGTGGTTGGAGGCTCCTGCCTGATCTTGCTGCTGCTGTGTCTGGTTACCGTGGTGATCAGCATAGGCGGGACCGCTCTCTACTGCACCCTGGTGGGCACGTACTCCAACATCTGCACCGACTTCACTCACAACGTGGACTTCTACGTGGTGAACGTGCGGAGGTTCTGCGAGGGGCTCTGGCACTTCCTGCCCTTTCGGACCTAGAACCACGGACCCGACGGGCTGCTTCAGTGGCCGGTGTGAAATACAGATCAAGGATGGAGGAGCATGGGACCAACAGACAATCCGAAAAAAAACAATGCTGCCGTATGGAGTGTGCAACGTTTGGGTTTTCATCTACAGAATCCCATGGTTTGATGCTAATAATAACAGGCTCGCTCAATCATATGGACTTATATGTATTATGTACCAGTAACTGAGCAACATGTGAAAAACACCAGGATGTGTGCATGTCGTGTGACAACAAACAACAACAAGACTCTTTTTTGCCACTGGATGTTTTAAACTTCAACTCATATCTTACAGCTTCCAGCCAAAGTAAGATCTGACCAGAAGACGTCTGTGTAGCTGTTTTCTCCTCACAGTTGTAGCAGTCGTAGGTGTGGATAAATTCCTTTTCATGTGGTGTCTTGGTGGCTTTGATTTTGATATGTACAGAGAGAAGCGGTTTCAGAATCACAGGTGTGTCGTTCGGTCGTGTACATGTTGACACTCACCCCTAAGCATAAATATACAGATAAACAATGTGGCACAACATTTGTTATTATTATTATTTTAAAAAGCAGGTTACAGATGATGCACTAGGATGAAATTTTATCTAATATATTATAACTGTGTTTACCTCATTACCAGTGGTTACATTATTAGCAGGAACACGATTTAGCCCTATTCTTGTCTGAGTGATGTCATCATGATTTTCAGTATGCAATGCAATAACAGCCGCTCCACAAACTCAGGCACCGTCCCTGGGCAGTTCTCATGCAGTTCTTCCGGTGCTCAGTGTTTTCATGTTGCGTTGAGGTCCTGCTCTCCATCGGGTCACTTACAGATACTCAAAAGCCATGAAAAGCTGGACTGGGTGAGTAGTTTAATGTAGATGAAGTGCATTGTTCCTGTTATTATGAAGTGCAACAAAACCCACTTGCTGTGTGTCCATGTGTTTACCTACAGCTGGTTTTAAGCACATTCCTCCATCTGCATTGGGAGCGTTCGTCGTCCCCACGCAGGTTGAGCTGCCTTTCACTGTTTTGTCCAGGAGCCGACCTCTGTGGATTAACATTTGTGTTTCTTGGCTGGCTCA